>NC_051160.1:152522725-152576324 GCF_013339745.2 Dermacentor silvarum
TTACGCACGTAATGGGTTCTCTGTATTTACAAGGCAACTTTTCATATTAATAATCACTTTTGTTGTTTTACTTGTACTTAGAAACACTTTGAAGAGGACCAGTACGAGGGAAATCGAATGATGGGCGCCGTCTGTTAAAGTCAACAGCCCTACATCATCATGGACTATATTTTCGAAGTGAAGAACATTGCTAATCTGTGTTTGACTGTCTTAGTTTCATTTACGGTTTTGTACGCAATATGTATACAGTGTTGTTTATTTTTTCATTGTAGTTATCAGTGTTCTAATGGCTATTTATAAAATGTTCTGTACTCGCAATCGATGTGTTTGGCTGATGCGACGTATTCGATGGTAGCTGATGTATTCTGGCTGGATATCTTGATTAATATTACCCGCGGTTGCATTCTCTTGTTTGTATTCTTGTTTTCGATTTATATCGTGTGTAATAACGTTGATGTACTCACTTGAAATCCCCCCCCATGTAATGCATAAATAAAAAAAACTCTCCCTATCCCGAATTGTGTGTGTCGAGCCTACCTTGCGAATTTTTTTTATATCGTCTTTCAACATAACTTTCAGGCGCCACACAGTACATATAATTTTTCATGTACATATCTCTTTCATGATTGACTGTACTAGACATTACTAAGTAAATGTATTTTGTGCGTCGTTTGGTTTCTTGTGTGTACTACGCAAGATTGACACAGACAAGTTGCGTTACATTTTTCTCTACAGCACTAACTAAACGTTATTTTCATATCGCAGTTATTTTTACACCAGCTTAATCTTGTCAGCACACTGTTTTGTGGGCAAAAAAGCCAAATTGCGCGTAGATATCGTCAAATAAATTCAACGAACGCGAAGAGCACGCGCAACGCAAGGGAAACTAACCGCCGTGCGCGAGTGGCTGGCTACGGTAAAGGAGGCGTGACGTGTAAGCCAAAATACAACAGCGAAAAAGAAAAACTTCCACACACAGCGGGTCGCAAACCTTAAATACCAAGCATCGAAGCGCAAAAAAATAGTGCGTATTTCAAACATACACACGGCATATTAAATGTGATTGAATTAGGAATTTGGGGCATGTTCCCGGCGCCATACATTTACATCTTCGACCTTCGACGAGTTAACGGCTGTTGGTTATAAAGGTGTGCCGATGCGATACCGATAAAAAAATCCTCATCAAGGCAAAGCACTTGGAAGCGCGCCGCGAGTAACACTATTTATGAACGCAAGCGTAGCCGAGTCTGAGCTCGTGTGATTCAATATGGCGGCGCCAGCGGGGTTGTCTCCACCCTGAACGGCGGCGCTGGCATCAAGGCACCCTAGGCTCGACGCGGTCGCCGTGCGGCCACCGTTCCTACAGGCGCGCGTCCGCCGTTGCCTGGCAACCCCCACAGCTGGCGCGCTCGCCGCGCCCTCTGTGTGGCGTCACACCACGGGCCTCGATTATGCGGCAAGTCGCATCGTCGCGGCCACCGCTCCTGCCGTTGGGCGCTCGCTGCACCCTCTGCATGACGTCACACTCCACGCTCCGCAGCTTTGATAACCAGGAGTATTGACCGTTTTCGCGGAGCAGTTTGTTTTAGAGAAGCGAGATGGCGCTTACGGCGGCGCGCCATTAAAGCCCCTTGATCTTGAAAGTAGCGACACTCTCCTCCGCGCGCGCGCTTTTCTCCTCAATTCTCCTCGCGCGCCCGCTGCGCGCGCTGCACACGGCACGCTATTGCGCCTGGGCTCCAGCGGACGGGCCGCAGAATTCGATGGAGGTGCATTATTTTGAGCCAGTTGCGCGCCCCAGTGGCGTAGAATATTTTGAAAAATGGTGATAACAGCATTGAGAATGCTGAAGGCAACGTTTATGAGGAGGCTGGTTTTATCTTAAAGCCGTATGAATGACACACACTGATGTAAAAGGAGCTTTGAGGCGAGTTCTATACTCCAGTTATTTTTTCTGCCACACGATACGCTTGCGAGCTATGCTCAGACCTAGCTGACTTGGAACATATGCTCTGGCGGTGCCCCGCGTTACACGACAGCAACGATGTCACGTCGACCAAATGGGAGGCTGCCCTAAGCAGCCCCGATCTTCAAGCACAGCTATGGGCTGTCCATCGGGGCCGCGACGCAGCAGAGAGGCTCGGCCTTTCTGTGCCGGTGTGGGAGCGGCCCGCTACGTGCTGACGCGCGTTCTGAGGGACAATAGTAAAGTTTTACCATACCATACGATACGCTGCTTTACTTTTTGCATCTGATCTAGTATTGCTTGTGGCAGATCGCTCTATGTTTGGCAGTTTTTTCTTGTATGTGCGCGCATGTGCACCGCAGGTATTATATTCAGTGTGCCTGCTTATAATGAATTACTGGCGAGAGCATCGTCCGTCCATGTGTTTGTCTCAATGTCAAAGTTGTTTTTGCGCTGTGGTTTCTGCATTGAATAGGACGGTTGCGCAATTTCAGTGCGATGAAACGGTGCCGGCAGCCACTCATCACCCACAATAACAGAATCTGAGGAAATGTATTTACAAATTATTCTTTAGGCGTCGGTGTCAATGAAGCTTAAAAATAATCGGTATATCTATGGGAGAAGGCATTCTATATTTTTAGGCAAAAGAAACGCCTCTGGAAAAGATATTTTGATAGTTCACACCAACATACCGTTAAATTGTGTAGTAGGCGGATAGTTAAAATTATGATTTTGATTAGACATCAGAAAAACATTTATCACACAAAAAACAAAAAGAATGGTCAGTAAGATGCTTTATTTTCGTGCACGCGCAAAAAACGTTATTTGACAAGATACAGATAACCTAGAAGAGTATCATATAATATTCGGAATGAGAAACAATCATCATCATCATCATCATCATCATCATCATCATCAGCCTATATTTATGTCCACTGCAGGACGAAGGCCTCTCCCTGCGATCTCCAATTACCCCTGTCTTGCGCTAGCGTATTCCAACCTGCGCCTGCGAATTTCCTAACCTCATCATCCCACCTGACTTTCTGCCGTCCTCGACTGCGCTTCCCTTCTCTTGGTATCCATTCTGTAACCCTAATGGTCCACCGGTTATCCATCCTACGCATTACATGGCCTACCCAGCTTCATTTCTTCCGCTTAATGTCAACTAGAATATCGTCTACCCCCGTTTGTTCTCTGATCCACACCGCTCTCTTCCTGTCTCTTAACGTTACTCCTAAGATTTTTCGTTCCATTGCTCTTTGTGCGGTCCTTAACTTGTTCTCGAGCTTCTTTGTTAACCTCCAAGTTTCTGCCCCGTATGTTAGCACCGGTAGAATGCAATGATTGTACACTTTTCTTTTCAACGACAGCGGTAAGCTCCCAGTCAGGATTTGGCAATGCCTGCTGTATGCACTCCAACCTAATTTTATTCTTCTGTAAATTTCTTTCTCATGATCAGGGTCCCCTGTGAGTAATTGACCTAGATAAACATATTCCTTCAAACGACTTCAAATCTGAGAAAAAATGCTAGTGTACAAATATGCCATTTCCGATTGAATAAGAGTTGACGACGTGCTAGGTGATGGAGTCCCAGCAGAATATTCAGCATCCTGAGGAGAAACCCATTTTTATGCAACGTACAAATTGCCGCAGCAAAAGCGCTTATGAGCAGGCCGGAAGAATTGAAAAAATGCAGCATTAGGGGATGCTTTCATACGAGCAATAGGAAAGGAGCCTTACCTCGCAAACAACACTGATCCTTGTCGGAACAAAGTTCTTCCGGCCAATGTTGTGCAGCCACTGCTTCTTGCGCAAGCCATCACGCTTTCCTTGCGGTAACGTAAAAATTGCATAGCCATCATCACGCTTCTTGCTGCAGTTATATGCGCAGCAGCACGGCATAGCGCCAGCAGACAGTGCTCGAAACAGCGCGCAATGTTAGCGCGCGACGTTCTCTATACGGAGAGCCAGCCGAGCTGAGGCGCAAAATGGCGCGAACGAAAAAGCAAAACACATGCAAAACGCAAGCTCCGCTCGTTTCCAAGCGCAACGGCAGGGAGACCAATCATCGTGCAGGAAAACGCGCCCAAGGCCGTCTGTCGCGGAGCGGACTCGCGAGGGGCGAGGAGGAGGCGAGGAGGTCGCGCGCCGGCGGCAAAGTACAAAGAGTGGCGGTACTTTCCTACATCAAGGGACTTTACACGCCATACGTCTCCTCAGCGACCGCGCACGAATACGAAACCATTTCCGCTTCGGCCTTGCTTCTGTGTGATGAGCTGTCGGAAATGCAACTGAATTTTCGCTAACGCACTGTGCTCCATTCACGCTGGTTTGAATCCTGTGGATTGAAGACGTGTGCAGTAGTTGGCTGCAAAAATAGTGACTGGCATATTAAGGAATGTAATGAATATGTGGGGCCAAGTTCGCGCGGACCACTGCTGCAATTGCCCGTACGTGTTCCCGGCACTTCGAGGTGTACCGCTCTCCTCGAGGATACACAAATTTGCTCATCCGCCAGCGTTGTATTGCTAACCTTCAGCCCCGGTACGTCGGCAAGATTGAGTATTGCTCGTTAAACAATGATAACGGGAGTAGCGCCGCTTCCTGTCATAGTAGGTTTCGCGCACAGTGTTTACGCACACCTACCCCAACCGGCACGGCAACTTACACCCACTCTTTCGCCAACGTGTCAAGAATAAGTGAATGGGCGCACACTTGAATATATGCGCACTATATACGCACAATAAGCGACGGTACTACATCGGTATAGCGCGAATGGTCGAAGCTGAATGTTTCGTGACGGTCCACAAGAGTAAGCGAGTTACTCGCGATAATACGCATTTGCTACACGGTGTTGCAATGTGCAGAACAGCTACGTTTCAAGCCTTGTGCACAGCAAGAACAAATCTATCGGAACTGAGCACACCCGCGAGCGATTAGACAGAAAATAATCAGATAGTGGCCGCACCGAGGAACTTCACTGAGCCAGAAATTGACAAGCCGCTGCTTGAAAATATTTGCCGAATAAAGAAAAAAGAGCAAAACACACTAATCCTGATTCAATTCACGAGCGGAATGTTTGGATATAGCTTGAAATACATATTGTGGGGATCGAGGTGCCTTCCCGCGCCTCGTCCCCCGGCTCGCGCGTGGCGCTTAGCTCGATCCCCGGGAACTGCCGCCGTAACGGCAACATGGCGGACATGGCGAGCGCGCCGGACTTACTTTCCCGCGCAAACCGTGCTTCTCCCCCCCGGGATTGGACTCGCCCCGCGAGACACGTCACCGGGACGCGCCCTGATTGGCCTCCCGCGCGGCGGCCCCCGGGCACCCTCTCCATCCGAGCTCTCGTCCGCTGAGCGCTTCCTCGCCGCGAGAGAGGCTCACAGGCTCGCAACGAGGTGGTTACATGAGACCTTTGTTCTCGCGACCCCTCGTTATGGCGCTTGGCGGACCGCTACCCGGTTAGCCCTAGCGCAGCGGGCGCGCGTACTCGATCGGTCTTGCGGCGAGCCTTGGCCCGTAAGCGCCGTGACTGTAGCACTGAGCTGTACCTTGGGTGAATAAACCCGTGTTTGTTGGCGATCTGACTCCGGAGCCTTCTCTGCGCCGTGTCGGAGAGTCGACGAACCCTGCCGTAGCGCCTTTGTGCGTTGCGGAGTGGAGGAGCGCCGTGCCCTTTCCTGACCATCGCTCGTAGGGTAAGCCTTGTGCAAACCCATCTCCACATAACTGGCGCCCAACGCGGTTTCGGCATGGCATCAGAGCAGGCCCCTTCACGGCCCTGGTTCCTGCTAGATCCCCTGGCTACGGACTTAAATTGTCCTCCGACGCGGACGACACCGACAGCAGGAGGTACGTTCGCCTCGGCGACTCTCTGCTTTCAGCCACCGGGGGCGATCCCTTCTTTGGACAACCCTTTGGTGACGACCGCTCGGATGTGTACGATAGTCCTAGCCATGCCAGTTTCGGGTTTCCTCAGCTGTTTGAGACGCGCGCGGAGCAGGTGCCTACTAGCCCCTCCGACGTGCTGTTTCCGCTCGCTGGCCCCTATTTGTCCAGAGCGCAGCAGAGTACCCCGTGTGTCGCATCGGAGCCACCCCGCTTAGATGCTCGCACGAATACGCTCGCCGGCCTCCCTTTGTCCCGAGCGTCGTTCGCTGCGCCATGTGCCGCATCGGAGCCACCCTGCTTAGATGCTCGCACGAATACGCTCGCCGGCCTCCCTTTGTCCCGAGCGTCGTTCGCCGCGCCATGTACCGCATCGGAGCCACCCCGCTTAGATGCCGGTACGAATACACTCGCCGGCCTCCCTTTGTCCCGAGCGTCGTTCGTCGCGCCATGTGCCGCATCGGAGCCACCCTGCTTAGATGCTCGCACGAATACGCTCGCCGGCCTCCCTTTGTCCCGAGCGTCGTTCGCTGCGCCATGTGCCGCATCGGAGCCACCCTGCTTAGATGCTCGCACGAATACGCTCGCCGGCCTCTCTTTGTCCCGAGCGTCGTTCGCCGCGCCATGTGCCGCATCGGAGCCACCCTGCTTAGATGCCGGTACAAATACGCTCGCCGGCCTCCCTTTGTCCCGAGCGTCGTTCGCCGCGCCATGTGCCGCATCGGAGCCACCCTGCTTAGATGCTCGCACGCATACGCTCGCTGGCCCACCGTTGTCCCGAGCGCATTTCTCGGACGGATACGCCGCGGTGCAACCTTCCCGCTACGCCGTAGGCGCGAGCTCGCTCGCTGGCCTGCCTTTGTCCCGAGCGCAGTTCGGTGTCCCGTGCGCCGCAGCTGAGCCTCGCTGTTGGTGCAAATTGCTCGCTGGCCTCTCCTTGTCCCGAGCGCAGCTGGGAACCAATGTCGAGCGCGAGCCACCCCGCTCAGCCGACAAAGTCGCCGCGTTTTCCGCCTACCGCTTCTCTCACGCGCATCCGAGCGACATTTTCGACGTACGTGAGCCACCCCGCTCCGCCGTCGATCCGTCTGCCGGCCGTGTGAGGCCTCATGCGCCTGTCGAAGCGGCAACCCAGCTCTGCTCATTGCCGTTTACTGGCCCCATTGGGTCGGTTGTGCGTTGAGCGGACCACCTGTCCGTTGGTCCTTTAGACGACGACACCCTCTTGGACTTTGCCCCGTTGGCTTAGCCCTCTTTGGCTGAGTCAACCTTGCCACTTGGCCTCGGTCAGCCACTTTGGAGGCTGGCCTCGGTCTTTAGGAGGGGGGAATGTGGGGATCGAGGTGCCTTCCCGCGCCTCGTCCCCCGGCTCGCGCGTGGCGCTTAGCTCGATCCCCGGGAACCGCCGCCGTAACGGCAACATGGCGGACATGGCGAGCGCGCCGGACTTACTTTCCCGCGCAAACCGTGCTTCTCCCCCCCGGGATTGGACTCGCCCCGCGAGACACGTCACCGGGACGCGCTCTGATTGGCCTCCCGCGCGGCGGCCCCCGGGCACCCTCTCCATCCGAGCTCTCGTCCGCTGAGCGCTTCCTCGCCGCGAGAGAGGCTCACAGGCTCGCAACGAGGTGGTTACATGAGACCTTTGTTCTCGCGACCCCTCGTTATCGCGCTTGGCGGACCGCTACCCGGTTAGCCATAGCGCAGCGGGCGCGCGTACTCGATCGGTCTTGCGGCGAGCCTTGGCCCGTAAGCGCCGTGACTGTAGCACTGAGCTGTACCTTGGGTGAATAAACCCGTGTTTGTTGGCGATCTGACTCCGGAGCCTTCTCTGCGCCGTGTCGGAGAGTCGACGAACCCTGCCGTAGCGCCTTTGTGCGTTGCGGAGTGGAGGAGCGTCGTGCCCTTTCCTGACCGTCGCTCGTAGGGTAAGCCTTGTGCAAACCCATCTCCACAATATTTAGCCCTGTATTTAAAAAAAGCACAATATACGCTGCTTGCGCTGTTTGGACATAGGCTAATCAGCTCCGAAAGCGCTTTTGCATGTTCTCTGAAGCTGTGATCCAAGCTTCGTGTCGTTCACCCAGCGACCGTTTACGATATCTCCAAAAACAGGGGTTTTATAAGCCGCGCCGGCATCATACACTTCCATTGTAAGCAAGGAGGCAACGGAGGCAGTTGAGGCAAGCAATGGACGCGTCACCACGTGATCAAACATGGCAGCGCCCACGGGATTGCCGCGAAAAGGGTCAATAGAAGCGGAGAGCTCGCGTAGCTGCAGCCATAGTTGATGCCGCAGTACGGATGGTGAGAAGTCGGCCAGCCTGAAGGAGGCCAGGGATCGCCGTAGAAATGAATTGAAGAGGAGACAGCACGCTGAAGAGGCTCAAGAGGAGCGTGCCGAACGGTTGGCCAAACGCCGTGAAAGAGATGCCACTAGACGGGCTCGCTTAGCCTCTAACAATGAATCTACGGCACCGACCTCTGATGATGAATGCTGCTCGAGTTCTGCGTGTCTGAAGGGAGCCCGCCTTGCAAGACGTGCTGAAACATTGAAGAAACGTCGTGCCAAAGAGACCGAAGAGGAACGTACCGAACGACTCGACAAACGACGGAACAGAGATATGGTTAGAAGAGCCCGTTCACAAACCGTTGATGGAGTCGACCAATGCAAGACTGACTTTACGATCAGACAGAGTGAGTGCGAGTCTTCTATACGCTTGTAAATTGCGTAAATCCGAACGAGGATTAACCATTATGACGCGCGTTTTCAACAAAGACTCGAAACGAGACCACGCGTTCATTCAAGGCCTGGAAGAACGATATCAACTTGAGGTGAATCAGTTGCTGCCCAGTGGGGAAGTAGTTTGGAGCTAGAACTTTGATGAGTCTAACTATGCCATTGACGATGTCGCCACAAAAGCCCATTACATTACGGATCATAGAAGTGTCTTCATTGGCGTTAAAAATACCGTCTTAACCGTCGGTTGACCCCAACGTCTCTCCTTTCTTAATATAGTGGGAAGCCACTAAGTTTAATAACAATATGTCTAACTACAAGCGAAGCCGAAGCGGAGCCGGGGGTCCGTAGGTATCGCTACTCGACTAGGTTTAACCAGAAATAAACCACTGCCACTTTCTTGTAGCACGTATTGAGCAACAGAAGGCTGTATCGGGAGCTTTTAATGTTGCTCTACAATTTTCTAAATGGCACTTTTCATCCAATCATGGTAATTAAGTTGATTAATTAACTAATACTCTAGTTAGGCGTAATGCAAAAAATAATCTCAGTATCCCCAAGCGACGGCAAACAGCATTACCTTGGGTCTGTCCAGCTAAGTAGTATATTTTTAAAGTTATGCCCAAACTAAGTGAAACACCCTGAATTCATTTACACCCCATTTACAGAAGCATAAAGAAACGCCCTTGGTGCCAATAACAGGGTGCTAGCTATGTAAGTACCCTTCTTAAAGGGTGTAGTATTGCAAAATAATGGCAAGAGGGTGTGTGAAAGGGTGTGAAAACGTGAACACACCCTTTTTACACCTTTTTAGGTATAAACACTTTCACTGGGTGTATTGTCGTCCTTCCAGTGCCCTCATGGCGTCACTACGCCGTCGTCATTACATAGTTGGCTAATACGTCGTCGTCGTGCGTGGGATCCGTATGTTCTGGTGCCACAACTTTTGTTGAGCGGTGAAAGTTTGTCCAACTTGGTCATGTGCTCTATCCTTGCAAATAATCGCTAAGCAAGACCAGCGTTCTCCTCAAACACCAATCAGAGCTTCACTAAAACCGATTCCCACAGCCCGTGGCATTTTTAATTTTCAAAGCGAACAGCTTTCTTTGGCTTATTTGGCCGTTTTCAGGGCAGGTCGGTGAAAGGTACCTCGGTGGTCGGACTCTCAAAGAGAAACGAACATTCACTTTCTCTCGCTACCTCTCTCTCTCTCGCTCAATCTCACTTATTACCACTCACTCTCTCTAGCTGGCTCTCGCTCTCATTCGACCTCTTTCTCACTCTTTCGTTCCCTCATTCGCCCTTGCTCGTGCGTTCATTTGTTCCGGCTATTTGTTTATACATTGAGAATTATCGTCGATGGTCGCTGCACAATGTTTTCTTTTTTTCTCAAAAAAGACCCAATAAATCAATGAAAAGGATATTCATGCAGCAGTAAGTATATAACAGATGGTACAACATCAAGCTGTGACACAACACTGCGTAATAACTGGACAATGATAATATGGTCTTGAAGTACTTTTCCAAGATAACGAAATGCCTGCTGCATAAGTGAAAAGTAGAAATTTTAGCAATCAGCCTATAGTAGTTTTTCCAATATATAGCATTCCATGGAAAGAAAAATAAGTCGGTGCCACTTCAATTTCTGAACAAGCATTTTATTTTACATTTTATTAAAACTACTGGTACTAACTGATGTGGGGCTGTTGTTTTGGCAGGAATTGTACGTTATTGAACCTAGCATGCTAATGATACCCCGATCGAGTAAATATATGACGACGCAGGGAATAACACGCAATTTCGCATTTTTGAATTCATTGTTTTTCCTATGCTGTTGTACATTTTTGCTTTTGTTTATGAATTTTCAGATGCAGAATCGGCTTGATATGTTGGGTGAAGAAATCCTGCTCTATTTAACCGATCTTAAGGTGGTATGTATTTATGTATGTCGCGAAGTATTTTACTACTTTTATTGCGATAGCAATTATATGGACAATCCAAAGTAGAGCACTGCATGGGCCCGGGCCGTCCGAAGCGTTTGTCGGCGGGCTCGGGCCGGGCCCGGGCTTAGAGCCGCGGGCCCGGGCCGGGCTCGGGCTTGAGGCCGCGGGCCCGGGCTGGGCTTGAAGCCACGGGCTCGGGCCAGACTCGGGTCCGCTCATTGAAGGGCCTAAGTAGGCCTTCGAGCACACGCGACCATTATGCATTGCATGGTTCAGTGCATTCTGTGCCAAGCTGAAGTGACACGTGCAAGATGACTGTCATCATCATCATCAGCTTATATTTATGTCCACTGCAGGACGAAGGCCTCTCCCTGCGATCTCCAATTAACCCTGTCTTGCGCTAGCTGATTCCAACTTGCACCTGCGAATTTCCTAACTTCATCACCCCACCTAGTTTTCTGCCGTCCTGGACTGCACTTGCCTTCTCTTGGTATCCATTCTGTAGCTCTCATGGTCCATCGGTTATCCATCCTACGCATTACATGGCCGGCCCAGCTCCATTTTTTGCGCTTAATGTCAACTAGAATATCGGTTATACCTGTTTGTTCTCAGATCCACACCGCTCTCTTGACTGTATATCTTATCACATGACTATATATTATCAAAGAAAATAGTAAAACAGATGAAGTTCTCATTTTTAACAGCGGAGCTGTTTCAGCCGGGCCTAATGTGTCCGCTGAATCCAAAAATGTGGGTCGATCCTGGCAGCAGTGCAGAAAGGGTCCAAGCGCAATGGCACATACACCTGTGAACTAGCGAAGCTGAGTCTGGATAAGTCTAGCTAAGAATGGTGGGTACTAATTGCCTATCGATAGGCAAATGATAGCCAATCAGTAGCTAGTCGATAGCGATCAATAATCAATGAATTCCTGAAAATGCTGGGGATGACTTGGTAGGGCTTAGCCTACCCCAAATACGTGGCCAATACCTTACGATAGCCAATCGACAGCCAATCAATAGCTAATCGATAATGGATCAATTATTAATAAATTCGGATAACTTGGTAATGCTTAGCCTATCCCAAATACGTGGCCAATATCTTGCAATAGACAATCGATAGCCAATCAATAGCTAATCGATAATCAATCAATAATAAATAAATTCCGGGAAATGCTGGGGATGACTTGGTAGTGCTTAGTCTAGCCCAAAAGCCAGGACTAGCTAGGTGCCCATCACCTCCGCTGTCTCTTTAGCATTGCGCCGCCAGTGCAAGCTACGCTAATTTTTTTTTCTTTTCCGCAAAAACGAACATTGTTTCCGCGTAAGGAAAAATAAATTATACAAAGAACCACTCCTCAAACCATTTCCATGTTACGGCTTTTGCTATCGCACTATTACCAGTGTCGATACTATGGCATTATTTTAGCGCTAAGGCCAGTTACTTTTGTGCTTCAATGCATAAAACAGCGTTTTCCTCATAAAGTTAACTGGAACGCCCATGCATTTCGTCGGACACTTTGAAAATTAATATCTCGAAACTGGTTCAGTCCTGAGAATTCGTTCCAAGTGGATATGCCTTGCGAACTCAGCGGCTATAATTCGTAGATTGAAAGGTGTGCCGTAAAATAATTAATTAAAAAGGTAATTCTCGTAATTAAGTTAAATATTCAATTAGGCGTTTTGACCATACATTAGGCTATCCATGTCATAATTAGCTTAGAACTACATAAAACAATTAGCCTCCTTAGAGCGTCGTCACATTAATGCGAACACAAGAAATCCTGAGATATAGTCAATTCCATACTTCAGAACACCCTATAAGCATCAGTCGTTAATACATTACCTACCATTCACATTTAACGGATACAAAAATGGCGGTAATTTCAGTAATAAAGAACTCAGCTGACACTTTGGTCGCTTGTAATGTATCTGATGTGATTATGATTCTGCCTTTGTGTATGGTTCTGAGTATATAATGTAAATCCTGTATCGTTTTCTTAGCAAATGTTGATCTTGTAAAATTCAGTCTCATGCTATGTTGTATAGCTGGTGTTGCGTTGTTTTGTATAGCTAGTATAGTTATTGTAGTGTTGTTTAGAATGCATTCTGTTCAAACTTTTTCCAATTCTGTTAACTCGCCGTGACGCAAATATTCTTTGTCTTTCCGTTCATAGCTATTTCGTCTATGAGGAATTCCAGCGATTGCTGGAAATATATGTGAATTATTGTGCATGTGTGCACACTGTTCGCTGTACTGTTGCCTTACCTGGTCTTATGGGTCACGTCAAGCTACATATGTAGCTTTTAGTCCAAAATGACCGTCCAGCATGTAAACTGGACAATAAATTATTTGATTTGATTGATTTTGTCGGACACTTTGAAAACTATAATCTCGAAACTGGTTTAGTCCTGAGAATTCGTTCCAAGTGGATACGCCTTGCGAACTCGGCGGCTATAATTCGTAGATTGAAAGATGTGCCATAAAATAATTAATTAAAACGTTAAATGGCATAATTATGGTAATTCTTCAATTAGGCGTTTTGATTTCTCGTGGAAGTAATCGCCGCCTCATCGAGTAGTTTAGATGAAGGATTATACTATGCTATCTCCCACAGGCAATCTTTCAAAATTTGGTTCAGCTAAAATGAAACGCCCTGTATATTTGCATGCTAAATGACATCATAGAACCATATCATACAAATCAAGGTAAGTGCATGCGCACCACCAGAAAAATAGTAGCACAGACAATGGGCCGGATTACTGATGTTGCAGTGGGAGAAACAAAGATTTCGGCCTTTTATTGCTTATATACTGCAGCTGATTAAACCTCGAGAAGGTGAGGCTGACAGATACGCTACAATCTGTAAGTAAAAAAAATTTATTTTCTTACAGGCCGGGCCTGGTCATGCACACGCGGGCCCTAGCTAAGCTAAGTAAAGAACGCCCGGGCCCGGGCCGGGCCCGGGCTCAGTAACACGTGCCCGGGTCGGGCCCGGGCTTGGAACCACGGGCCCGGGCCGGGCCCGGGCTGGTCTCGGTCATGTACGCCCGGGCCCGGGCCGGGCTCGGGCTTTGTATTACGGGCCCGGGCTGGGCTCGGGCCTCGTAAAGCGGGCCCGGGCCGGGCTCGGGCCGAAAATCAGGCCCGTGCAGTGCTCTACTCTATAGCACATTTCTGCCGTCGCCGTCGCCGTGAGGTTCCCGTATGACGTCAATGGAGATGAAATCGTCGCCGCGCGCCGCCGAACGCTGTATGTGCGAGTGAAAGGGCGCGAGGGACGCGCGCTTTCACGGGAAGTGAACGCACGGCGGAGAACAAACGCGCGTTCAGTGCCGTGCTCCCTTAAGGGCTGCAGAAGTAGGCGTCTCTTTCCTCCTTTACAATCACCATATATGTAGAGCAAACGCGCCTTCTTCGGACGCACGAAAGGCCGTTGGGGGGGGGGGGGGGGGGGAAGGGAGGGGACATTTAGCAGCGGCACCAAGTGCCTATTTATATCAGAGGCTCCGCAACAGTCACCAACGCCGCACGCATTTTGTGCGAGCGCGGGCAAAACGCCGACGGCGTCGACAACAGGTCTGCGTGTTGCCGGTGCTGCTGCATGTCCAAGTTTATACAGCTGATAAAGCTACTATCATTACTCCGTATAGCTCTCTACAAATTTGCTATCGCAATTGATGCTTCGCCTTTCAGGTGAAACTGCGACAACTTTTTTGGTACCAGCTGAGAACAATTCGCATCTTTGAAAGCAGCCAACATCACCAAGGGCACTGCTTAAGTATTGATCACAAAATTAATACATTGTCAGTAGAGTAGGTTAGAACACCTCTATACTGAAAGATTACTCTGATAATTAAGTGTGTGTGGATTTAGAGGAAAACGGGTTTGGTTGATTTGAGAGAAAATGCGAGAACTTGCTTTTGAGAATCGTGGATGTTATTCGAAGGCAGCATGGGTGCTTATCCTCTAACGCTGTGCTAAAATGTTGTTTTCGAGTAAATGTTATACTTTGTCTCTGTTCCATCAAAAAAGGCGCAGTTTTGCTCGAAAGGCGAAGCATCGATTGCGATAGCTAATTAGTCGACAGCTATACAAAGTAAGGATAGTAGTTTTATCACCCGTATAAACTTCTAAAAATAGGCATACTAACTAAATCAATAATCATGGTGTTACGCGCGCGCAAGCAAACATGAACGCATCTCGCTCGATGAGCGCGGAAACTGGCTGTCAAAACGCTGGAGTGAGTCAGCGCAGCAGCGAGCGAATTGAGCTTCGTGCCGGCGCACGCATCAACGCGATCTTAGCTGCGACAACAAAGGGAGGGCGGACTCTGCCCCACCCCAGATTGCTTTCAAGATACAGTCGCGCGGGCGGGCGCTCACGCCACCACGCCACCATGGCAAACGCCTTCCCAGGATATATTAACTTGCTCAAACTTTGGGAAATATATCGTAAAATGGCCGTATAACGCTTTTGAGCATATGCTGAAGCAATTTCTTACAGAGGCCCTCTTTTGACCCTAACAAATTCATCTTCACACACTGATTTGCCACAGTCGCCCCCTTAATTTCTTGAGATTATAAAATTATGAGCATCTTCACACTAGTGGTGCGAAGACTGGGAAAACAATGAGATGGCGACCACACCTAGACTTATCTTGGTTCGGGCAAGATTTTTCGAGGTTATGCTTCGAGACTCGGCCATGTTTTGCGCAAGATCACCCAGGAATCACCGACAGCCCAAGCATCAACAAACACTCGGTCATTAAAGTATCCGGACGCTTCTGGACGCTAAAACGCTTTTGCTTGGCTTCGCGGGCTCGTTACTCCGGATCATCTGCGAATCGCCGACGTTTCAGCCGCCGCTTCGGCGGCGCGATACTCGGGATACTCCGCACGGCGCGGTGACGTCATGGTCGACAAAGCTAAGGCGAAGCGATGCGGTGCGCGCGATGACGTCACGGCTCATGCAGCTGTGGCGAGGCTCGGCGTGGTCGGTGTAGCTGGGGCGAAGCGTTGCTAGACGACGCATGGTGACGTCATTGGCAGGCGTAGGTTTTGCGCCGTACACTCGATTGGCCATCTTCGAGCTTAAACACCTTATATAGGGGTATGTGCCATTGCGCTTGGACCGCCAGAATCGGCCCACATTTTCTGTTCGTTTTGCATGGACTAACGGTCGGCTTGAACAGCACCGCTGGTAAAACAACGCAACAAGACGGGACACGCCGAAGAAAGGCACAGAAATTTCACGGACTTGCAACTAAGTTTTATTTGTTGGCACAGCGCAATATATGATCGCGCTGTCTACAAAAAAAGAAGAATACGTAACTATAACAATGAAAATTAAAGGCATAATGGGCTAAAAACAACGTTACCGTATAGCGGTCCAGAGCATGCGCACAATCCAATCAATGTGAGGAGCCAAGAAAATCAATCTGTTTGTTTGACAGCGCACGCGATGGCTTGCTAACGCACATGTCGTCTACTGTGGTTATTTCAACGGCCTCAATCATTTCTCGTTTCAGCTGGTCTCGATGACATTTGACAACCTCACATCGTTAAACATCAGTTACGCAGCCGCAGTCAAGGCAATGAATGCCAAGGTTACCATATATCTCCGAGGAAGCACTCTAGACCGCTTCTCCTAGCCGCTAATTAAGACAGTGGTCGGTTAATTATAACGTGTGCCTCATGACAGGGGATGAGAATATAACATCGCTTCCATGCAAGTGACGAAACACTCGCGATGTTTTGTCTTGCGGGCTCTAGATTTCTTGGTAGAGGATTTAACGGCCCTCACCACCTATAGAAAGCTTTTAAGTGGCGGAGCAAACCAAGTCCACACCACATTTGTCTGCGATTCGCTTGAGGTTGTGGGCCACGTCGTGGATGTGCAGAATAACGGCGAACTATCTTCCATCTCGCGCTCTGTCACATGGACGAGCTTGACGACTCGTCATATCGCTTACTTCGGTTTCTTCCAGCAAACTCTCAGCGAACGCTGTCAAAGCATGAGTGGGGAAAGCAGGGGTAGTAGTCTGTGAGTCCGTTTCGTTTGCTGCTGAAGTGCTCATTGTCTGCTGGCGCCTGTCTCCTTCTGACGGGCACCCCAGAACAGCCAATCAGAATTTCCGCAGCAGCCGAAGTCGACATGTCCAGTAGGTGGACACTTAGAGCACGCTGTTCGTACACCCAACAAAGTGGTCAGGACACAGCGTATCCATTAAATCTAAACATCTAATACATGCATGCTGAGAACTTCAGAAGTCAAAACAAGGGGCGAAAGACAGTTGCAGGAAATGGCCAGAGTTTGAGCCATGCAGGCATGAAAAGACAAAACATCAGCTTCCAACAGGAATAGAAAATTGTCAACATAGCGGAAGACTTTTGAAACAGACAGACAGACAGACAGACAGACAGACAGACACAGACAGACAGACAGACAGACAGACAGACAGACAGACAGACAGACAGACAGACAGACAGACAGACAGACAGACAGACAGGCAGACAGACAGACAGACAGGCAGGCAGGCAGGCAGGCAGGCAGACAGACAGACAGACAGACAGACAGACAGACAGACAGACAGACAGACAGACAGACAGACAGACAGACAGACAGACAGACAGACAGACAGACAGACAGAAAGAAAGACAGACAGACAGACAGAAAGACAGACAAACTGACAGACAGACAGACAGACAGACAGACAGACAGACAGACAGACAGACAGACAGACGGACAGACAGACAGACAGAGAACTTTATTGAAGGTCCTGAGAAGCTCCGTTGCCCCCTCTCAGGGAGGCGACGAAGCCGCGGGCCACACCCACGTCGGGACGGAGTGACCGAGCTCCAGCGTCGCATCGTGGGCTCTCTGGACAGCCCAAAATTTGCGTGACTGGTCGGAGCTCCGAAGAGCAGAGCTCCACTCCTCTGCAATGCATCGAAGTGGGCCCCTCTGTAACGAGGGGAATCCCCAGAGCATGTGGTCTAAACTTCTACGTTGTCCGCAGCTAGAGCAGTCTGGACTAAAGCAGTCTGGATTGATGTAGTGAAATAAATACAAGTTGGGATATAATCCGGTCTGAAGCATGCGTAGTGTGACAGCTTGAGGTCTGGTTAGTGTCCCGTGTGGGGGAGGGTATAGTCTCCTACCAAGGTAGTAGTGTTTGGTAACCTCGTTATATGTGGAGAGAGTGTCACGGAAGTCGACGAGCCTCGAATCGACGGAGCCTCGACTCGCAGTGGCGTGAGCGCGGATGGTTAGTTCGCGCACTTGGACGTGTGCGATATCACTGAGGTTGGGGAAGGAGTCGAGTTGGGGCTAGAGATGTGCCGGGAACAACGTGATTGTATGTGGCTGGATGACTTTTCCTTTGAGAATTCGATGTGCTTCCTCCGCGATGGTACCAGTGGCAAATGCTCGTACCGCCGCCCTCGAGTCAGTGAATATTTCAGCTCTCTCATCGTCTAGAAGTGCCAGAGCAATCGCAGCCTGCTCTGCCCTACCCTGGATGGTGTCTCTGATGGAGGCCGCACAAGTGACTTGTCCGTCGAACAACTGACTTGTCCGTTGCTAGGAAGTCCGATGTGTGCCCATAGTGGGCTGCGTTAACGAAAGTGACCGTGTGAGGTGAGGCTTTTATCCTCCGGAGCAATGCCACAGCCCTAGCTTTGCGCCTGTTCGCATTGTGTTGTGGATGCACGTTTTTGGGAAAAGGAGCAACCATAATGCTGTCCAGTAGGTGATCTGACATTTCTTATGTACGTTCCATCGCTACAGTGGAGCTGATTCCTAAGACCGCGAGATTCTCGCGGTCTTAGGAATTGGAATACTTGAGCCGTTTGCTTCACAATCGGAATACTTCGGAATCGGAATACCTAGGAATACTTGAGCCGTTTGCTGAACTTCGATGATTTCGTTGAGTGTATTATGTACACCTAGTTGAAGAAGGCGGTCCGTGCTGGCGCTTGTTGGTACTCCTATAACTTTTTTGATGCTTTTACGGATAAGCGTGTCCAGCTTGTTCCTGTCAGAAACGTACCACTTGTTAATTGCAGCCACGTAAATTATGTGACTCATTATGAATGCGTGGAATAGCCGTAGGAGATTGTCCTCCTTTAGACTGTTCCTCTTGTTAGAGATTCTATTGATTAATCCAATCATGCACTCCGTCTTGGTCGTGATTTTTCTGAGCGTCATGATGTTGCCTCCGGTAGACTCGATGAACATTCCCAGCACCTTTAGGGTGTCGACCCTAGGAATGCTCACCGCGCTTTTGGTGTGTAGTTCTATGTCTACTTCGTCCAGGGGCTTCCAACCCCTGAGTTTAGGACCTTCGCGGACCGGTTGGTAGAGAAGTAGCTCAGACTTGGTTGTCGTGCATCGTAGGCCTGTGCCATCGAGGAAGGTTTCAGTACGGTCGACAACTTCTTGTAGGCTCGATTCCACTTACCCTTCGCTGCCGCCGATGCACCAGATGGTGATGTCATCGGCGTATATCGTGTGGTGAACTCTTTCGATTCCCGACAGGGATACCGACAGTTGTCTGAGGGCTAGGTTGAACAACAAGGGCGATAGCACTGCCCCCTGAGGCGTGCCTTTCGGTCCGAGTGAATACCCTTCTGATTTGTGGTCTCCAAGCTTTAACGTGGCTTTGCGGTTCTCCAGGAATGATCTTACGTAACCGTGAAAGGCTTGTCCTAAGTTAAGATCCAAGGTGGATTCCAGAATATGTCGGTGTGATATGTTGTCGAAGGCCTTCTCTAGGTCAAGCCCGAGAATGCTCCGCACGTCTTTCGTATCTTGGTCTATGATTTGAAACTTGATTTTTATTCTTTATTCATCGATTACCCCGCAGCGCCCAAAGACGTTACAGCAGGGGGGTTACAACATGGAATAAAATACATCTTCATTCACACAATTCACTTGATGGTCACTCAACCTATTCCACTGTTTGATTCTTCGAACAAAAAATGAGTTCGCATACATGTTCGTCTGGGCAGAGTACTCGAGGATTTTGCAACTATGATCAGTTCGCTTTGAAATGTAATGAGGTTTTCGTAGGTAAATTTCCATATTAATTACAGTTTTATTATAGTAAATAGAATATAAAAAATTTAATCTCAGTTTATTGCTGCGAGCAGAAAGAGATTCCCTTCATTGCAGTGATGCTCTCCCTCCTTCCGTACCGCCCCAAGATGAACCTGGCAGCACGGTTTTGTATTTGTTCTAGAGCGGCAATGAAGGTTACCTCGGTGGGGTCCCACACAACACAGCCATATTCTAAGATTGGTTTAACACAAGTTGTATATGCAATATGTTTTAAATTCTCATGTGAACATCGCAGGTTTCTCTGAATAAAAATCAAAGCTTTACCAGCTTTGGCTATGATACTGTCTACGTGGGGTTTCCACGAACAGTCAGACGACAGTAGCACACCTAGATACTTATCGTACTGCCTTGCTTCAATAGTACATTGTTCAGATGATACCTTGACTGAATTGGTTTTTTTCTTTTTAGTAAATGAGATATGCACACACTTTGCTATGTTCAAAGTCATTTTCCATTTAGTACACCAGTCATGAATAAGTGATAAGTCGTTGTGAAGTTCAATTGTATCATTGTGATGGACAATCTTTTTGTACACAACACCGTCATCCGCAAACAGCCGTATAGAAGATGAAATTGCGGCAAAAATTTCGTTAATATAAATTAAAATAATAGCGGAACCAAAACTGAGCCCTGTGGGACTCCTGACGTAACATCTGCATATTCAGAGCATTTTCCATTCCGTATTACACATTGCCTTCTCGGAGAAAGGTAACTTTCAATCCATTTAAAAACAGTTGCATCAATGTTTTGGGTATTAAGCTTAAACAATAAGAGTGAATGTGACACAGCGTCGAAGCCTTTCCGAACATCCAGGAACACACCGTCTACCTGTCCTCCTGCATCTACGCTCGATGTTATGTCATGATAAAATTCAACTAGTTGTGTTGTGCAAGATAGTCCCCTACGAAAGCCATGCTGCTCGTTAATCAGTACCTTATGCTCATTTAGATGATTAGTTATTTTTTTATATAAGATATGTTCAAGTATTTTACACGGGATAGACGTAAGTGATATTGGCCTATAGTTTAACCACCGTCTTTTTTGGACACACCTTTATGTATCGGAACAACGTGCGCAATTTTCCAGTCGTGTGGTAAAATACCTGTCGATAAAGATCTTTCAAAAATTAAATAAAGGTACATAGAAATTGGCCCCGCACAACTTTTGAGTACACGTGGCGAAATTCCTTCCGGACCACTACATTTACTCTCATCAACATCCTTCAATAGTTTTTCAAATCCATTAACACTAAGCTCAACAGGAAGCACAGGAGAAATATTCAGTGTAGGTGTATGAGTATGACAGGTGTGGGTGGGTAAGAAAACCGAATGAAAAGAGTTGTTTAGGCACGCAGCTTTATCCCTGTCTTCCGTAATTATCGTACCATTATAATTTAGCTCCTGTATTCCGATGGAATCTGAACCACACTGTTTCAAGTACTTCCAAAACATTTTAGGGTTTGATTTCATTTTGTTGCTCAGCTCGGTGAAGTAGTTATCTTTAGCTTATATTTGCGTGTAATCGTATGTAGTTTTGCAAAATGAGCAGCTGATTTGTTTTTCTTGAATGCGTTAACCGCCCTTTTCCTTTTCTTGATAAGCTTTAGTATATGTCTTGTTACCCATGGCTGCTTGTGCTTTTTAAGCCGTGAAGAATCAGACTTGGGGATATGTGCATTTACCAGCTCGAGTAACATATTTTTAAAGTTGTCCCACATATCGGGCACACTACGCTCCTCAGATAAGCGCTCAAAAACCGAAAATAAATTACGAAGTTTCTTAGAAATCGCATCGTAGTCACCCTTCTCATAAAAGTAGATTCTTTTACTCGTAGATAACTTCGCACGGTTTTTTTCTTTTCGAATAACGGCAACAACAGCAAGATGATCGCTAATTCCCGGAATGACAGTCACATTCCTTACAAAATCTGGCGAGTTACAAAACAGCAAGTCTGACACAGCGTAATTGCGAGTAGTATCGGTAACGTACTGCCTCAGACCAAACGTGTCCACGAAATTTTTCATCGCGAAGGTTCATGCGCCCGCAAGAACTTGTACACGTATCATTACACCAAGATAACCCAGGCAGATTAAAATCACCCCCAAGAAGCATCGTCTGAGCTGACGCCTCGGTGAGAATTTCATATAATGCTTGCACTGTGCTAATATCTGAGCTGGGCGAGCGATAAACGACTCCAACAGTGAACGTGAAATTATCAGATAGGACTATTTTGCACCATACAGACTCCAGTGCATTGCACTCGTAATCAATTTCTGAAGACCGTAATGATGAATGAACAAGCAAAAAGACACCACCGCCTGGAGTGGGCCTATCTTTGCGATAGACGACATAGTTTATCTGGAAACACCTCACTATCAGCAATTGAAGGCTTTAACCAAGATTCAGTGCCAAGGACTATGTCAGCGTGAACACTTTCTGTCAACCTAGAAAACTCGGCTGTTTTGTTTACTATGCTTCGGCAGTTCACGATGACAGCAACGAGTTCTCGACATTGGTACTTCTGCTTTTTTCCTAGTCTGTCACTGCCTACGTAATGGGACGACCTCCTCTTTGTCTTCATCCCACCTGAAAGCCCTGCCGTTGATGATCAGTTTGTCAAAATTCAGTTTCACTTTATTGTTCTTATCTTCTCTTTTTGCCTTAGCGTATTCCCATAACTTCTTTCTTGTATTTCTCGTTTCAGATGAGTAATCTTCGCCTACGCTGTACTGCAAATTCTTAAATTCTTTAGCATTAAGAAGCACCGCCTGACGCTTTTATACAAGGAAAATTTAACAATAATCGGTCTTTTTCTATTTTCGTTATAGCGTCCTAAGCGGTGCGCCCTTTCCAGAGACCGAGTTGAATTCCAAGGCTCGTTTTGCAAATCTTCTTTACCGTAGCTTCGGATTCATCCCATGATTCTGAGGGTTTATCGTCAACACCATAGAAAACAAGATTTTTCCAGCGATCGCGGTTCAGGGAGGGCCTGATCGTCATCCACCGCTCGTCACGCGGTATCTAGCGTTTCAGGTCGCATACGTGTACCGGTCCGCCGATCCGCTTTCCTTTCTTGTTCTCGACCCGGTAAACATGCGAGGAAACCTTCTGTCGCACTTGATACGGCCCGGTCTACTTCGGCGCCAGCGAGGCACCGAACTGTTTGGTAGCATCGCTGAGAACGTGCTGGCGTCGAAGCACCAGATCGCCCACTTCATAGTGGACGTTCCGATGCGAGTGGTCGTACTGCGCCGTCTGTTGTGCCCTAGCAGTGGAAAGATTAAAGCTTCCGTCATCTTGGCACGTAGATGCGTCGCGTATTTAGCTAGTGCTGACGGCGCGACTGGCATTCCGCTGCGATCCGCGAGAACCCTATCCATCGGATTCGGCAGCTCTCTCCCCAGGTTGAGAGAAGGCGCATACCCAGTCGAGCGGTTCACTGTCGATCACAATGCGAACCCGATCTCTGGAAGGTAGGTATCCTAGTCCTTATGCCTTTCAGAGAACGCGACAAGCATGTGCTTGATGTTGCGACTGACTCGTTCAGTGGGGTTCAACTGAGCATGGTAGGCTGTCGTTTTCTTGTGTTTAATGCCAAGTGCGGCGCATGAGTCAACGAACATCTTTGCAGTGAAGTAGGACGCATTGTCCGTTATCAACTGCTCCGGAAAACCAAACCTGGTGAAAACCTCCATCAACTTATCCATGATCACTTGTGCCGTCAGTTTTCGTAGGGGGAAAAGTTCTACTCATTTACTGAAGTAATCCGTGACCACCAGGAAGTATTTGTTCCTGCTCGGTGTTGTGGGATACGGTCCCATGACGTCACACGCCGCGATTTGCCAGGGAGTCTGGCTGTCGATAGGCTGCATGAAGCCGGGCAGTCGTTCGCCTCGGGGCTTCACGCTTTGACACACATGACACGAGCGGGCATAGCGAATCACGTCCCGTTTCATGCCAAGCCAGGTAGCGAAGTGGCACAACTTAACGTAAGTCTTGGGGCCATTCGCGTGCCCAGCGATACACGAGTCATGAAAGTAGCGTAGCAGTGCTCCTCTCAACGCGCGCGGGTATCACCACCTTAAACGCCTCACTTGTGTCGTTCTCGGTGGGAATTACCTCAGCAAGATGCCGTCGGAATTCAGCAGATAGGAATCCAGCGCGCTCCCAGCATTACAGCTGTTCCTGAGCGCTCCGCACCGACAGCAACACCAGCTGTCTCCATGTGCGCGGCGGCCGCGCCGCCCAGCCCCGGAGCCCGTCGAGCACTTTTCGACAAAACGGATCCTGCTGCTGAGCCTCGAACAGCTCCTTTCTGCTGAAGACAACTCCTGCGGACCTACAAAATCTACCTGGTTACGCTCTCGCCCAGATCGACGGTTGTTCCGCGTCCCTTACTCGGGCTACGGCCAGAGTTTCTCCCTCGCCTCGGATTGGCGCTCGCGAAAGTGCGTCAGCTGCGGCATTGCTTTTTCCTTTGCGGTAGCGCACGTTAAAGTCGTAACGCTGCAGCAGCAGTGCCCAACGCGTCAGGCACCCACTCGGCTCGCTCAAGCGCCTCAACCAAGTGAGAGCCATGTGGTCAGTCACAATCGTGAATGCCATTCCGTCGACATAATAGTCGAACTTTCGCAGAGCGAAAACTATCGCGAAACACTCTTTCTCTGTCACCGAGTAGTTCCTTTCCGCCAGCGTCAATGAACGGCTCGCGAACGCAACCGGTCGGAGAATGCCTCCGTGCTCCTGAAGCAAAATTGCACCTAGACCCAGGTTGCTTGCCTCTGTTTGAGTCACAACCTCCCTATTCAAGTCGGGCAGCTGCAACTCTGCCGTGTCAGCAAGCACCTTTGTGAGGCCGCGCAGTGCCGCCTCCTGTTCTTGACCCCAAGTCCAACGCTCGTCGTTCCTCAAGAGCTTTGTTAAAGGCGCTTGCACTGCCGCGCAGTCTGGAATGAATTTGCGATAAAAGTTCACCAACCCAGAAAGCGTCCCAGTTCGCCGATATCTTTCCGCGACGGGTACCTCAGGATAGCCTCGAGCTTTATCCTCACTCGGCAGAATGCAGCCGTTGTCCAGCGTGAATCCAACAGCGTTATTCTGTTCGCAGCTATCTGAGCTTTACTCGGGCTCGGCGTGATACCCGCGGACCTCAACCTGTCTAGGACGTCTCTCAAGTGGCGCAAGTGCTCGTCGAATGTTTTCGAATAAACCACTATGTCCTCGAGATATGCGAGAGCATGTTGCCTCTTCGCATCTCCTATAACTCGGTCCATCAACCTCTGATAAGCAGCGGGAGCTCCGACTAAGCCAAAAGGCCGACATATACCAAAAGAAAAATGGTTCACTCCACGAGGCCTCGGTGAAAAACGACTGAGCTGTATACATATGAATGCCCAATCGCTGAATAATAAAATTCCGGAATTAGAAGCATACTTTGCTGATATAAACACACACTGCGACGTTGTTATGTTTAGTGAAACATGGTATAATGAAGATTCTGAGGTATTTAAATTGCCTAACAAAAACACATTTTACTTGAACAGGACATCAAGACGTGGCGGAGGTGTCTCGTTATTGATAGATGACTATGAAAACTGACTTGTTAACTGATTTCTGTTGTATAACCAATGACTACGAAAGTGCTTTGTGTTGAAAGCAAGTGTTTGCTTCTTGCCACGTGTTATCGTCCCCTGACGGAGACTATTGCACGTTTTTCACTTTTCTTGAGAAATTTATTTTTGCAAGTGAGAATAGGCAGAGAGTTATTATTGGCGGTGATTTTAACATTGACATGAAAGGTGCTACTCGCAAAACAGTAGACTTTGAAAGACTACTTATATCTTATGGGTACGCGAATGTTATTAAGTCAGAAACAAGATTAACCTCCACATCAGCAACACTGCTCGACCTCTTCATCACCAAACTATGACCCAACCAATGTCTCAAGTGCCGTTCTAAGCTGCTGCATAGTGACCATATGCCAATATGTATGTCTGTTAAAGCTCCCGAAAGCACCAAGAAAATGATGAAAACGTGTATAACCTTGCAAAGCATTACGGAAAACTCTCTGGAAGCATTTCAGATCGAGATACGAGGGACCTGCTGGGATAAAGTTTTTCTAGAAAACACAGCAGAAAGGCTTACGATATCTTCATTAATGCCTTTGTGGCAGTATACAGGCAAACACTTTGTCACGAAGAGCGAAAAATCGGTACAAAGATTCGAAAGCCTTGGGTAACCAAAGAGCTTTTAACGAAAATGAGAAAACGAGATAGGTTGTATGCGAAGTTCTAAAAACTCGGGAACCTTTACATCTTAAATTGTTTAAGACCTTTAGAAATAAGTTAACAAAAGAATTAAGAACGGCAAGAGACGCGTATTATATTCGGAGTTTGAATCTTGCACAGGACAAACTGATAAACTATGGAACAAGATTAACACTCTTACGGGACGGAAGCAGAAGGGAGAGTCACCACAAGAAATTTCATTAAACGGACGAATAGTGAAAGACCAGGAATTGCTGATGTATTTAACAGTACTTCGTAGCCAAGAATTCTGACCCGAATTCTCACCCCACTAATGATATCGCAACACCCAGAACAAAAATTCAGTTTTCTCGTACCAACTGACTCTGCTGAGGTGTGTTCCGTTTATCTGAATTCACGTAGCTATGACGTAGACGACCTGCAGATACGGCCTATTAAATATGTCATTTATGAAATCGCCCCTATTTGGTGTACATTTACAACTTGTGTATTTCTGTGGTACTTTTCCTGACAGAATGAAAACTACCAGAGTAACCCCATATTTAAAAAAGGTGACAAACAAAATGTAAAAACTATCGCCCAATATCGATCCTCCCAATTTCTCAAAGGGCTTGGAGAAAATTATCCAAATCGGTTGTCATCATTTTGTAGCAGATACCTACTATAACTGAATCTCAGTATGGATTTCAGAAGCACAAATCCACAGAACTGGCACTGTTAGATCAGAAAGAGTAATATTAAGAAACTTCGAAAACAGGTTAATAACAATCGGTATATTTGTTGATTACACGCAAGCCTTTGACCACATCAATCATAATATTCTCCTCAGTAAGCTAGAATGGTATGGAGTAAGGGGCACGTCACTCGCATTATTATCCTCCTATCTCAATAACAGGCATCAATTTGTCTCAATAAATGAATTCAAATCGCAACCCAAACAAATAATTTCAGGTGTACCACAAGGAAGTATTCTGGGGCCGTTACTTTTCAACATTTATGTCAATGATCTAATATCTATTTACAAACAAGCAAAATTTGTAATGTATGCCGATGACACAAGTATTTTTATATCGTCTCATAACTACACAGAATTACTGAGAATGGCAAATGAACTTGATAGGCTTTCCACTTGGTCAAACAAGAATTATCTACAGGTTAATTGCAATAAGACCAAAGCAGTAATTTTCGAACTCCAGGTAAAGAAATCCCACAGCATCACAATTTAACGTTTGAGTCTACGAATATTGAGGTTGTGAACACAATTAAAATTCTTGGTGTAACCTTCTCCAAGACCTTACAATGGGACGACCACATAGACTCAGTCCTCAGAAGCTCAGTAGCACAGTTGGTATGCTAAGTCGCAATAGACACACTTTCCCCACTTCTGTTTAAATACTGCTATATAATGCTTTGTTTGCCTCGCATATCAATTACGGTCATTTAGTATGGGGTACTACCACACAAACAAATCTTAACAATATACTTGTCAAGCAGAAAAGGGCGCTACGTATTATTGCCAATGTATCTTACACTGACCACACCGCACCACTCTTCGATAGGTACCACATAAGAAAAATTCATGACCTGTACACTTATAGACTCCTACGGGAGTATTACTTCAGTATAAAGAAACATAACGTTACCCTTGTGAAATTGCCAACCTGCATCACAATGTACCTGCCTACACCACCCGCCGCACTGAAATATGGAATGTTGCAAGACCTAGGACAAATTATAGCAAACAGATGCTTGAAAATAATTTACCGAGGTTATTAAATTCTTTCAAAGAAATAGACATTGATATTGCAAAAATGAACCCTCCAGATTTAAGGCTTTTCTACGCTCCTATACTTAGGTATTCCAATATAAAATGTAACACATTCTTCCCTGAATAATTTTCAATTAATCTTCGATATCACTTATCTCTTTAAAACTGACTTAAAAATTACATTGCCTTGTTTACGAGTCTTTTTGATCATATTGTGCCTTGTAACCACTGCTCTGCAAGTGTATAGGATGCAGGGCCGGTCAAGCCTCAGAAGGCTTTTACCTGTCATCCTCAACATTGCATTTGCCTTGTAATGTTGGATAAATATTTTGATTTGATTTTTGAACGCCGTTTTCTTTCACGGTCCTCTATTTCAACCTGAAAATATCCACGACTAGCATCGAGCGTCGTAAAGTACTTCGCCCCGTCTTCTTTCTGGGGTTTTACGTGCCAAAGCCAGTTCGCATTATGAGTCACGCTGTAGTGGAGGGCACCGGAATAATTTTGACCACCTGGGGTTCATTAACGTGCACTACAACGCAAGCACACGGGCGTTTTTGCATTTCGCTCCATCGAAATGCGGCCGCCGCGGCCGGGATTCGATCCCGCGATCACTTCGCCCCGCCTAGGTTAGATACTAAAGAGGAAATGGAGGTAGACGGTACGCATCCTTCTTCGTAACCTCATTCAGCCTGCGGTGTCTCACACAAACGCGATAAGTATCGTCCTTCTTCGGGACTAGAACTACTGGGAAGCCCCATGGGCTGTTCGACCTTTCCACAACGCCTGTGTCGATGAGTTCGTCTAAGGCGCTGTCAAGTGCTTTCCGTTTAGTCAAGCTTATCGGCCGAGGATTACACTTCCACGGCGCAGCGTCACCGGTGTCTATCTTGTGCCTGACTAGCGTAGTGTGGCCCAGACGGTCCATGAAAATCGCGTCTTATTCGTACAACAGCGATGACAGTCGTGCCCTTTCTCTCTCCGGCAGGCGGTTGACCTCTGAGAAAAGTGGGTGCGCTGCCCCTTGCAACACCGCGACACAATGTTGTGCCACCGTCTCTCCGTTGCTTTCATCGCCTTTACCGATGACTGTTTGCTCGCTCGGCTGTGGCTGGATGTGGCCCGCTCGCGCCGCGCCCGGAGACTGGCGTGTCTCCGCAGGCACGGGCTCTTTGCGAAACGCTTCAAAGCACCCGTTCTTCTCTCGGTAACCTCCGCTGGCGATGTCTATCAAAATACCTCACTTGGCGAGAAAGTCTCGATCTAAAATAACAGGCACTGACAGACCGGGAAGATGTGCGAGGCGTTGTCGCCTGACGCGTCTCTCCCACGAATAACTAGCGTAGCTGCACCGCTCGATTGTGCTGTGCCGGAAGCAAGGCGGAAAGTGGTGTCACTATCTCTTAAGCGGATATTGTTCTCGCGGGGATGATGCAACACCTCATCACCAAATAAACAAGCGCTTGCGCCAGTATCCAATAATGCGGCAAACTTCTTTCGGGCTATCGTTAGCTCGATGAACGGCGCCTGCGAGTCCGCGACATCTCCTACGCGACAAGTCAAAGGTGCAAGTAAATCGAATCACCGGTGTGTTCGAGATCGCCGCCCGGGACCCAATGTGGATCCCGGCGGCCTCGCCCGTTTCCCGAACCACGTGCTCGACCTCGGCCCGGCGCGCTTGGCCGATTCCGCCGCACTCGTAGCAACGGCCACCGAAGCCTCGGTGGCGTGGCGCCCTTCGCTCCATCCGGCGGGCCGTAGCTTCCACGCTCGGCAGTCGGCATGTGCCGCTCCTCCTTTCTCGCATTAGTCGCAAGTTCCTGCCGCGGCGCACTGCGTGCCGCGTTATGCTGTGCTGTTTTCAGCGCGTAGGCGAACGGGTCCAAGGCGCGGTCAGATAATTCCCAACCACGCTGGACCTTCTCGTCGGCGAACGATGCCGACGCGTCGACCCTAGGGGCATGTGAAGCGATCCCGCCGCCGTTCCACGCGCAGCGAGGGGCGAGTGACAGCGCAGCGTGCGGAGACGGACGGTATGCCCGTGCGTGAGGATGTCCCTTGGATGCGCTTTGCTTCGGCGGCGAGCTCGTCTAGGTCTTTTGATGATGATGATGATGTGTGGTGTTTTATGGCGCAAGGGCCAGGTATGGCCAAAGAGCGCCATGACAAATGGTAATGTTATCGATGAATTGTGGATGGCGTGGACAATAAATTCCTCAAAGTAGATCTGACATGGCTGTAGAAGGGCCTAAAAAACTGTCGCTGTAAATGGCGTAAAACATGTAAGTGGTAAAATAATGACACTACCTAGTTAGTGATGTGGGCTATGGCAAATGGGTTTCGTTAAAAACGTATGATGTAAGACATATAACAGTATACTAGGGCTTGAAATCAGCCCTTGAATACAAGGGCCGTTAATCACTTGCTAAAATTGCCTGGCCAAATGATTTCCAGGGTGTTTACTTCATATAAGAATTCTAAAACTGTTTTCAGGTTAAAAAGCGGTTCATGGCTAAGAAAATATGATGGGTGAAGAGGTATGTTTTCACGATATGCAGAAGGGAAATACCTTTTCCTCTCTGCTTCGATAGCAGGGCACTGAATAAGAACATGGACAACGGTCAGAATATTGCCGCACTTACTACAAATCGGAGGATCATTCCCAGTCAAGAGGTAAGAGTGAGTACTGTAAGTGTGTCCTATTCTTAATCGACAAACAAGCACTTCTTTATATCGTGCCGTTTTCCCAGTTATCCAGTTCCCTAGTTTTGGTTTTATCATGTGTAACTTATTTAGTACCTGGGTATCCCACTCTCCTTGCCAATGCTTCCTCAGCTTACGGCGTAGAAAGTGCTTTAGGTCTGTGACAGGGATGGGGATATTTGGGTCTGTATCGCTAAAGGTTACTGACGTAGCATTTGTGTCAGCAGCTTCATTGCCTTTTATACCTTTGTGGCCAGGTACCCAGCATACGACAATCATTTGGTTGCACATATATGCGGAACACAATAAACTGTAGAGTTCATTAAAAACGGGGTTCTTGTGTTTCCGTAGATTGCTTAGGGCTTTGACCACACTTAATGAGTCTGTGAAGACAATAGCCCTAGCGACGTTTGTGAGCCTTATGTGTTGAATAGCCGAGAGTATAGCATATGCTTCCGCTGTAAAGATAGATGTGTGTGGATTTAGTGCCCCAGATGTAGAAAATGAGTCTCCGAGAGCTGCGTAAGAAACGCCAGCAGTGGACTTCGAAGCATCTGTGTAGTATTCTGTGCAGGAGTACTTGGCCTGGAGTTCAAGAAAATGGGAATGTATATGTGCCTCCGGTGCGTGTTTGGATATTTCTATGAAAGAGATGTCACACTGAATAGTGTGCCATTCCCAAGGCGGTGGTAGCAAAGTAGGGGCCATTAGTACATCCCCTAGAAGAGGGACCTCTGTTTTTTCTGACAGTGCTTCTAACCGGAGAGACAGAGGAGGCCGGTTGGCTGGGCGGTTACGGAACAGCCTGACAGTAGACATGTCGCGAATGGTAGAATGACATGGATGTTGGATGTCTGATCTAACTTTCAGGGCGTAGGAGAGACTTAAATATGTCCTTTGGAGATCCAGAGACCACTCATTGGACTCAACGTACAGGCTTTCAACAGGACTAGTCCTGAAGGCACCAGTAGCAATACGGATACCCAAGTGGTGAACGGAATCTAGCATCTTCAAAGCACTAGGTGTAGCAGAGTTATACACTATAGCTGCGTAGTCAAGGCGCGACCGTACGAGACTTTTGTACAAGTTTAAGAGGCACCTCCTGTCACTTCCCCAAGATGTCCGGGACAAGATCTTTAGTAGATTCATTGTCTTCAGACACTTCGCTTTCAGATACTTCAAGTGGGGGATAAATGTTAATTTAGAGTCTAAAATGAGGCCTAAAAATTTATGTTCATGGCTCACAGGTAGCTGTTGCCGATTAAGATAAATAGTGGGGTCAGGTAATATACCTCGCTTGTTCGAGAAGAGAACACACGTGCTTTTTAGTGGGTTTAGTTTAAATCCATTCTCGTCAGCCCACTTAGATAATTTGTTTAGCCCAAGCTGTACATGTCGCTCGCAGATAGAAATACTACATGATTTGAAACCTATTTGTACGTCATCCACATATACAGAATAAAACATTGTACGTGGTATGACAGTTTGGAGCGAGTTCATTTTGACAATAAATAATGTACAGCTCAGCACACCACCTTGTGGTACACCAGCTTCCTGTGTGAATTGTCGAGACAGTACGTTACCAACTCTGACACGGAACGTGCGATCAGAGAGGTAGCTCTGAATCACATTTAATAAATTGCCTCGGATTCCCATTCCAGCCAGGTCACGGAGAATTCCAAAACGCCAAGTTGTGTCGTATGCCTTTTCCAAGTCTAAAAATACTGATAAGAAAAACTGTTTGTGTACAAAGGCATCACGGATATTTGTCTCGATGCGGACAAGGTGATCTGTTGTGGATCTACCTTCCCTGAAACCGCACTGTAGGGGATCGAGTATTTTGTTGCTTTCAAGAAAATGGATGAGGCGCCGGTTAATCATTTTCTCAAAGATTTTGCACATACAACTTGTCAAGGCTATAGGCCTATAGCTACTGGCTGAGGAAGGGTCCTTGCCTTCTTTGAGAATAGGAATGATGATTGCTTCTTTCCAAGCGGGCGGAATGTAACCGGCAGAGAACGCGGAATTAAAGAGTGATAGTAGTGTTTTGTGGGTTTCGGGGTTTAGGTGTTTGATCATCTCGTACAAGACTCTATCACTTCCTGGAGCGGACTTGTTGCAACCATTTAGTGCAGCCTGAAATTCCGCCATATTAAATGGACGGTTGTAGGGTTCATTCCTATTACCTTTACGATCCAGAGGCAGTCGCTCCGCTTGTTTCTGATATCTCAGAAATGTATCTGAGTAGTGGGATGAACTTGAAATCTTTTCAAAATGTGCGCCTAGAGAATCAGCTTGGTCAATGAGTGTGTCTCCTTGTGTATTTACTAATGGTAGAGGATGGGTTTCGCGGCCTTTTATTTTATTTACCCTGTTCCAGGCTTTTCTTTCATCTGTATATGAATTAATGCTGGAGATGAATCTCTGCCAGCTTTCCCTTTTAGCACGGCGGCGCGTTCTTCTACCTTCCGACTTTATTTTCTTGAAGCTGATTAAGTTCTCGGAAGTTGGAGAGTCGCGAAGGTGGCTCCAAGCCTTATTTTGATTTTTGCGAGCTTCCTTACACTCCTCATTCCACCAGGGAATACGTCGTTTAAAAGGCGATCCGTTCGTTTGAGGGATACAGAGTGACGCAGCATCAGTTATAATTGCCGTCAAATACGACACTGCATCATCGATAGGAAATGTACAGATGTCATCCCAGGCCACATATGTCAGCTCTCTATATCGTTTCCAGTCGGCACCGTCGACTTTCCAACGGGGCAGATGTGGAGCACACTCATCGGCTTTTGTTAATTTTAGGATGATTGGGAAATGGTCACTCCCGTATGAATTTTCGATGACGTTCCACTCTAGGTATGGCACAAGTGTACTTGATGCGATACTTAAATCTATAGATGAGTATGTTTTGTGTGCTACACTGTAGTATGTTGGCTCTTTTTTATTGAGCAAGCATGCATCCGTGGAGAAAAGAAAATTTTCAATTAAGCGCCCTCTTGCATCACAACGAGAATCTCCCCAGAGGTGGTTATGTGCATTTAAATCGCCTACTATGATGTAAGGTTCAGGAAGTTCTGTTATAAAGCTTTGGAATTCTGTTTTGGAGAGTTGGTAGCTAGGAGGGATGTATAGAGAGCTAATTGTTACTAGTTTATGAAACAGCACAGCTCTGATTGCAACTGCCTCAAGGGTAGTTTGCAGCTTCAGATGCTGGCAGGCGACACCTTTATCTACTAGTATGGCCACACCACCCGAAGAGGCGAGGCCATCGTTGCGATCTTTGCGATAGATCGCATATTGTCGGAGAAAGTTAGTGTGTGAAGATTTAAGGTGTGTTTCTTGGACACACAGCACCCTTGGATTGTACTTATTTAGGAGTTCCTTAATGTCATCAAGATTGTGTAATAGACCTCTGACATTCCAGTGTAGTATCTGTGTATCCATTTTATATTTGTCTTGTGCTGTGTGTCTAAGAGTGATAGATTAAGCTAGCTCACGAGGCCTTTCCTGGCCCCGTGATGGGGGTTTTCCCTTTTTTCCCGGCACGCTCCACGGAGCTGCGCCGTTCCTTTGGCGTCTGAGACGCCGGAATAGTGCTACTTGCATCCATCGCCTCTTCAGAGGTGTTGGATGACGCCCGCGCTGCGGGGACACTCGGGGTTTTTTCGGGCCTGTCTGCATGAGCAGTGGCCCTGGGACCGGCAGGCCCGGAGGCCTGGTGGCCCTTCGTGGCAAGGGGCGGAGCAGTACTGGCTGCTCCTGCCAGGGGGGCTGATGGCGGAACCACAGTCACACTCCGTGTGACGCGGCCTGCCGCCGAAGGATGTGGCGCTGCCCCCTGGCGCGTCACATCACTGTAGGACGGATTCGATTGATTATGTGCAGAGAAACGCTTGCGTGCTTCCGGGAAGGAAATGTTTAGTTTGACCTTGAGTTGAATTATTTCTTTTTCTTTTTTCCATGACGGGCACGATCGCGAATATGCGGGGTGGTCTCCGTCACAGTTTGCACAGTGGGTTGCGGAAGTACAGATGTCTGAGGTGTGTTCTTTTGATGCACATTTTGCACAAGTAGAGTGCCCTCGGCAGCTCTGAGATCCATGCCCAAAACGCTGACACTTGAAGCATCGACGCGGATTGGGAATGTACGGTCGTACGCGGAGTTTACAATATCCGGTCTCTATTGAATCAGGGAGGTCACTTGTTCCAAATGTAATTATTACATGCTTTGTGGGAATTTCCTTGTCGTCGCGCCTTAACTTAATTCGTTGCACCTTTACCACGTTCTGGTCTTGCCATCCATCCAACAGCTCGCTTTCACTTAGTTCAAGGAGGTCGTCATCGGAAATGACACCGCGCACAGTGTTCATTGATCTGTGGGGGCCCACAGAGACGGGGATATCACCAAACGCAATGAGTTTTGTCAGCTTGTTGTATTGGAGCTTGTCACGTACTTCCAGAAGAAGGTCGCCGCTTCCCATTTTGGTCACTTTGTAACCCGTGCCGATTGCCTCTGTCAGACTTTTTGCAACAACAAATGGTGATATCGTACGGACTTTCTTAGTTTCATGTTGACTGTGTATCACGTGGTACTTGGGAAAGGTTTCTTTAGGTTTCAAAAGAAGTGAAGCTTTCGTCGGTGCGCCCCCTCTTCAGGGAGCGATCATGTAGTGGGGGGAAACTGGAAGCCATATATAGCAGTACTGTATTCGGTAGGTATGCCCGCCGCCCACCTCGGAGCCCAACCTGGGGACGTTACAGGAATAGAAATATTCCACCCTGCGCACGCCAGCGGTACATTACCACTATAACCTAATATATATATATATACCCAAGACTGGATATATTACACAAGGTTAACCCTTGCCGCCTGGAAAATAGGAAGTTAAAAGAAGTGAATAGAAGACAGTAAAGATGGAAAAGTGAGAAAGAAAGACAAAAGATTGGAGAGGGGGACAGGAAAAGGCGACTACCGATTTCCTCCAGGTGGGTCAGTCTGGAGGTGCCGTCTATGTGAAGCAGAGGCCGAAGAGGTGTGTTGCCTCCGCCGGGGGGCCTTAGAGGTCCGAACACCCGGCATCGGCTCAACCCCCAGGATCCCCCTTTCCCCAGACACGGCCAAGCCGCGCACGGTACACGCGGGAGGGTCCAACCCCCATGTGCTCGGGTCCGTGGTGTCACCACACACCAAACGCCTGCTTTCACAGACGCCCCTGCGGGGGGGGGAGATTTCTCTCGGTTTGAATAGGCTTATTAGTTCTTCGGTGCGTCCCCTCTTGTGAGGGTGACGATCAAGTAAACGGGGAAATACAGGCGTTCCCATATTATTTTCGTTTATTTCGGCGGCAATGGCGGCCACCCACCACGGAGCCCAACTAGGGGACGCTGCAGCACTTAACGTGTAAGGCTGCAGACGCCAGCCGTGCATTGCTACTATAACCCAATATAAAATACCCAAGAGAGGGCACATACACAGGGTTAACCCAAGCCACCTATGAAAATGTAGAAGTAACAGAAGAGAGGAGATGATAGGATAGTAAAAGAAAGGAGACAGGAAAGCAAAAGGTTGCAGAGGGGGATAGGAAAAGGCGACCACCGATTTCCACAACGGGTGGGTCAGTCCGGGGGTGCCGTCTACGTGAAGCCGAGGCCAAAGGGGTGTGTTGCCTCTGCCGAGGGGCCTTACAGGTCCAAACACTCAGCGTCGGCTCAACCCCCAGGATCCCCTTTTCCCCGGACATGGCTAGGCCGCGCACGGTTAGACGCGGGAGGGTCCAACCCTCGTGTGCTCGGGTACGTGGTGGCGCAACTCACCAAACGCCTGCTGCGCAGACGCCCCTGCGGGGTGCATCACCTGAGGACTTGGCATTTCAGTCTAATGTGAACCAATGCACACATCAGTAAAATAACGCATTTTTGTAAACCTTTTTCGGCACATTTCCCAATAGGTTGCGAGAATTGTCAGCTCATCGATGCAATATTTTCTCGTATGTAGCGGCAGAGGCTACATTTGTTATTCTTTCAAACACGACTTCATTCCAGTGCCTAATACGGGGGCCACACGACGCACTTTTGATCGTGATCGAGGCCGATCTGGGTCGAATTTCTTGGTCGCGATTGGCTTCTTTGCTCAATCTGCGGAAGGGAGCCAATCGCGGTCGAACATTCCGATCCAGATGAGTCTCGATCGCTATCAAAAGTGGCCGTGTGACACCGGTATAAGACAAATTGAAGCACTCTGCGAGAGAACTAGTCGGTAAATACACTTCGCAACGATCTGAAAAAATCATGTCCTATGGAGGATGTATGCAGACCCTGTGTCCACCAAAACATTGTCTCTGCGTTCACCCCTGCCCATAAAGTTAATAACTTCAACAGTGTGGTGCTGCATCGAGCTCACCCATCTTCGAGCTTTGTCTGTGTGCTTGGGCAGCAAGAGAATGCCAAAATGAACGTGTCAACCTCATCAGGGTGGCCTAGCGCCAGTGCTAAGAGTTTGGGAACCGTAATGCGCTAACTGTGCATGGCGTAAAAACGCGCTAAATGAGCCCGCGCAAGTTAGAACGTAAAAAAATGGTATTCGCATGGGTACGTGCGGACAATAACATCATGCTTGCAAGAATAACAGTAACGAAAAAAATAATTTATTCACACAGTCGATCAAGTGAAATACTTACGTGCGTGCAGTGACCGCTTCGCTGACCACTAAGCGCTTTTCACTCACGGTCAGTAGGGGTTTACAGTCATATGCATATGTATTTATTCGACAATTTTTAAGACTCGACATTACTTTATTATGAACATTGCACAGAAACTAGAGAAAGAGCAAAGATGGCCCTAACGCTGCAATATTATTGGCTTATTTCGCTTCAGAGATAGCGCACACGAACAATTCTTGCCGTACGCGATATCTTAATGCAAACTTCGCGCACGATCTACGTTAAGGTTCACCGTGAGCGAAGCTGTTCCAAATTCAGACATTCGAAAGAAAAGCCATTCGAGGTAAACAAACGTAAAAAATAGGTAAACAAATATATCTTTATAACAAGTCCTGTTATAATCTCTATTGGGATTCATAGAAAATAAAAATCTAGCACCTGGGCTGCATCAGTTGCGCTGGCATCTGTGATCACTGTCGCGCGTCGGTTCGCTGCAGGTACCGCGCTGCTCGATCGCCACGCTTATGCTTTGACATTTGGTTATAAGCACACTGCACCGAACCAGATCCAATAAATTTTGCATGATTGAGCTGTTCAGTTGCATCGGAAGCGTATGGAGTAACCACCGCATATCTACCAACCACTGACACGCATCGTCGGGCCGCCGGCGCCTGGTTCTAAGCATTGTCCGACAGCTACGTACGCACCTGCTTTCGCTAAATGAGGCAACCCTCAACCGCGAAACCTAATGGTGACCAGATTCAATCGACGATACGGTCACATGTGTCCAGCAATAACAATGAAATATACCGCTGATTAGCACGCCAGGTCTCGACGAAGCAGAGGCGGCTGCCGCCGCTACCAACGACGAAACACCACATCCACTGGCTGGGCTTGCTGTTGCCATGGCACACCACACTGAGCGCTCACGCGAGCACGTGAAACATGTAACAAGTCAAGCCGCACAAGACAGGCGAAACGGAAGAAAACAATCGAAATAATGCGCGGCGAAGATCACACAACCGAAGTGCGGCCGGCCTGCTCTCACAAGGCGCACAGTCCAAAATGGCGGCATAACATGTTCTGACGCTAGACGTCGCCCGCGTCGGCAAATGGCGCTGCTCAAACGTCGGTTTGTGAAAAGATCTATACGTAGTTCCAAAATCTCGCTGTCTTCCCCCCTTCCCAGTTTCGCACCGCCCGCCACATGTGACGCTGAGCATCGCGCCACCGCTGCTGCGCAACAGCGCCGCCTGTTGACTGTACGGAGCCTATACTGCCCAAGTTCAGAAGAAAAAATTTGCATGCCCTGAAAACGACAGGGTTGACTTTGTGCTGCCATGGCTACGTATTAAAGTAAGGCATAACAGTGAGACTTTACTTTGAACACATGAGTAGCATTTTTTACAATCAAGTTATATGTTCACTTTTGCTTTTGCGTGCATAGTGACAGTTTTCAGTCACTCCTCAACACATGTGGAGTAAGCGTATTTATCTTGTTTTTGAAGCCTGCATTTGCTGTTGAATGTACATGTCAGCTGTACAGACGTCTTCTGGCTGCGAGACACTGCATAGTGATTATAAATGTATGTGAAGGGCGTCATGGGAATTTCTCAATACTGAGCATGCACAGCTTACTGGAGTTTGCATACTAGGCCTTAGGTATAGTCAGAAATATATGACACAATGCATAAGTAGGATGGCATCTGATGAAATGATTAATTTTTAGGTGCACACATGCGAACGTTCCTTCTGAGCGAGTGATCAATTGCTGGGCACTGGACCTCCAGCTCTGTTGCCTTCACAGCTGGAGGTGAAGCAAAGGAAATAAAATATAGCCTTTGCCAATGCGCATTTTCACTGCAACTGAACAACAGTGACATCACTAATGCAGCCTGGAGCTTAGGCCAAATTCTGCATGTCAAAATTAAGCTTCTGCTGCCAATTTGAGCCATATGCTGTGTGTCTGTAGTGTCATTTAATTTACTACATGCATGATGAAACTGCTAAAATTTTCATTTTTGCTTCGTGCAGAGGCCATCGTCCAAAACGTTGGAAAAGTCTCAGGGAGGAATTTCGCAGTTACCAAGACACAGAATGATGCCCAAAAGAGTGGCGTAGGGGCAGATGACATTGAAGATTCGTTGCCGGACAACATGTGGCTGTACAGTGATCAGCTCCGCTTCTTGAAGGACAATATGGAAGGAAGAGCGTAAGTTAGTGGCACACATTTGTGCGTGACAGGGTCCTTCAAGAGCAGATCACTTTGTCTTGTGTATGCATACCCAAATTAAAGTAATGCTGTAGTTTTCGGGTATTCAGGCATGTTTTTTGTGCGCGTGCTGCCACTCTTATTTAAATGCCATGCCTCGACAATTTAATGCAGTTGATTGCTATGAGTGCACAGAACTACCTTCAAAATACGGAGTACACTTGCAACTGCAACACTGGCTCAACAGTCCAAACAGTCCTACACTTGCCAACAATTGTTTGGGCTCAATCAATCTAGGATGCAACAATCTGTCTACCGTAGAAAAGTGGCCACAGCTAGAAGGAACTGGGATTTTACCAACGTTAGTGTACTGCAGGATAAAAACACCTATCCTGTTTTTGTTCCACTGCTTCTTTTTTCTAAAGAGCAGTACATTAATTTGCTAACTTACAGCCAGTAGCAAACAACATTGACCTTGTATCAACTTAAATATTTGAGAAACAGCAAATGTAAGGTGTATTCCATAACTATCTTGTTACCTCTGTGTTTGTGGAACCATGTACAAAATTGAAAACGTGATGTACCCCCTTTGAGGTATTCTTAGACAGTGGCTATGGAAACATACGAAAAACCTTACTTCTATTAGGCTCGTTATCTGCCTGCTAAAGCTGATGCTCATCGTTTGCACATGGCTTACTGAGGGAGGGACAGTTGTAAAAACATTACTCCATCTCCCGCTAAAGGAAACCATGTGTGGATGCGAAGCAGCGGGGAGATGGTTAGCTTGAGCGGGAGATGGTTTCGCGGCAGCGGCCCGAGCGCTCATCGCGGTGCTGCACAGGAGAGAAAATGAGGCGCGCGCGCTCCGTAATTTTCATACCGCGGAACTACCGTGGCGCCCCCAACGGAATATGCAGCTGTCGCACCACCTGTCGAGCGCGCCGCTCCGGATTCCGAGAGGAGAGAAAGGGATGAGAATAGGAGAGGAGAGAGAGGGGGAGGGGACGCGCATGCGCTGTGGGACGCGGGACAACAGACAGAGCCGCCGGCAAGAAATGCTTCGCATTTAAAAATGAATTGGGCAATTTGGGCCTCGAAGTTTTGTGTGTACAAGATGCTCATCAGCTTTAGTAGGCAGGTGATGTCTTCAAAGAAGCAGGCTTGTTTCAAGTAGCCATAGGCACTGCCTTAGAATGCCGAAAAAAGTGCGCCTTTCAGTCCATACATGCTTGCAGGAAGCATGGGGCAAGACGGTCTAGTGATCCTTACGTTCACAGATAGTTATACAGAGTTCAGGTTGGTATTTGATGTGTGGCATGTGCTTACTGCTGGCAATGAGTTCGGAAAGTAAGGTGCAGCTTGGCAGAGAAAGAAAAAGCATTGAAACATAAAGACCCAACTGGTGTTGTGCAAGATATATAAACAAGCGTGTAAAACATTGTATTATGGTAATTTATTAAAACTTTAGTTGTCACTGTTATGTAAGGCAGAGAGGTTATTGCACAAACAAGAGGTTAAATTGACATAAACAATTGCTGGCCAGTGCATGCCTGCCTAGCCTTTCATTTCACTGTTTTGACTGTAACTGTACTCCTAGTCTTGAAGATAGTGAAGTTTATTAAGGGTCATAAATGAAGAAATATGTCTTCAGTATCAAGGCATGCCATTTCAGTAAGGTAGTAGAACGTGATAAAGTCAGCCCCAGTTGAGAGCACACATGCATATCCGTGACTGACGGTTTGGCACCTTCACATCAGCATATACAGATGTTTTTTCAGTAGTTCTTTTTCTGCCGCTGCGTGACTTTATAGCAGACTGACAAGCACTTTTCTCCTCTTTATTCCTCCACATTTGGTATGCCTGCTTTTTTATACTACATCTTGTCATCAACCTTCTCAGTTTTGTTATTCTTAGGTCTTCCTATAGATGAAGACCGCATTTCAATTCGTGCACAAGGTGTAAATATCAATTTAAATTGAGAATATGCCAAGTTACTCAGTAATTGTGAGAATTTTATAATTGTCTACATGCGCACATGGAGAATGTCAAGCACCATTTCCCGACTTTTTCTGCCATCTTATTCAGGGTACGGCAAAATGCAACTGCACACAAAGCAGCACAGCTATATGCATACCCGCTGTTTTCACCCTTAATTGGTGGTGTCCTCCCACTCCTGTTCACTGATATAAGTGAAGCAAGAAATCCATGGCATCAACTTAAAGTTGAGAAACTTAAAAGTGGGCACAACAAAATGAGCTAATAAAATCAAACCAGTGTGCTAAACAGTGATCGACGCTGACTATACTGCCAACCGTGTGCTGCTGCTAAGGTGCAAGAGTGTACCTATAGCACAAAAGCCCCCCCCCCCCGCCCCTGGCAAAAATTGCACTCTGAAATTTATTCCAGACGAAGTAAACAAGAAAACCCCGCTGCTATGGCATCAGCAATGTTACGGGTGTGATCAGTGTTGCCAGATAACTGCACATTTTCAATAATGGTATTTGCATCCAGTTAGAAAGGTACATTTCCAATGTAATAAAGACTGATATTGTGGAAGCGTGTTAATGATGACTAGTCTGGAGAGCTCATTTCACAGCACTGCTTCACATTTCAGGACATCTGGCAACCTCGATGATGGTAAGTCAGCTCAAGAATTATTTCACAGTATGACTCGGGCACGGAGCAACACACCATCAGGCAGCCCCGTACGAGAGAGTGCGGACATTGAAAATGTCTTCACATTAGACGATGACGTGGACGTGTCCCAGCCATCAACTAGCAGCAGACAAAGCACCACGTCAGAAACTGCTGGACAGGATCCTCCCAGTGGGAAACCACAGGCGCAAAGTCAAACTAATCGACAGAGGAGTAGGAAACGGAAAGACGACCCTTTACAGCGAGAAATTGACGAGGTGTCGCAACGTTTAGCGAAGCACAAGCCCCTTGATGAAGAATATTTTGCCTTGTTTCAACCACGAGGGAATTTCCGAAGCACAAAAAACTAAGGATGCGAATTGAGGTGCTAGAGCTCCTGGAATCACTCAAGCAAGCTTGCTAGCTTGAGTGATTCAAGTCTTCAGAACGAGACAAGCACTAAGAAATGATGAAAGGTACAAATTGTCATCCATCCAAATGTAGCACGAAGCTACAAAGGAAACCCGTATGTGTTTCCGTATGTGTTTCCTTTGTAGCTTCATGCTACATTTGGGTGGATGACAATTTGTACCTTTCATGATACTTCCTCCCCCTTGCGGGATTCCTCAGAACTGATTTTCGACTAAAGGCTCATTCACACTAGGCCGACATGACACCGATTTTGGTCTGCCGATTTCTGGCGACAGCGTTTTCCTTCCTTTAAACCGTTGGCCACAGTATTTGCTGTCCTGTAAAGTGCTGTCGCCATCAGTCGACAGACCAAAATCAGTGCTGTGTGCAAAATGAATTGCACAAGGAACCACTTTTTCAATTCTGGGGGTTTTGGTGCCAAAACCACAAATTGATTATGAGGCATGCCATAGTGAGGAACTCCGGAATAATTTGGAACACCTGGGGTTCTTTAACGTGCAGCTAAATCTAAGTCAACGGGTGTTCTCGCATTTAGCCTTCATCGAAATGCGGCTGCCGAGGCCAGGATTCAACCCCGGGACCTCGTGCTCAGCAGCCCAACACCATAGCCACTCAGCAATCACGGCGGGTATTGTGCAATTTTTAACTAAACATTTGTTGAATTGTGTGACCAGGTTCCAGGGTATGTCATAGTGGGGCAGCCGAGTCTGCGCGGTTGGCACTCTAGTCGGTAAGGGCAAAAGTGGAGATTGTTCAAGTAATAGGAAGACAAATTATTGTAAACTATTTGTGATAATGTATAGTTTGTAAGAGAAAAAAGTTTGGCTGTATGCAATGAGCGCTTGAAGTGGTTCAAATATGTGTGGTGCATGTTTCTTAATGTGCCTTGTTGACCTGCTAGTATTGCATTGTTGGGCCGAGGATGAACGGAAGGCAGAAGACAATGAAGCGCCCTTGTGTACCTTTTATGGTATAATGTACAGTGTGATTTTTTTATTCTGAAACCATATTTAAGTAAACCTTCAGAGCTCCTTGTTAAGTAAGATAAAGCAAATTTCTATCTTTCTAGCCAGCCGTTACGTACGTCTGCAAGTAATCCTGTAATGGATTGTAAGTCATCTTTAGTCCCACAGGCCTCGAGTTGGTGCAGTTTTATGTTTGGCCTTCGTATTTATTTATTACTTTTCTCCATACGTCTCATCCCACATTGTCGCGGCTCACTGGAGACGAGAGCAGAGAGACGTATTTAATCGAGACAGAACAAGCGCTTAGTTCAGGCTGCTTCTTCTCTAGCAGCTAGCTCCCTCGCACGCTCGAGGCCATCATCTTTGTCAGCGTGGTTGGGCACAGGTTGGGCACGCGGCATTTGCCCCCCTCCAGAAGGAACATCGTCCCGATGCTCGTCGGGTAGCACCAGAGAGTGTCCATGGTATGTAATAAAACTGAGATAATCAGTATGACAAGGCAGCCATCCTTGTTTATTGTAACTTCTTCTTCTTCCCCCTTTTGCCTTCTTCTTCTACCTTACACTCCCCCTCTTTTAAGTCTCACCCCTCCTGGGGTGATAAGGAATGATGTTGCTCACAGCTGCAATCTCTAATTGTCCACTGTTCATATACCCAACAGTCTTGAGTAGGCCTTGCTGCACACACGTTTTCACGACCTGGAATGGACCAAGGATTTTTACATCAGTTCCTGGTAGACCCTTTCTGACAAGCACAAAGTCGTTTAGCTTGATATCCGGTATATGTCCATGATGCCTCTTGTCGAACTGGCGTTTCATCGCTGCGCGATACCTGCTGCGCTCCTCGATGGTTTTTGGTCGTTCCGTTAGCTGGAGTTTGTCCGAAATTCCAAGCTCCTGGTTGGCGGACAGTTTCGGCACTTCACCATACGCGGCGAAATGTGGGCTACAGCCGAGGCTTGTGGTATGTGTCTTGTTATGGTGTGCAACGGCTGCTTCTAGGCAGTACTTCCAACCTCCTCGGAAGTTTGGGTACATTGACATAAACTGTTTTATGTCACGGATAACTCTCTCTGCCAATCCATTGGCTTGGGGGTGATATGGAGAGCAGCGCCGCAGCACAACCCCGCGACTGTCTGCCTACTGCTGAAACTTGTTGCTCATGAATGCACGTCCATTGTCAGAGACTACGACCTTGAACTCCGAAAACATCGCTCGGTCAAGAAGGGCAATGACACTATTTGTATCTTCTTTTCCAGGGCGTGCAGCTACAATTCTTGTGCATTGGTCGATTGCCACTACAAATGACTGTGTTTGGCGCACACCATCGCTCTTCTTTTTCAACTCGGCAAATTCCACATGCACTACGTTGAAAGGTGTGTCTGAGTGAAGTGGTAATACGAGTGCGTCTGGTCGTGGGCGGTACTTTGCCTTGTTTACCTGGCACAAGTGGCATGATCGAACATAGTTATCTACATCTCTCTTCATATTGTTCCACGTGAACCTCTGCAGAAGCTTATTATAGGTTCTCCAGAAACCATCATGACCACCAGAGTCGGGAGTGTCATGGTACATGTGGAGCACTTTTGGAACTAGAGTCCCCGGCACGACGAATCTTCCATTGGCAAACTGTAGACCTTCGCATCATTCCCATAGTTTCGTCACGTTTAACACTTCATGTGGCACTTCGACCGCCAGTCTTGATAACGCATCCGCATCCGTGAACCCGCTCCCTGCACGGTGGATAACCTCAAAATCGTACTGCTGCAATTCGTTTATCCAGCGCGCCAGCTTTCCCCTTGGCTCCGACTGACTGAGGAGATAGGTCAGAGCCTGATGGTCTGTATACAGTTTGAATTTTCTCCCGTCTATGTATGATCTAAAGTATCGCACGGCCATGAGGACGGCAAGAGCCTCTTTCTCCGTAGTAGAGTAGTTCAGCTGAGTAGCGTTAAACGTGTAGGAATAGTACCCAACGACTCGGAGCTGTCGGTTTAGGGGTGAACTGCAGTCCCTCTGATACAGCACTGCCCCTGTACCATAGTGTGATGCATCAGTGTTCATCTCGAACGGCAGGCTGAAGTCCGGTAGAGTTAGTACTGGGTCAGAAGAGATGCGGCGCACTAGTTCCTGATATACCCCTTCGCACTCATCAGACCAAATAAAAGGAACATCCTTTTTTGTCAGGTCGGTCAGGCACTTTGTCATCTTTGCAAAATCCTTAATGAAAGCCCTGAAGTGGCCTGCTAGTCCAAGAAAAACTCGCAGCGAATGAAGGTCATGCGGCTTCGTAAGTGTGAAAATTCGATGCACAGACTCTTGCTTGGTACTTTTGGTAGCACCGTCGAACACTCTACCGAGAAAAACGACCTTCGGCTGAAAGAAATCACTCTTCTTTTCATTTATCTTCAGATCGGCATTGCTGAGTGCTTGTAAGACCTTCGCCAGATGTTCGGTGTGCTCCTGCTTAGATCTCCAATACACGATGATGTCATCAATGTAAACATTGCAAAAAATTCCGAGATATGGCTTAAGAACACAGTTCATCATCTTTTGAAACCATGCAGGTGAGTTTTTCCAGCCAAAAGGTAGTCTATTATATTCGTATATGTCGAATGGTGTCACAAAGGTGGAAAAATCTTTTTCTCTCCTCTGACAGTGGCACTTGCCAGAAGCCTTTACACAGATCCAAGCGAGAAAAAATCTTGCAGCCCCCGGTTTCGTCGATAATTTCGTCGATAAGTGGCATTGGAAACGGAAATAAGTCAGTCTGTTTGTTGACCTGTCTGTAATCAGTGCAGAGACGAAATGTGCCATCTCCTTTAGGAGCAATGGTGATCGGAGAAGCGAAGGCAGAGGTTGATGGGCGGATAACACCGGCGTCGAGCATCTTCTGTAGTTCTTCCTTCAACCAATGTTTCTTCTCTCGTGACATATTGTAGGCCTTGCGTTTCACTACCGTCTTGTCGCGAAGTTCAAACGGTACTTCAAACTTTGATGTGGCCTTTGGATAGCCCCCGACGCATATTAGCTCTGGATACAACTTCATAACGTCCGCTGCTGTGGTAGGCTTCCGTTGAAGTTCAGCAAGTGAAAGCGAAGACATTTGGCGGTCATCTCGAGTGGTGACTTCCCCATCCCAGTAAAGGTTTAGTCGCAGCTGTTGCATGACTGGGCGAGACAAGAGCAACTGATATTATACTCCGTCGAGTACGAGAGCCTTAGTTAATGGGCTTTTTCCTTTGCAGGTGATTAACACTTCCGCCCACTCATTATACGACTGTTTCCTGCCTGTCGTAACCATACACCGTCACGGGACAATCTTCCACGATGCTTAGGTCCGGAATTTCGCTCTTGTTTACAACTGTTATCGAAGCTCCACTATCTACTAAAGCCTCGACGTCCTTCCCAGTTGCTTGCACAGAAATGTACACAAGCTTGGCACGATCGGTAAGGAAGATGGTCTCTTGAAATGAGAACGGGTGACCTCCCGATGTCAACTTCGTCACAGTTTTACACCGAAATCTGTGATCTTCAGTAGATGAAGTACTGTAGCCGTTATAAGCACTCTCTTTATGCTGCAGAGTGCATAAATCTTTCATAGTCTTAAGCAAGTCATCCACAGTATGCGGAGTTCGTATTTGGACATCGTGTTGCATGTTCTTAGGAAGTCCTAATATAATCAGAGGTATGAGGGACGAGTCCAATAACGTGGAGTCAGCAACATGTAGCAGCCTTCTCTTCTCAAAAAATATTCTACCAGAGGGCCGGAACTATGTTTGAAGGCTATAGCTCTATCCCAACTCTGGAGCTTAGTCTCGGAGAAAGACGTCAAAAAACTGTCTCTCCACTCAGCCCACGGCCGGTTCCCTCTTTCCGTGATTCTCAAGTCATGCCAGGTTTTCGCTATGCCTCGTAAGTACAAGCGCATATTCATAACCTTGTCAAGGTCTTGTCGCCAACCGTTTTGGCCGCACGCGTACTCATAGAAACTCAGCCAGGCTTGAGCGTTTGCAGATGATGAACCGTCATAAACATCCGGTTTTACCGTTTCCAACGACGGCCTCCGAGAATGCTGGAGGACGCTTTTCGTCAGGAGCTCTAGTATTTGTTGCTGGTGTTCACGGTTTCTCTGCTCGAATTCCATTATATGATGAAAAATGTCTTTCGCACTCTCATATTTCCGGTCTTGTTCACTCATGCTGGTCGTACACAGTTACGTACTACCACCAATAGTAAAACGTCATGTTTGTGAGCGTTCTGAAGGAGGGATCAGTGCTCACCCGTGACAGGGAACCATCTTCCGTGGAAAAAACTTGCCACGCTCGCACGCCTGTCGTCGTCCGCGCAGATTTCGGTGACGTCCAAGCACATGATCCTCGGTAAAACGACACGGATGAGGTGCACAACACAGGTTCCTATCCTGTCCTTGACTGCGCCAAATTTGTAATAAAACTGAGATAATCAGTATGACAAGGCAGCCATCCTTGTTTATTGTAACTTCTTCTTCCCCCTTTTGCCTTCTTTTTCTACCTTACATGGTATTCAGAAAAATAGTGTCATGCACACCAGTGCACAGTCTCAGGCAGATCCTGACGGCGCCTCGAGCAGGATGGGCCGTCAGGAACGACTTCATAGAACAGGATGGGCCGTCAGGAACGACTTCATAGAACCTTGTACGGTCCGAAGTATCGGCGTAGAAGTTTTTCCGTGAGGCCTCGGCGGCGTACTGGAGTCCAAGTACAGATTCTGGCCGGGCTGGTAGACGACGCATCGATGGTGTTGATTGTAACGTCGGGCATCACGGTCTTGCTGGCTAGTTATGCGAACGCACGCGAGCTGTCCTGCCTCTTCGGCGCGCTCTGCAATATCTGCGGCGTAAATCTGAATCGTTAGAACCATGAGGTAGCATTGTATCCAGCGTTGTAGTCACTTCTCGACCGTGGAGGAGACTGAATGGCGTCATTCTCGTTGCTTCTTGCCGAGCCGTACGGTAATACGGGTAATATTTGTCCGTTGGGTAATATTTTGTCCCAGTTCACAGCAGTGTCGCACAAATGAACAAAGAAATTCAGACACCTACTGAACCCGCAGTTTTCGTAATATGTGCATCTATACGTATGTATGCCACCATGAATTCTCCTTTTTTCTAGGAATTCTTACTTCTTTCCTTTTTTCTCAATTTGTTTTAATTTAGTTGTTTGTTTTATGTGCTCGCGCTATGTGCGTCATTTTGTTATGCTTATGGTGCATTTTATGTTTTAGTTATGTGCCGCTTTTATTACCTTCAATTGTACTTTTCATTCCTTTCCTGATAATTCTTTGTATTGCTTTGCAACTTTAAAATAAAGAAATAAAATATAGCTGGCTTCAACGTTAACACTGTCCATGCCTTGCCGGATGTAGTGGCGTCTTCTAATATTTAATATCGGCCGTGTTTATGGTGGTTTATGTGATGATAACTTTACAATTGTTTGGTTATTCTAAATAGTACTTGCACTCTGTGTCGCAAATAAGCTTTGACGTGTATGCTGACCAACCAGGACAGCATACATGTACTTGCAGGATTTTGTAAAATGCCAATTTCACCTTCCACAATATCGGTTTACAGGTCATACCCTGAAACTTTGCCAGTAAGGACATGGCTTCGGAAAAAGAATATTACTGTCGTGTTTGCATATGTCTTAAACTGTCGAACACTGTAAAGATGGCATTTTATTCTAGGATGTCTGCAGAAGTTTGCTAAGCGAATGTGATTTAAAGTCACGTTCTGACAATATCCGATTTCTGATTGCACTGCATGATGATATAATATTTGACATTTTTACTCATACGGCTACATAGCTTGTGGAAGGACAGCTTCCGGAAAAGTGCATTTTATGCAGAGAGAGAGAAACCTTATACAAAAGAGCACACGAGCTTAGGTAGCTCTTCCGCTGTGCATTGGGTGGTCCACTTTATGCAGATGATTATGCACTTAGGACATTTCTAATTACAATAATTTTCAGCCACATTCGCATCCACTTTTCATTAGCTGTTTAGCTTTAACACCTTTCAATACCCCTGTCAGACAGCACGTGTAATGTCATTCGCAGCGAATGAGATTACGTGCTAATGCCATTTTTGTTGCTTCTACATGAGCATAGTGAATGACATTCGCAGGTAATGGCATTCGCCCACTGAATGAGTTTCCCGATCTCATTCACGCGCGACTTGTGTAATCTCGACGACAGGGGCTCGGCGAAAAGCTACAACATCGATAAGTGAAAACGAAATGTAATATTTTTTCAAATAAGCATCCCATGTTTACCATTGTATTGCTAACAATATATTGAAAATATGTCAAGAAGCACGATTTGTAAGGTTTCGTTAAAGCAGCCTGCCGATGAACATTGCGAACAATTGCGAATGCCATTTTGTTTACCCGTGTAGACTGGGAATGCAAGACCGCAATGGCATTCGATATGAATGTCATTTACTGCAAATGAGATTACATGTACCATGAGACAGAGATATTACTTGAGTACTGTTCGTTCTCTAGACGATGAATATGACCATGTGGTACTCCAGTGTATAGCCCCCTAAGACCCCTTGTAAATACATTGCACATTGCCTTCACCTTTTCGTTTTCGAAATTCACTCGGGAGTTATTACACGAAATATTCATTCTGGTTATGAATTACGGTGCATGTGCAACTTTAAAGAAGTGGTTTACTCATTCTTGTCATCCGCTTTTGAGAAATTTGACACTAAATCGATCCACACCCCCATTTCATCCCAGACGGGCGACAGCAACATGGCAATGCACTACACTTAGTTTTATCTTCATATCTGCGTTTAAGCAATGAAATGCAGTTTTTATCACAGCAAAGATGAGATATTGGAGATGCACCTCTTGGCATCTAAATGTATTTCAATTAAATCTTTTTTTCAATTTCATAACATAACAGTAGACAATAAAAACCACCTTGAGAGATTATGTCCAGTAGTTGTGTCGCCTTCTGCAGCAACTGCACATATAATAATAATAATAATAATAATAATAATAATAATAATAATAATAATAATAATAATAATAATTATTATTATTATTATTATTATTATTATTATTATTATTATTATTATTATTACATCCATTCACATCCTAGTTACAGATCCAGCCCGCATAAGCAACATTGCTTGTGTGCAGGCTGGGCAGTCGGCAGGTAGTACTAATACGTGTATACTAAACGGGTTACAAAGCACAAAAAATAATGTGAAAAGATAGGGGGAAAACACTGGGTACTATAATATTGAAAACATATATCATTTATGCCTACAAGGTAGAAGAATAAATAAAGAGAAAACAGTGACATCAGAGGTTAAAACAGTACGCTCAAACAGGTTCTGACAGGTACAAAAAAAAGTACATTGTATGATGCCTTCTTCTGCATGTGAACCGTGATTGTAGCGTGCTTACAAATCCTGCAGGAGAGTTTGTAAACCATTTTACGGACATTTGCATCACACAAAGATTTTAGGGCATACAAATGAGCGCACACAACTCGTAGACGCCTTGCGAGCTCTTCTATGTGTACTCTCCATGACAGCGTGTCGTCGAAGTGTAGACCAAGGTATTTAGCGTTTTTTACCATAGTTACCGTAGCACATGGGCATGCGTCGCAATTACTGGCATGAAGATAAAAAGGGAAAACATCAGGAACTACTTTATATAGGCTGTGAAAACATATATTAGCCTTCGATTTATTAATGAACATTTTGTTGCCAATGAACCAATCTAGTAGTTTAGACACGTCAGACTGTAGTACTCGAGCGGCTTCATTTACAAATTTGTTAGATATAACTAAAGCAGTGTCATCAGCATATAAATAAATTTTTATTTTAGTGGTAAGCAAGCAAGATCATTCACATAAATATTGAACAAGATCGGTCCCAAAACGGACCCTTGCGGCACACCTGATTTGACACACAACAAAGAACTATACGATTCCGCGACACGGACACATTGCTGCCTTCCTGTTAAATAATTAAAAAAAATGAGTAATACGGGCCTCTGAAGTCACAGCTGCTCAGTTTAGAGAGTAGCAGTTCATGCTCCAATGTGTCGAATGCTCTTTGTAAGTCAACGAAAAGGCTCAGTACAACATTGTTCTTATCGATTTCGTTACATATGTAATCATTAAAATCTTCTAATAGGCCTATCGTACTCTGTCCTGAGCGAAAGCCATACTGCGCTGGGTTAATAAGGCTAAATTTATCACAGAATGAAACCATATTAGCATGGACTATTTTTTCCAATATGCATGCCAAAGACGAAAGGATTGATATTGGTCTGTAATTCTCGTAGAGTTTTATAGATCCTTTTTTATGAAGAGGTCGCACAATGCTAACTTTCATGTTTTCATGTATCTGACCTGTTGTTAATGTTTCATTTAATATGTAAAGCAGTTGTAGTTTATTTAAGTTTATTTAAGTTTATTTAAGAACCTCAAAATTCGCAGCAATATCTCTTATCCTATTTTTATCGAAACCTGGTGATTTTGTTAAACGCATGGAACGTATTATATCCCATAGTTCGGCTTCATCAACTGTGGGCAGAAAAGAGAACGCAATGTTGTTTCGCAGATTTACTGGTGTGCTCCCGTTCGTGATGTTGCTCACTGAATCAATGAAGTAGTTGTTAAAATCATTCGCTATCTGAGCAGCGGCTGAATGGGAAAAGGCGTCTGCAAGGGTATCATCTACACTCTTTTTTGAAGGTCTCCCTATTATAGAGTCAACCAAGTTCCACGTTTTACCGGTATTACGACTGCAAGCTGAAAACTTATCTGTGTGGTAGCGCTTCATAGCTAGCCTTATTTTAGCGTTCACTTTGTTTCCTATTTGCCTAAATTCTTCTCTTGCAAAAGCGTCTCCGGGTTTATCTTGACATTTTTTAAGAAGTTTGCTTTTAGCACAGAAAAGTTCCATTATTTCGTTATTGATCCAAGGGCTATTTCTGTTTCTCCTCTTAAGCTTTATTTTCTTTTGGGAGCAGCTGTAGATCTCATTAAAGGCTTCTACAAACAGTTCGTAAGCCTTCAGGTGGCTGTGCTGTGTTAGAGAACCCCAGTTAAAAGCTCTCACACGTTTATCGACTTCATTAGAGTTTACGACATATATCTCTTCGGTGTTAGTTTCAGTAACAACATCAGCATCTCCTGCAACTGCCACAACGACAAAGTAGTGGTCCGATACTTTTTCCGTAATAACACAGCCAAATGAATTATATTTAGACATTTTTGTGCTGATATGATCTATACATGACCTTGTTAAACGATCACCGAGTATTTCCTCGCGCGTATAACTCTGAATTTTGTTTTCAAGTCCGTAGCTTGCCAAAAGTGTTAGATAATCGGCTGTTGTAGGCGTAGGCGTGTTTGTTGCAGAAATGTCTATATTAAAATCGCCAGCCAAAATAATGCTGCTTCTGTCAGCATGCTTTTGCAGGAAGCGTGCTAATTCATCTAAAAACATATTTACGTTAGAGCTTGGTGGCCTATAAACAGCACATACCGTAAATTCCAGATCTGCCTTAGCCATTAGTACAGTGACCACTTCAGCATCCTGAAAATCAAAAGACACCCTTTCACAATGCCAATCACTGTTCACATATACGGCTACGCCGCCACCCCTTTTGTGCTCCCTGCACAAAAAGAAAGGCTGAAAACCATGTAGTGCAAAATGGGCGCTTTCATCGTTTGAAATGTTGATTTCTGTTAAAATTAAAACATGTAGTGATGGCAGTGCTTTAGCCAGGTGAATCTTTAACGTGTCCCAGTGTTTGCGCATGCTCCTAACATTTACATGTATAAGCTCAAGCAACAGGCTACTGGAAAGATCGGACGCCCACTCGTCTTTCCTTGATAGCCATTGTTCGGTTGAGTGTACATGATCAGCCATTTCAGATTATTTTATTTAAACCTGCTCATTGTCAATGCGCAGCACCGACATTCCTTCTTGTTTTCTTACAAGTATTCCTGCCGTTGCGCACCCAGACAAAGCGATATTGCTTAACTTTAGCCCGATTTTTTGTCATCCATAGCAGTTTCTTCACTTGTGAAGTTAGGTTATCGTTCAAGTAAATTTTTTCACATTTCAGTCTGTTCCGCTTTCAATCCAGCGCTCCTTTATTTCCCGCCTTGAAAATCGCACCAGGATAGGTGGGGCGGAGTTAGCTTTGCCTTTGATTCTGTGCACGGCTTCAATATCGTCATGTCTGGGCATAGGAAGTTCGAGTTTGGTTGCGAGAGATTCCCCACC
>NC_051160.1:152576424-152597986 GCF_013339745.2 Dermacentor silvarum
TCAACCGAGCCCGGACGGCGGCAAAAGCCAATGGTCTTCCGGTCTAGGAAGTCCAACCACAAAAGGACTATTTATTTTTCGCCAATAAATGTTTTACTCTCTCTCACAGTTTTTTTCGCCCAGCTTTTCTTCTAGAGTCAATATACTAACGCTATGGTAGGCAGATATCATAAGTTCCTTTAGGTACGGGGAAGTCTCCAGCTAATCCGAAAAAAGTTTCTTGTTCGGCATGTTAATGCATCTTTATGCAGTAGACGTCGCTTTGACGTGGTGAGTTCTCGCACTTTTCTGACGTCGCGTGGTATGCAGGCGAAGTGGGCGGCGCCAGAAAATTTGTGACCAATAGCGGGGGGATATTGGCAAAAAAACGTGTAGAATCGGAAATAATTACGTTTATTTTGTTCGGTCAAATCGTGCATAATCAGTGTGTATACGTCCTATCAGATGGGCAGTTCTTGCTGTTTTTGTGGCGTCACGTGGCAGACAGGCGAAGTGGTGGTAGCCCGAAAAATTATTGCCCAATTGTGGTGGGTTGATTGCAGAAATGGAATATAAACATTTTGTAATAGCTCTACATTATAGCACCCCTGATACGAAACAGTTGTTCGAGACAACACAATATACAATACAGGAGTCGACAGCGCAATGTCCTCTACGTTGAATTAGTAAGTACAAGTAATTTCCCTATGTTGTCCTTGGTGTCATTGTTTGTGGGCCTCTTATGATATGATTAATAATAATCGGGTCCCTCGGTTCCGTTTCTTCTCGTTCATTACATAACGAGAGCTCGAATCCTGCAACATTGATGCCTTCAGGTAGCATATGTGGGTTTATCGACCAGTTGCCATCACCCAAAAGGATGACGTGCTCGTGACGCCTGCGGCAGAAAGGATGTTCCACATGCGCCGCCATGGTTTGTGAGTGGTGGCGCTGGCTAACACTCCCAGGGTTAGTTCTAGTTGTAAAAACATAAATACCCCCAGAAAGTGGATGGGAAAACGGCTCCGCGGTAGCCCAATGGTAAGGGCATCGCACGCGTAATGCGAAGACATGGGATCGTTCTCCACCTGCGGACAGTTTTTTCGTCCATTTTCATTTCCAGTAATTTAGAATTTCCTTATTTCAATTTGTAAGTACAACTAATTTCCCCTATGTGGCCCTTGGTGTCATTGTTTCTTGGCTTCTTATGATATGATTAATAAAATCGGAAGACACTTTTCGAGACTAAAGTGCGAAACGACGGAAGCGTGACACCATTGCCTGTTAAAGTGTCTGATAAAATAGTTTGTGGCCACCTGGAACTGTTGCAGCGCTGTTTGTGGGTCAGGAGGAGACGCGTCTTCCATGGCGGTGCTATGACAGCTGTGCGCGCTACAGGCGTCAGGGCATGAGTGGAGCGGACGACAAAACGTATATACGGTGGCTAGATGGGTAGGTGTGCCGACCGAGCGTAGTAGTAGTAGTAGAAAACTTTATTTTATGTTTTAAGAACGAAGTCCCAGAGGGTGGAGCCCTCAGTCCAGGGCCCCATTTGCTGCTGCTATCCGGCTGGCCCGGTCGATCAGGCATCGCTGGTCATCGAAGGCTGTGCTGGAAAGAGCGGCTTCCCACTGGGATGGGGAGGGGTTGGGTATTCTAGGTAAGCCGGGTGGTTTGGAGCATTCCCACGTAGAATGGTAGAGGTTTGGGTGACCACCACAGAAAGGACATTTGTCGGGGTACTGGCTAGGGTAAAAAGTGTGGCGGAGAGCAAGGCTGGGGAACGTATTACTTTGGAGCTGACGCCAAGCGGCTGCATCTGCACGGTTTAGCTTCACGTGTGGTGGAGGGAATGTTCTACGGGATAGTCTGTGGTGTTGTAGTATATGCGTGTATGTAAGCGGTATCGTTTCCACCTTGTCTGGGTTGGACTGGTCTTCCACCGGTGCCTGGAGGGTTAGGCCTCGGGCTGCCGCATGAACGCGCTCATTGCCAGGGAGAGACGCATGCCCAGGTGTCCAGACTAGGTGAACTAGTGGAATGTTTTGCTTCTTGTGTAGAATTTTATGAGCGATCGGTGAAATCCGTCCTTGTGCGTAGTTTCGACATGCTTGCTGGGAATCTGTAAGAATATGTATGATCTTATCTGGGGGTTGAGCGCTGATGGCGAGGGCTATGGCACATTCTTCGGCTTCCGTGCAGTTGTCAGTGCGTATTGTGGCTGATAATAGTGCTTCGCCCCTCCAGTCGGCCACCGCTACCACTTTGGCTGTAATGTCAGGGTGCGCCTGCCTTTATGGTGTTCGGGGTGCATATTCCGAGGTATGGGGGCCACTGTAATGTTTTCTTTGATGTTTGGGGCGATTGACAGGGGCTCTCGTGGGGAAAACTCTGATGTTGGGTAACGTAATTGTCTGAGTACGTGCCTTCCTGTCGATGTACGTTTAAGTCGTTCGATCTGCCCGACTTTCTGGGCTTCGATTAATTCGGCCGTGGTGTTATGTAGACCAAGCTGTAATAGTCTGGCTGTTGAGGTGTAGATAGGAAGGCCTGTCGCCGTTTTCACTGCTGTTTGTATGAGTGTGTCTAGCTGGTTTGTTTGGTTTTGGGTGAGTCGGTGGTCGTAGTTCACCACTTCTCCGCATCATGACGCAGAAGTGGCGCTGCGGACAGTATAACGGCTGAGCTGCGCGCAACGTCGGCTGCGCTGTGTAGACGTGCAGCATGGTTGATAGTATCGCTGCCTCTGCTCTAGCTTTGAAGTACGCGTTATACAATGTCATTTTGAGCAGTGTAGGCAAAGCCAGAATGGGGAATTTCTTACTGTCGTCTAGTCAGAAGACACATATGCTAAAGTCAATTTTATAGCTTGGCGATTAGTCACATTTATTGGTATAAACGCGGCGCTCCAGCCCATTGCATTAAGTACTTAGATGCATTTTTTCCATGCATAAAACAATACTGCAGTGGTTTTATACGGTACATGGAAACGTGTTTACGTGATATTTAATGAGTTCTAATGTTTCAATTTCGAGAAATCCAGCTATTGTGTTTATTGCTGCCTCAGTTACGGTATTTAAATTGTTAAGAGACGAATTGTGTTGGTAAGTGCATATGGTGCACTGTTTGGTTGCAATAAAATAAAGCAATACGTCTTGGGCTAAATTCATGAATATATTTAAGATACAAGAAAATCTCTCGTAACTTGAGTCCGCAGACGCACCAACATAAATAGCCTAGCGCCAGCAAGGCCGCAACGTTGGTCCACCACATCACAACATTATTCACAGCACACGCCTCCACTTCAGGTGATTCTTCTTCTCCCTGATGCTTTCGCGCGCCATGTTATTGCCCTTGACAAGAAAGTAAAGGCGTGTAATTGAATAGAACTTCACAACATCGTTTGTGAGCTCTTTCTTGTGCCGCTCACAGCCGATCAAATTCGGGGGATTCAGCTGCAGAAAGGATGCAAAGTCGGCGATACACTGTTCCTTCGTAACTCATTTAAACTGAAGCACAGCTTGAAGGCGTCTTCGAGCGATGCTACCAGTTTTTTTAGTGCTTCAGAAGGGAGCAGCAGCCCTGACATACTCATTCTGTTGAATTCAGTAATGTCCCTGAGCAATCGGAGCACTTGGCTCTTTGCAGGAACTTCCTTGCTACATAGCCTGCTATATAGAATATCAGCCTAGAATCACTTTTCTTTTCCCTGTAGCAGCGCAGCGGTGCTCGATGTCGCAGGCGCTGAGCACCTCATGTGCGGCTTACAAATTTCCAACGTCGAGGAGCTCATGGATGTACGCTTTTCGGTGTACCGCTTGCTCATTAACGTCGCCGATACAATCTAGCCACTGTACCGATACTGAGCAAGCTACTGAGCAGCTCGGGGCGAACATTTCCGCTGTCAGACAGCGGAACAATTCCGCTTTCTATCTCACAAATTTAGAGCCCGACTTGCAGTTTGGAGCGAAGCAGTAGCTCTCCTCCTTGGTGGTCTTCTTTGGTGGAGCAACGCCGCCGCTAATCTCGCCGGTCATTTTTCCTACCTGGAACATTCCACATCGCTTAGGAACTTACAAACACTACGAGAGATGCGGAGCTCTTCACCTTTGAAACTGACACGAACAGACGACATACAACTATTCCAATACGGGCTTTATTTTTTTTTTTTTTTGCTCGCCGCCAGTCCGCCAGCCCCCTGTAGCAGACGACGCGCGCTGCGGAACCGTTCTACTGACCGCAGCGCCAATTTTGCGTCATGACGCGGAGAAGCGGTGAACTACGCTCCAGAGGCGCCGGTCGGCACACCTACCCATCTAGCCACCGTAACGTATAGGCAAGCAGGCGCCGTTGCTATAGCAACTGTAGCAACGACGAATAAATGACAGACCCGCGCGGCGCCGAACCACCCCGACACCCGCACTTGACAGTAACGTCACGCAAGCGAGCCAATCAGGAAGCGCACACCTGCGCCTAGCGACAGTGACGTTACGACACAGAGAAGACCAATCAGGTGGGCCGGAAAGCTGTGACAGTTTCTGCTAACGGGAGATGACCTTGAGAATGAGCCGTTAAAGGCTTCCGCCTTAATAATCGGGCTCCTCGGTTCCCTTTATTCTCGTTCATTACATAACGAGGGCTCGAATCCGGCAACATTGATGCCTTCAGGTAGCATATGTGGGTTTATTGACCAGTTGCCATCACCCAAAAAGATGACGTGCTCGTGACGCCAGCGGCAGAAAGGATGTTCCACATCGGCCGCCATGGTTTGTTAGTGGCGCTGGCTAACACTCCCAGGATTAGTTCTAGTTGTAAAAACATAAATACTCCCAGAAAGTGGATGGGAAAACGGCTCCGCGGTAGCTCAATGGTAAGAGCATCGCACGCGTAATGCGATGACGTGGGATCGTCCCCCACATGCGGACAGTTGTTTTAGGGGCGAAGCACCTTAGGGTCGAGGCTTGTCCGTCCGTCCACGTTGTCCGGGCTCAAGGCCAACGTTGGCCGCGCCGTAGCCATAGCAACCAGAACGGCGGAGGAGGGCGGCGCGGCGCATGCGCACGCGGTCTCCTCCTCGCCAGCTCCTAGCTCACTTCCCGACCCCCGCTTCTCTTCTCTCCGCGGCGCGCTCCATCAATGCCAACGCAAAGACGTCGAACGAGATCCCATCCTAACGAAAGCTGAAGTCCTTTGCTTTACCGAAACGTGGAACGCGAGATCGCACATCAATGGATTCTTCCCCGTCGTCTGCAAAGAAGAAACAGAGCGTTCTGCCGGTGGTGTTGGGATGTACGTGAAATTGCCAGAGGCCGCAGTGGATCTCGGCCTACCAATAACGAGCCAATCTCACAACGGCGACCACGCTGCAATAAAGCTATCCGACGAAATCGTCGTCATGACAGTGTACTTGGCCCCGAATCTCTCCTGAGGCAACGTAGAAAAGTACATCGATCTAGCCATGCGAAAATACGAAACCAAGTACAAGAACAACCCCTTCGTACTTGTCGGAGACTTCAACGTAGACATCACGGACAGCGACTGGCTTGTGCAGTATATGGCGTCTCGATACGCTCTACGATGCATTTCGTATGACTGGAAACAACCAACAACCACCAGGGGAACGTGCATAGACCTTGTCTTTGCCAACTTCAGGCTAGATCCGACCGAAGAACCATTGGCTCTACATTTCACGGACCACAAAGCAGTGATAATGAAGGGGAAACGGAATGCAGAACTCAACACGACATACGAGTTAAGACAAATAAAACGTTGTATATACTGTACACACGCGTTGTCACTCATTTACATGCGCGAGTGGGCAATGTCACAGCTGATTCACGGTAAGAACGATCCCCAGTGCTTCGCCCACTCGTCATGATTAACTTCGAGGAGATGCGTGGATTTTTTTTTCATCCATTTGCATTTCCATTAATGTATCATTTCTTTAATTCAATTAGTAAGTACAAGCTATTTCCCTTATGTTGACCTTGGTACCTTGGTGTCGTTGTTTGTTGGCTTCTTATGATTTATATATATATATATATATATATATATATATATATATATATTCATATAGCAGTGAAGCTTTCAATAACAGGATCCTGCAGTGCAAGAGGTCAAATAAGTACTCTTGCGATGGAGTTTTCACGTATGACTAAGCACACCACCAAACATCAACTTAGCCCTCCCTCAGATTTTAAGTAGGCCACCCCCAAATTTCTAGTTGGACCAACCCTAAATTTCAGTTGGCTCGGCCCTACCATAGGCCTCCCCATGCATTTTCACGGAGCCCTATGTATCTCTATGGCTATGCATAAATCTGATCATATTGTCACGTACGAGTTTGTACCGCTGTGGACAAAATGACGTTGGTTGGGGATGAAGAGGCTGAAGTGTCTCGGAGCTCGGTAGATGGTGTCACCCTGGCCACAGAGCTACAACCCTCTGTATATATTGTAAATACATATATTTTCTCCCCGTAACATTTTGGTGGAGGTGCGGGGTAATCTCGCCACAAGCCGGCCCTGGATCTTCGCAGCGGGCGTCACATCGGTTCCGCTGTTATGGCTACTGACGCTGCCTCCGACGCTGACGCTGCCTCCGCCGCTCAGACACCGGCGGAAGTGGTACTAACCCAGCTACGTCACCCGGGAATCTTCACTGGCACTGGCAAGGTCGACGTCGAAGACTGGCTGACGTCGTATGAGCGCGTCGGTAAGCACAACAAGTGGAATGCCACACATTTGCTGGCCAACCTGATCTTTTACTTGGGAGGAACCGCGAAGGTATGGTTCGAGACGCATGAAACCGAAATTACAAGCTGGGACTCCTGCAAGGAAAAGCTACGCGATCTTTTCGGAAGGCCTGTGGGACGTCAAATGGAGGCCAAGCAAGAGCTAGCGTCTCGTGTCCAGACACCAACCGAATCATACGTCGCGTATATTCAAGACGTTCTGGCTCTCTGCCGTAAAGCGGACGCGGACATGCTAGAGGCCGATAGGGTTGGACACATCTTGAAGGGCATCGCAGACGATGCGTTCAACCTCCTGCTTTGCAGGAACTGCTCAACGGTTGAATCCATCATAAAGGAATGCCGGAATTTTGAGCAAGCGAAGAGCAAACGCATCGTACAACGCTTCGACCGACTTCCCAATACGGCTGCCACTTCCTCCTGCAACGACCCTCCGGCATCACATCCGCCTGCCACGCCAAGCTTGACACAGGTCATCCGCCGCGAACTTGAGGCTATGGCTCCAAGTTCTCACTGTCCCCATACGCACGACAACATGACCATCTCGCTCATTCAAGCTGTTGTCCGCCAAGAAATTGCCAACATGGACATCCAGTCTGCCGTCCGCCCACGTCCCACCCCTACCACTCCTGTCATTGCCTCTGCTGCACCTCGCCAGTCGTTCCCGAGTCGATATCGGAACCCATCTGAGTGGCGAACACCGGATGACAGGCCGATTTGCTTTGCTTGCTCCCGGGTCGGTCACATCTCCCGCCACTGCCGTAGTAGCCGCTGGTACTCCTCGCCTCGACCATACGCTGATCGCCGCTTCGACCGAGACCCTCGGTCTCTGTCGCCCCTTTCTGAACCATACCATGCCGGCCTTCCCTCTCGGGGAAACACCACTAGCCGCTCGCCCTCGCCGCAACGCCGTCAGTCCCGCTCGCCTACACCTCGACGTCCCTCGTCCCCGTCCTACGCGGGCCGCTTCTCGGGAAACTAAGCAATGCAGCCCCCGGAGGTGAGGCTGCGTTGACGACTCGGACTGCAAAACCTCTGCTGACCCCTGCTGCTCGACCGAACCTTGTTGAAATTTTTGTTGATGATGTACCCGTTCAAGCCCTCATCGATACTGGCGCTCAGGTGTCGGTTATGCGATCAGATCTTCGTAGCCGTCTCCGTAAAGTCCTGACACCTGCCGAGTCGCCTGCCGTCCGAGTGGCTAATGGCAGTACAACAGCCGTGATGGGAATGTGCGCCGCCCGTGTTACCATTGCCGGTCGTCCTGTGTTAGTCCTGTTCACTGTACTGGCCGAGTGTCCCCACGAAGTGATTCTTGGAATCGACTTCCTGACTGCTCATTCAGCACTTATTGACTGTGCAACCGGCACCCTTCGCCTTGAACTGCCCCATTACTTTGCCGACCCGACCGAAGACCACAAGTCCCGACTTCGTTCTGCTGAATTTGTTCGCCTGCAACCTGATGCTGCGACCTACGTCCTCATGTCGCCTTCTCCTCCACTTCGAGATGGTCCTTACGTGGTGTCCCCACTTTGCGACGTTCTCCTGGCACGCCAAATCGCACTACCCAGCTCCATTGTCACTCTTGTTAACAATCGAGCGTGGCTTCCCCTTCTGAACTTTGGTTCGTGTCTGCAAGTGCTTCCTGAGGGTGTATCTCTCGCTTTGCTGTCCCCTTTGGAAGAGTGTGGAGTAGCTGCTCTTACGCCCGAACCACGATTCGACACTGCTGCAGCTTCCGACCGTCCTACTTCAAGCAACGACAAGTTTACGCCCATGATAGCTACTGACCTACGGCCTGCTTACGCCGACGCCCTTCGCCGTATTCTGATGTCCTATGAAGACATCTTTGATTTTGGAAATCGCCCGCTAGGTCGCACCCGTGTCGTCACCCATCCCATCCTCACTGGTGACGCTCCTCCTATACACCGGAGGCCCTACCGTGTGTCAGCAGCTGAACGCCAGGTGATCCAAACGGAGGTGGACAAAATGCTCTCCAAAGATATTATCGAGCCTTCCTGCAGTCCGTGGGCGTCACCTGTCGTTTTGGTTAAAAAGAAGGACAATACCTGGAGATTTTGTATCGATTACCGTCACCTGAATAAGATTACGAAAAAGGACGTGTATCCGCTTCCGCGTATTGATGACGCGCTGGACTGCTTACACGGTGCCAGTTATTTTTCATCGATTGATTTGCGCTCCGGCTACTGGCAAATCGCAGTGGATGAACGAGATCGCGAAAAGACCGCCTTCGTCACCCCAGATGGTCTCTACCAATTTAAAGTGATGCCTTTCGGACTGTGTAATGCCCCTGCTACCTTCGAGCGCATGATGGACTCTCTTCTGCGCGGATTCAAATGGACCACATGCCTCTGCTACCTTGATGACGTCATAGTTTTTTCACCGACGTTTGAGAGCCACCTTCACCGACTCTCAGCTATCCTTGATGTTTTTAGACGTGCCGGCCTACAACTCAATTCTGCAAAATGCCATTTCGGCCGCCGCCAAATACGAGTACTTGGTCACTTGGTTGACGCTTCTGGCGTCCAGCCTGATCCTGACAAAGTTCGTGCCGTTGGGGAGTTTCCCCTTCCGCGTTCTCCTACCGATGTCCGCAGTTTTCTAGGGCTGTGTTCCTATTTTCGGCGATTTATCCAGAACTTTGCCGAAATCGCTCGTCCTCTCACAGACCTTCTGAAAAAGGACACCACTTTTCGTTGGGGACCCGACCAGGCTGAAGCATTTTCAACGCTTATCAGTCGCCTTACCAATCCACCCGTGTTGGGTCATTTTGATCCGCATGCCTACACCGAAGTTCGCACTGATGCAAGCGGCCATGGCATTGGCGCTATCTTGTCCCAACGACAGCGGGACACCAATCGCGTGATCGCGTATGCTAGCCGTCTTCTTTCTGCACCAGAGCGAAACTACTCGATAACAGAACGTGAATGCTTGGCCCTTGTTTGGTCCATTGCTAAGTTCCGCCCTTACCTGTTCGGTCGACATTTCACCGTCGTGACAGATCATCATGCCTTATGTTGGCTATCCTCACTCAGAGACCCGACAGGCCGTCTTGGCCGCTGGGCTTTACGCCTGCAAGAGTACACGTTTTCCGTGTCCTACAAATCTGGGCGGTTACATAAGGACGCCGACTGCCTCTCCCGCTACCCTGTCGACCCACCGGATGGCACCGAAACCGATACAGATACCTGCGTTTTGTCGATCTCCGACTTCTCACGCATCGCCGACGAGCAGCGTCGTGACCCATATTCGCGATCCATCATCGAACGCATTACCTCGGAGCAACAGGACGCTTCTCTCCGTATGTTTGTTCTCCAGGACGGGACCTTATATCGACGCAATATGAATCCTCATGGTGCTGAACTGCTCCTCGTCGTTCCCCAGCATCTGCGCTCGACAATTCTCTCGCAGTTACACGATGCGCCTACCGCTGGTCATTTGGGTGTCTCCCGTACATATGACCGTGTGCGCAGACGATTTTTCTGGCCTGGGCTATATCGCTCTGTTCGAAGCTACGTCGCTGCCTGCGAACTTTGCCAACGCCGCAAGAAGCCTCCATTGTCTCCCGCTGGCCACCTTCAGCCTATAGATATCCCCAGTGAGCCATTTTTCCGCGTCGGCCTGGACCTCCTTGGCCCATTTCCTACCTCATCCTCGGGCAACAAGTGGGTGGCTGTTGCGACGGACTATACCACGCGTTATGCCATAACGCGGGCCCTCCCTACAAGCTGCGCAACTGATGTGGCTGATTTTCTCCTCCATGAAGTCATCCTACATCATGGTGCCCCACGTCAGCTACTCACCGATAGAGGCCCCTGTTTTCTTTCTAAGGTTGTCGACGACCTTCTTCGTTCTTGCTCAACGTCCCACAAGTTCACGACGGCTTACCACCCACAGACAAACGGACTTACCGAGCGTCTCAACCGTACACTTACGGACATGCTCTCCATGTACGTGAGTGATGATCACCGGGATTGGGACTGCACCTTACCTTTCGTGACGTTTGCATACAATTCGTCGCGTCACGATATTACTGGTTATTCCCCGTTCTATCTACTATATGGCCGTCACCCTCTCCTGCCTCTTGACTCACTGCTCCCTTCTGACGCCACCACTACCACGTTCTATGCTCACGACGCCATTGTTCGCGCGGCCGCAGCACGTCGTATTGCCCGTGACCGTCTTCTGGCATCTCAGACTATCCAGAAGCACCGTTACGACAGTCATCGTCGGGACGCTCATTTCAGCCCTGGGTCCCTTGTTCTGCTTTGGGTACCCTCCCGTCGCGTCGGCCTTTGCGAAAAACTGCTGCCACGATACGTCGGGCCATACCGAGTTCTTCGCCAAGTCACCAGCCTCACATATGAGATCTCACCTGTGAATTCAAAGTCTTCTACCACCCCAGGAACTGATATCGTGCACGTTTCGCGACTAAAGCCCTATAACTCGCACGCTGATTCGACACCCTAAGAAGCATCGAGACGATGCTTCTGCCGCCGGGGGGTTCATGTCACGTACGAGTTTGTACCGCTGTGGAAAAAATGACGTTGGTTGGGGAAGAAGAGGCTGAAGTGTCTCGGAGCTCGGTAGATGGTGTCACCCTGGCCACAGAGCTACAACCCTCTGTATATATTGTAAATACATATATTTTCTCCCCGTAACAATATAGTCCAACATCAACGAGCTATTTGTAATCTTGTGTTGATCAGTGGAGTGCTACATACGCTGTGGACAATGGTGCTATTTGCTAACTGCTGTTTTTTTAATTGTGTCCTATTATAGGACATGCTTCAAATCAGTCCTTGCCTTTCAAAAAAAAGTTTGGTCTGTATTCGCGCAATACAAGCCAATGTTTGAGTATGTGTTCCTTCCTTCTCCTGCATCACTAAAAAAACCCACCTTACTCAGCTTTTCTGGCTATAGTCTGGTTTTAGAGCCTATAGGTGTAGAAATAGCCCAAATTTATTTACAAGTGCATTTGCTAACATTGTAAACATACCTTTATATCTGCGGGCTTGCAAAGGTTCATGGGTATGGAGGTGGTCGGGGTAGTGAAATGAGGAAGGCTTGCAATAAATGCGTTTCTCTAAAAATGAACAGAAATTAATATCGGCGCCTCATAGACAGTAGTAGGCATGCTATATTTCCTAGTTATTGGAAGGTACTCATGTTGTTGATGATCAACAGATGCAGTGCAATTTTCTCCTAAGTGAAGCTATTAGAGCATTTCATAAACAAAACAACCTTAGGTTAAAAAGACTGTGTGACCGGTGAAATACTGCCGAACACTGACAAACGCAATAAAGCCTATAATAGCGCACAATATGCACTGCGCACTATTAGAGCGTTCGGTGCGCAATGACATTTCTGAAAGTGGCAGTAAGCTCACAACCTGCCTGTTTTCGCGAACTAGTGAGCAAGCACTATCAGCTCACCCAATTATAATCTCTTCTTCAAGTTACGCTGAACTTCAACACCTGCAAACAACGAATGAAATAAAAATGCCCTGTATTACCGCCGCTGTGGAAAGCATTTTATTTCAACATTTAGCGTGTTCCGGGCTCATTCAAGTTATTGTCCCTGTCGTTTGAATTTTCCTGGGTAGATTAGGCCACAAATGATAATAATTAACCACTTCAAGCGCGTACTGAGTGCGGTTTCAGGCGTCCGCGGAATGCACGGGAGCGAGCGGCGTATCGTCTGCTAGCACTGCTTCTCGGACCCCTCGAGAGGGCGCGCGTGTAGTTGTCGCTACCTTTGAAAAATAGAGGAGTGTTAACACATGGCCAACGTGGGTCGCGCAGCGGTAAATGTTTAAGAAACCTTTAATATCTGCCTGAGAGTCTACTGATTGTGCCTGTTGGTGATTGAATGGTGCCTATTGATAAGTAATCTACTGAAAATGCATATCCAAGTGATGAGACGTATAAGCTTTCGCATGGAATGAAGCGATTCTCCATCATATTCGGGAGGCGACCTTTTGCACACCCATATCCGTTGACGGACACGAAAAATGCACAGAGCCCTCATAGACAGCTTCCCTGTAAAATGCCAGAATGGTGAGCTACAATTATGTAAGAAGGTAAATTAAAAAAATAAATAAATTATGGGGTTTTACGTGGCAAAACCCCCATCTGATCATGAAGCACGCCGTAGCAGGAGACTCCGGAATACTTTGGTCCACCTGTGGTTGTTTAACGTGCACCTAAATCTATGTACACGAGTGCTCTTGGATTTCCACCCCATCGATATGCGGCCGCGTGGCCAGGATTCCATCCCGCGACCTCGTGCTTAGCAGCCGAACACCATAGCCGCTAAGCAACCACGGCGCGAAACTATCCGAGTGGGGTCACTAAAACAGTCATATTGTTGCGATACAGCATGCGCTTATGTGACATGACGCAAAGGAAGATGAAGACAGCTTGGCACGAGCTGGGTATCATCTTGGTCTCTGGCTTGTAAATAGAGTGTAAATTGTCTCTTTTGTCTGTGTCTTTCCGCACGTTACAATTTGATGATTTTGGTTTTTATCCAAAAGCACCTTTTGTGTATAAAACGGTGCTTTAGTTTCTCGCGAAATTATCAGCGGCCAGAACATAAAGTAATGAGATCAGGTCCAAATTTAGAGCTGTATTTTATATGGAAAATCAAAGCTTATTCATTGCGAATATACAGCATATTGACCAGAATTTTGTGCGCCTGTAGGCTGCCGCCATGTTTTTGTTATGATGATGATGATGGTGAGAGAATTGTGGAAACGGCGCCGGCAACAGCGGTCCACAGAGCGTTTGCGGTTGTCAGTCGCCTGGGATGGCTGTTTCCAAAAGTGTGCTATCACATTTGATTTTCACAGAAATATACTACTGCGATAATGAAGCTTTTTCATGGGGGGTCTCTGCGCATGCGCGCGCAATACAATGCGGGAAGCACGCGGCCGCCACGTTTTTTTGTTGGTTCCGCGCGGCTGGTTCCTTCGCCCATTTCTTCGTTGCTGCGGAGTCGTGGGGTATACTGTGCATTTGCCGTGTATGCTGAAATCGCTGGCGAGATGCCTCAGCAGTGCGCCGCAGTGGGATGCTTCAACTCCAGTAAAAAGCCAGGAAATATAGGATTTTTCAGATTCCCTGCGGGATCGCTGCATGCAGCCAAAAGGGCAAAGTGTCTGCAGGCAATGTGCCGTGTGAATGTTGAGGGGTCTGCCTAGCATCGGAGAGCCAACTCGCGCGTTTGCAGCGACCACTTTGTGACAGATAAGAGCTTCTTTATTTTGCTTTATTGTGTTTACTTTTCTGTGAAGCTATAGAGCGCGAAGCGCTGGCTGCCATACCTGCGTGGTCCGTGCGCACTGTAGCCGAAATGCGCGGGTTTACCGACTACGAAGGGGGACGCCATCAGCACTATCGTGTGCGTACAGAAGGAAGCTTTGAAAAAGTTTGCCCGTCATCACGAAGTGCTGCGACCTGTCTGTAATGACCGGGCTTGATCAAGCAAAGGCAGATGCTTCTCGGAATTTGTAGCTCACACCCGGACGAGTGCTGATGAACGCCGCATTCAATGCGGCGAATGCACTTCTCTTCCTTGAATGCCCATCCTTTGTGTAGTTGCCGATTCGATGCGCCGAAGTGCAAGTCAATCACACTGTCGCTAACCGGCGGCACAGAAGTTAGGTCTTTAGTCAACTGCTTGCCCGTACGTGTCAAAAAATCGCATAAAGTCCGCCGGCGAAAACGTTGTCAACTTCACGGACAGAAAATGTTCACAACACAGAAGAAAAAACGCATACTAAAATAATATATTCAGCATTCGGAGCAGCATAAAAGTCTCAGTAACACCTGCCGACCGACGGATCCCCGAACTAACCAACCCACCAGATGGGATTTCGGCGACCGCCGCTAGGGGCGCCCTTCAATCGTGGGAAAGGTCCATTTATCTAGAGCAGCCTGCAGCGCGGTCTGTTCATCCGAGCTTCCGTGTCGTCAGCTTCACAGCCACTGCTAGCCACTGCACGCCGTTGCAACAACGTGCAGTTGGCCAAGCTTTGTTCTGCTAGATCTGCGTAATTATACACGTTTTCTGGGGGAATGTGAGGAATGTGAGTATACTAGACGAAATATAGTTGGCAATACTTCGGGTGTTTCAGTTAACTTGCGCCAAACTTTAAAGATATGCAAATTGTACTTAGCTGGTGAGAACCACGGTCACGTTGTTTGCCGTTGCTTGGAGATACTCAGATTATTTTTTTTCCTTCCGCCTAATTAGATAATTAGTCGTAATTAATTATTCAATTTCTCAAATAATATAGTTAGACGAAAGGTATCAATGAGAAAATTGTAGAGCAGCATGAAAAACTACGGATACAGCTTTCTGTTGCTCAATACGTGCTTCATAAAAGTGTTTTTTCGAGCTGAAAAGAAGCCCGCGAATACACGCGAAGTGCCTCCAGCGGTCAGTAACGCGGCAATTTTGCGCAATTCCCAGTGGAATACTTATGCAAGTAGTCCATTGCATTATTAGTCTGTTTTACGAGCGGTGTAAAACTTGGACGGCTGCGCTGGCATAATTACAACTACAACTGAGGTCAAATTTTGTGAATATAAGGGGAACAATACGGCAAGTTTATGTGCGATGGTAAATGCGTGCTGATCAAACACAGGTTAAAAAAATGTCACCAATTGCTCGGGAGTATCACGCTGCTGCTAGGTTTCCCAACGTCCCAAGAGAACTCCGAGTTTCAGATAGTTTCTACTTTGAAGGAATAGGCGGATTTTAAGTGCAATTTGTTGCGTAGATTTAACGTTTCTGGCTTATTTATGAGGGTTACCAATAATTATTGAATCCTAATATTTTTTTATTTTACTTTTTAATGCATAATATAATGGGACGGTTCGCCTGGCGTCCTCACTGAACTAAAGGAGGCAGGTCCGTTTTATTTGATGTTTGATGACTGTAAGGACAAGTTAATTGGTGATGTCTAGGTGAAGTTCAGAGTAGATGAGTCATTGCGGCTTTTGCAATAAATTACGCATTCAAGCACTCTAGAATGTTATAAGCGTGTCTAACGAGCGAGGAAGAATTGAGCCCGCTGCTCTGGCAGAACTATAAAAGCCACCAAGACCAAATTTAGCCAAAATTGGTGGTATGCGATGGAAACTCTCTGTGCGAAGTTAAATATGGTTGGATAATACACAGCCTTTGTAAAAAAATTCTTATTCAAGTGCTAAAGCGTGTCGTATCTATGCTTCTCAGTATCCCGACATAGCTATAGGTTACAGCAGGTTTATAATTTGTGGAAAGGGGAGGTGGGACATGGTAACTGCCAATGTGCGACAAAATTTTTGCTTTCCTGATCCAGCGAGAAGCTTTGTGAATTATTATTGAACTGTTTTTTTTTCTGTCCCTATTTTCAAGCGCCATGACACGTTCAGACTTGGTTTCAGCGATGTCCTCGGTGAAAGACATTTTGTTTATACTAGGCGAAAGTAAAGAGCGCGTTAGGGACAATATGTAGGTAAACTTTAAAGACGGGAGACCAATTATGACATTTGCAGTAGATTATGCGCGCAAGTGATCCGGAGCTTTATGAATGTGTTTTGCGAACAAAAAATTTATCTCGTAGCTCTGACAGAACTGTGAACTCAACCGATATCAAATCTATCGGAAATTGAGTAAGCAGGGTGAAGGGAGGGAGCAGGGAGGGAGAGAGAGAGAGGGGGGCACCATGGTAAATGTTATAGCGAAGTAACATCTGTGTTGATGAATTACTGGTATTTTAAAAATTCCCGACAAGAAGTGCTCCAATGGATTACTTGCGGGCAAAGCTTCAAATGGTGCAGTCATATACGAGCAACTTCTTAATGTATGCACTATAATGATAAGAAATTGAAAGTTTTATTGCAACTGTTCGAAAGAAACAGCATCGCTGGAAATCGGGTTGTCGCACATTTCTGCTCTCATTTTGTTTCTAGTGAATATTGCAAGTAGTTTATGCTTATTGTACTTTGTTGCGCAGAACTTCGACAATACTATTACCTAAACTAGCGATACATTTAGGCTGTAATCTTAAATACCAAGTACATTTAATGATAAATATTGTTTGTAGCAAATGCACATTTTTTTCAATTGCGCTCTGCTGCTGCTACTGTGCTGGATCAGAGACCTCTGTGAGACACTCATTGCCTTTTGTTCCTGCATCGTCTTGAAATTTTATAGGGTTGCAATAAAGAAACGCAAACGCAAGCAATTTTCCGGGGTCTTCCACCTATTCTAATAGTAATTCACCATATATATATATATATATATTTATATATAAATCGGGCCCCTCGGTTCCCTTTCTTCTCGTTCATTATATATATATATATATATATATATATATATATATATATAGAGAGAGAGAGAGAGAGAGACAGAGCGGTCCCTCCCCCCCCCCCCCCCCCCACTCGAGCAATGGTTGGTACGCCACTGCTCGCATAGCTATTTGTAGATACATTTGTGCTTCCGAGGCTGTCGTTTTATGTCGATCATTCACCGTCGGCGATAGTGCAGGGTATACAAATAGTTTGTGTAGCTGTTACCGATGCTTAGGTGGTTGCCGCTATCAGATGTATTTAAATGAGTAGCAGTATACAAATAGCGCTTTCAACAGTTGTCATGTGGGGCGGAAAGACTAAACGGGCTAAAATAACGGAGCATGGGAGCTGCACGAAATGAAAAACTGCTTCACAAAGCGAATGTTGTTATTAAATGTTTGCTCTTTATTCACTATGCTGCGGCTGCAGTCGCTGTTTAACCGGGAACTCGGCTTTGTCTGAGAAACTTTCAACCTCGTTCACAAGGTTCAGTTAAAACTGATCCGCCGCTAACATGCACACCTGCAACTTCATTTAAATGCGCTTGCTTCCAGGTTTTGCCGTTGCACTGCCTCGACGGTATAACGGCAATACGGCTCCGATAGTCTGAGACGTCGAATAAGCGGACGGGATTTTGCCGGCTTGTCTAAGTTTGAACCCACAAATATTTCTATTCACCTCCGCTGGCCACAGCAGCGACGCCCTGTCCGGAAGATTGGCATATATAGCTTTTGTGAGTATCAAGAAGAATGCTCTCGAACCGATCCTATTATGCTGCTCCGTTGTAGTTAACTCAATGTTGTAGTTGAATGTTAACTTTGAAGCAGCAAGGCGCGTTGCTATCTTCGCCTGTGAGCCTACCGTAACTGCATTGCAAATATCGGAAGCTTCGCTGATTTGCACACGCTAGCTTGTTTTCACCTCTTCACCTGCCAGGCGCATGCACGTGACGTTGCAACTAGCTACCGTGGTCACACCTGCAGTGCCATCGAGCTTAAGGGAATGAAGGGAGGAAAGAAATCGAGGAGTGGTTAAAGAATTTATATTGTGGGGATTAGCATCCCCATACTGCTGTGAATTACGTGGGATGCAATATTGGAGAGCTAGGGATTAACTGTGGTGACCTGGAGCTATTTAACGCGCACTGAATGAACGACCCAAGCGTTTTTGCATTTCCGTAGGAATGCGCCAGGTGCGGCCGAAAGGCTTAAGTCACCTTGTTACTGCGGCGACTGTCGTTGAAAGAACTAATCAGCTGTTTGAAATTTCGTATAACAAGGCGGGATTTGGCCGGTGTTTCGAAGCTTACAAAAGCTCCATTCCTAGCCTTGCAAATCGATGGCTTCGACGCAAAATGAACGTGGAACAACTGCGATTTGCCAATTGTATCTTGCGCTACATTTGTATGATCAGCACCACTGCAATTAGCATTTTCTGCTATCTGGAATGCAAGTGATATGTCCGTGCGCAAGATGAGCCTGCATTCATGCACGAACTACTTTTAGTTATGTCAAAAAAAAAGAAAGCACCGTGCAGACTGTAATAAAGTGCACGCGCTGTATTAAGTGGACACGCACTCTTTCGCTGTGTCCGGCAATGGAAGGTGTGCCATGAAGTGGTTGCGAACAGCTGAGATGGACTGCACGCTAGCGTACCTAAATATCTCGAAGGAGAGATTGAATTCGGATTTAAGTATCGTGTACATTAGTTCAGTGCATCTGCCTTTGTTATATATCAACTGTGCCCTATAAGCACAGTTATTAAAAGCACACGTTTTCTCCTATCACCTTAAGCATGGTTTGCGGAATCGCCACTTCATCTGCGTACGCCATCTGACAGCGTGCTGTACATTCATGCAGACACGTTCATGCAGTCACAGACAAAGAACATAATTTTCAAAGGAGAAATATTTATTTACAATACAACAAAGTGCAAAGTGCCCAGCATAGTTTCACTGTAGGTTTCTAACACAGAATGGGGACCTATGTAACAAGCTCTGACAGTGACAAGTAATAGACAAACTGCAACAGGAAATACAAAAGCAGATGGGCAGTGTTAGTGCCTGCATCTTTTAAAATGTGAAAGAAGTATAACATATTAATTTGCATGAACTTCATGCAGTTGTGACCAACAAGAGTTGGGCCTCTCAGTTGACCGTTTTTCGTTAATTAAAAAAAGTTTTGTTTATAACCAAAACCATGTAAAATAGCAGATAACTACAACATGAGAAACAGAACACACATATGTACTAAACTTACTGTAAGGTCACATTTTCTATAGATAAGTTACCTAATGAGCAATTTAGAGAGCGAAATGAACGCAGCTTTAATGACAAAATATTTCATAGATTTTTGCCAACGCAACTAACACTGTACATTTAGGTTACCCGTTATTAAATACAAATGGATTACTCGATGCCGTCGATGCGAATGGCAAGCGTGCAAGCTAAGCGAGGCGCCTCGCTCACACGGTCTGTGTGTGCGTAGATGAGGTTCATCTTGATTTCACGCCATCCTACCGGAATTTTCTTTGTTCTAATCACTCGCTCTATAACGTTTGTCAGCAGTACCTTGATCTTTGGACCAATGTTTTTGAGTAGTTCCACTGGGATTTCATCGGATCCTGCTACTATGTTATTAGGGCCATTTTATTCAGCTTTTTTTTTCAATAAAAGCATTTTATGCAAAAGTTTTATCTCGAATGCTTCTCGATTGTTGCTGGGTCGGTGTGAGTCTGAACTATGCTTTCTTTCGTGCCAAAGTTGTCCCTAATAACGTCTTTGATGTACCGCAGCGCATCGTCTCCTTCGTAGATGTTACCGTCTTCATCCCTTATAGCCGTTTGGGAATTTGTAGTTGGAGCTCCGAGTGCTCTAATATGGTTCCAGAATCTTCCTGAGGCGCCATCTCTCTTTTGCGAATATTATGCGCCCAACATTCACTTACGCATTTTATTTCTCTTGCACTCGCTCACTCGCCGCCATTTCCTTTTATCGGTATGTATTACATCTAAGGAGTACCTCTTCTTCTTGTAATCCCAACTTTTTGGCTTCTCGATAATCCGTCTATGCCTGCTTACGCTCCTCTATAGCTTGCTTTATTTCCTTGTTCTTCCACTTACGTGGTTTCCTCTTTCCAATTCATCAATATTTTTTGCCATGTCTTTCTGATTTCTTGCTGCATAACGTCTACCAGTTCCTTATATTCCTAGACTGCTGTAGCAAAGTCTCCATTTTCTTCTCTGTGTTCTTTATTGCGATAGCAATTATATGGACACTTTAGACGAATTGCTGCCGTTGTGGTCGCCGTTGCCGTGAGGTTCCTTATAAAGTCCATGGGCGATAAAATCGTCGCCGTACGCTGTATGTGCGAGTGAAAGCATGCGACGGTGAGCCGGCAATCGCGGCTTGCGCACAGGGGAGGGAAGTGGGAATGAAGCGCGTATTCTTCCAGTCACGCACAACGCTCCTGAGGGAGGGTGGGTGGGCTGGTGGAGAGGCCACGCTTTACTGCGGCTGTGCGGTTCCAGTGGTATGGAAGGCTCCGGGGAAAAGGGGGGGGGGGGGGGTGTCTGCCCCGCGAGCCTGCGCGGATGAATCTTGAAAGCCATCTGCGGCAGGAGCAGAGTCCCCCGTCCCCGTGTTTTCGCAGCTAAAATCGCGTTGATGCGAACGCCAGCACGAAGCTCAATTCGCGCTGCTGCTGCTGCGCTTGCTCTCTCCCGAGTTTCGACAGCTAGTTTCCGCGGTCATCGAGTGAGAAGTGCTCAGTTTGCTAGTCAACGCGTGACACCATGCTTGTTAATTTACTTAATGTACCTATGTTCACAAGTTTGTACGAACAATTAAACTACTATCCTTACTTTGCGTAGTTGTCTACTAATTTGCTATCGCAATTGATGCTTTGCCTTTCTGGCGAAACTGCGTTGCTCTCATCTCTGTTACTTGCTCTTCGTTCAATTTCACAAATGCTTTTGATAATGGTTCGTGTTTTGTTTTAATTTCTCTCCAAAACATGAATGTTAAACGTCTATGATCGCTACCCAGGCTATCTTTTTCTATGTTTATCTATTGTCAATTGGTCTGGTTGTTCGTAGAACATTTATGACATAAGGCGTAGTCAATACATGACTGCCTGTTACTGTATTGCAACGTTACCTGTCCCTGACACTTATTCTCACTGTTAACTACTATAAGGTTCGGTTCATCACCCAAATCCAGCACTAGAGAATAGTTGTAATCAGTATATCCCTCTAAATCATCCATGTGCGACTTCATATATACAAATAATATCACCTGGCCCGATTTCTTAAACTCATTAGTACCGCTTATCATGCAATCAATCAATTCCTTATTTTTATCTCTGCTATCACTACCTGTCCATGGTTAAGCTACTCTCAGTCACGTCTTTTTGCCTTGCGAAGTGCCGCTAATCCATAAATCTCGTTTACCCTATTCCCCACTTAC
>NC_051160.1:152598086-152838720 GCF_013339745.2 Dermacentor silvarum
CCCGCGCGCGTACTCGCGCGGCTCTCCAAAACCACTCGGCCATGTGCCAGGACAGCTTTCGGCGCCGGAGCCGCAACAATTCTACTCGAGGCGGAAGACGAAGCCAGCAAGCCTGGCCGCAAGTGCGTTCAAGTTTCGAGACTTCAGTCCCTCGTCTGTCCGTAAATCCTCTTTCGACGTGCGGCGCCTCCCAAAGCGCACAAGTCCGTTAACCGCGGAACGCGTCCGACGTAGCAAAGCCGCGTTTCCTCTCGTACTTCGCAGCAGCGCCGCCTTTCCCTCGGCGGCGGCGAATAGCCTGCCAACGTCGTCGCATTCAACCGCGATCTCGACATCTCGCGCGTCACGAGCAGGACCGACCGGCAGCCTCCGGCCCTGTCGGCTCGGTGGCACTTGCCGCGGAGGACGGGAGGGCGTTATGGGCCAACGGTTCCTATTGTACTTGGCAGAGCCACACCCTCGTACCGCCAGTTCCGTGACCGAACCGAATGCCGCGCCGTTCCTTCAGATACTTGGGCAGCAACATAGTCGGGTCGTTACTTCCATACTCGCCGCAGGAAGCGACCGGCAGCCGCCAGCCTTTCAGACTCGGCGGCGTTTGCCGCGGAGGACGGGAGAGCGCTTGCAACCGCCAGTTCCAACTATGAATGATGGATGGCAGGCAGCTTTAGCTCTCGACCGCCAGTTCCTTGACCGACCTCATACCGTTCCTCTCGTACTGGGGCAAAGCGTTGTCGGGTCGTCTTACTCCCATTCCGCGCATGAGCGTCGAGGCGGACTGAAAGCCCACCCTAGGAAAGTGCGTTACGACCGTTTGTACCCACGGGCGCGGCCAAAGCCAACCGTCCAAGTTGCAGCCGACCGCCGCTGGGCGCAACAAATTGGGCACGGGGGCGCCCCTCAGAATTCAGGCAGTCCCCGCGCATGTTCGGGTATAGCCGTCCCCGCGTCCAAGCGGGGACAGCGGCGGAAAGCGTCGGGCGCAGCGAGCCGCTCCACCCACACGGGGCAGAAACGATCGTCACCCTTCACAGTCCGGTAATGATCCTTCCGCAGGTTCACCTACGGAAACCTTGTTACGACTTTTACTTCCTCTAAATGATCAAGTTTGGTCATCTTTCCAACAGACCGGCGCAACCGAAAGGCCGCGCCGGACATCGGTCCGAAGACCTCACTAAATCATTCAATCGGTAGTAGCGACGGGCGGTGTGTACAAAGGGCAGGGACGTAATCAACGCGAGCTTATGACTCGCGCTTACTGGGAATTCCTCGTTCAAGGGGAACAATTGCAAGCCCCTATCCCAATCACGAAAGAAGTTCCACGGGTTACCCAGTCTTTTCAGACAGGGATAAAGACACGCTGCTTCCTTCAGTGTAGCGCGCGTGCGGCCCCGGACATCTAAGGGCATCACAGACCTGTTATTGCTCTGTTTCGTGCGGCTAGGAGCCGCTTGTCCCTCTAAGAAGGTTGTAAGGTGCTGGGAACCCCGCACCTATTTAATAGGCTAGAGTCTCGTTCGTTATCGGAATTAACCAGACAAATCGCTCCACCAACTAAGAACGGCCATGCACCACCATCCACCGAATCAAGAAAGAGCTCTCAATCTGTCAATCCTCCCAGTGTCCGGGCCGGGTAAGTTTTCCCGTGTTGAGTCAAATTAAGCCGCAGGCTCCACTCCTGGTGGTGCCCTTCCGTCAATTCCTTTAAGTTTCAGCTTTGCAACCATACTTCCCCCGGAACCCAAATACTTTGGTTTCCCGGAAGCTGCCCGCCGAGTCATTTGAGTAACTCAGGCGGATCGCTGGTTGGCATCGTTTATGGTCAGAACTAGGGCGGTATCTGATCGCCTTCGAACCTCTGACTTTCGTTCTTGATCAAAGAAAACATTCTTGGCAAATGCTTTCGCAGTAGTTCGTCTTGCGACGGTCCAAGAATTTCACCTCTAGCGCCGCAATACGAATGCCCCCGTCTGTCCCTCTTAATCATTACCTCGTATTCCAAAAACCAACAGAACAGAAACGAGGTCTTGTTCTATTATTCCATGCAAGTTTATTCAGGCGACTCGCCTGCGTTGAGCACTCTAATTTTTTCAAAGTAAAAGCACCGGCCTTCTCGAGGCACACAATGAAGTGCACCAAGAAAGGACCGGCATGATGTTCAGTCCGAGCCGTCGCATCGGGTAGATGCACTACTCGTCTGGAACTGAGATCCAACTACGAGCTTTTTAACCGCAGCAGCTTTAGTATACGCTATTGGAGCTGGAATTACCGCGGCTGCTGGCACCAGACTTGCCCTCCAATTGATCCTCGTTAAAGGATTTAGAGTGTACTCATTTCAATTACGGGGCCTCAAAAGAGTCCCGTATTGTTATTTTTCGTCACTACCTCCCCGTGCCGGGAGTGGGTAATTTGCGCGCCTGCTGCCTTCCTTGGATGTGGTAGCCGTTTCTCAGGCTCCCTCTCCGGAATCGAACCCTGATTCTCCGTTACCCGTAACAACCATGGTAAGCAAGTAACCTACCATCGAAAGTTGATAAGGCAGACACTTGAAAGAAACGTCGCCGGCTCGTGGCCATGCGATCAGCACAAAGTTATCCAGAGTCACCACACAATACGGGCCGAAACCCGATCGATCTTGGTCTAATAAAAGCACCCGTCGCCCAAAGGGCTTCAGGCTCACTGCATGTATTAGCTCTAGAATTGCCACAGTTATCCAAGTAGGAAGAAACGATCTAAGGAACCATAACTGATTTAATGAGCCATTCGCGGTTTCGCCTTATTTCGGCATGTACTTAGACATGCATGGCTTAATCTTTGAGACAAGCATATGATTACTGGCAGGATCAACCAGGTAATCGTTCAACTGCGCGTCCAGCCATGCCGGACGCCGTTGTTGCGACGCCGAGGCCACCTTCAGGCGCCTCAGCACGCTTCGTTTTTGCAAAGCCCACCTCTTTGCACAGTCCGAGATGACGGCGTTCGAGCTCGCTACGGCGCCCTCCCCGCAGGGCTGGGTATCGCCACGCGGCAAGAAGCACGCACACTCTCGATAGATTCGTTGCGTCGACTCGGTCACGGCTTGCGGGATTTGCCATCAGCCCGCAGCACTGGTGGACCGATCGGCGCTTGCAACGTAGCCGAGACGGCAAAGCCGCCAAGCGACGGGTCACGCCCGCGCCTTCGGCGCTTTCTTATTTGACTCGTCCGAGGACGATGCGGAACACACCTCGATATCGTGGATACGGCGTCGTCCGACAACCAGCCCCTAACGCATCAAGCGGATGAGGCTGCAGACGATTGCCGAGGGATCCACGGGAGAGGCTCCGGGGACACGCTTGACGGGCACGGAGCCCGCCGCATATCAGACACCCAGGTCGCACGCACTCGGGGGGCGACTGCACTCCAACCCCCATATAATAGCAGCGATAAGTACCCAGACCTCCATGGGGCCGTACTCGTGGCATTTTCGACGGGGATTTGGCGGAAATCGTGCCGCACCTTGACGAACTTTGAAAGTTTACGTCGGCTGCACAGGGCCGAAGTCGTGAAAACCAACACCGCGCAAGAGGGTCGTGATCGTCAATGTTTCGCCAGCGGCGAGTACGGCTTCGCGAATATTCACGTGCCTGAACCACCGCGCATCCTGTGCTGACTTTCACGGCGAACGAGCTTTCCGCTGCCGCACTTTCTCTGCAAACGTTGTGCCACGCACGGTGCTGTGCTCCATGACCGTTGTTTTGGACGGTGGCTTGCGTACTCGTCGGCGTATTTCCACCTCTCGCGTGCACCACGGTGCCCCAGCTCACCGATTCAAGGCAAACGTGCGAGCCGCTTTCGGTATTTCCACGGAAAAGTTGCGCTGAACGTGGCTTGCGCGCGCCGCCCCGGCTGACGCGGTTTCGGACTTTGTCTCTGCGAGCGGTCGCGTACTCGTCGGCGCAATTCCCGACGTCGCCGCAGTGCGTGAATCGCACAAAACGCACCCGGACACCACAAATTGAAAAGTGGTACGATGTCGGCCGGGGCCGCATACCTCTATATAATAGCAGCGATAAGTACCCAGACCTCCATGGGGCCGTACTCGTGGCCGCCGGCGGCAGTTAGCGCCGAAAGAAATTCCTCATTTTTGCTTTTCAAGCCGTGTTTCCACCTCTCGCGTGCACCACGGTGCCCCAGCTCACCGATACAAGGCAAACGTGCGAGCCGCTTTCGGTATTTCCACGGAAAAGTTGCGCTGAACGTCGCTTGCGCGCGCCGCCCCGGCTGACGAGCTTTCGGACTTTGTCTCTGCGAGCGGTCGCGTACTCGTCGGCGCAATTCCCGACGTCGCCGCAGTGCGTGAATCGCACAAAACGCACCCGGACACCACAAATTGAAAAGTGGTACGATGTCGGCCGGGGCCGCATACCTCTATATAATAGCAGCGATAAGTACCCAGACCTCCATGGGGCCGTACTCGTGGCCGCCGGCGGCAGTTAGCGCCGAAAGAAATTCCTCATTTTCTCTTTTCAAGCCGTGTTTCCACCTCTCGCGTGCACCACGGTGCCCCAGCTCACCGATACAAGGCAAACGTGCGAGCCGCTTTCGGTATTTCCACGGAAAAGTTGCGCTGAACGTCGCTTGCGCGCGCCGCCCCGGCTGACGAGCTTTCGGACTTTGTCTCTGCGAGCGGTCGCGTACTCGTCGGCGCAATTCCCGACGTCGCCGCAGTGCGTGAATCGCACAAAACGCACCCGGACACCACAAATTGAAAAGTGGTACGATGTCGGCCGGGGCTGCATACCTCTATATAATAGCAGCGATAAGTACCCAGACCTCCATGGGGCCGTACTCGTGGCCGCCGGCGGCAGTTAGCGCCGAAAGAAATTCCTCATTTTTGCTTTTCAAGCCGTGTTTCCACCTCTCGCGTGCACCACGGTGCCCCAGCTCACCGATACAAGGCAAACGTGCGAGCCGCTTTCGGTATTTCCACGGAAAAGTTGCGCTGAACGTCGCTTGCGCGCGCCGCCCCGGCTGACGAGCTTTCGGACTTTGTCTCTGCGAGCGGTCGCGTACTCGTCGGCGCAATTCCCGACGTCGCCGCAGTGCGTGAATCGCACAAAACGCACCCGGACACCGCAAATTGAAAAGTGGTACGATGTCGGCCGGGGCCGCATAGCTCTATATAATAGCAGCGATAAGTACCCAGACCTCCATGGGGCCGTACTCGTGGCCGCCGGCGGCAGTTAGCGCCGAAAGAAATTCCTCATTTTCTCTTTTCAAGCCGTCTTTCCACCTCTCGCGTGCACCACGGTGCCCCAGCTCACCGATACAAGGCAAACGTGCGAGCCGCTTTCGGTATTTCCACGGAAAAGTTGCGCTGAACGTCGCTTGCGCGCGCCGCCCCGGCTGACGAGCTTTCGGACTTTGTCTCTGCGAGCGGTCGCGTACTCGTCGGCGCAATTCCCGACGTCGCCGCAGTGCGTGAATCGCACAAAACGCACCCGGACACCACAAATTGAAAAGTGGTACGATGTCGGCCGGGGTTGCATACCTCTATATAATAGCAGCGATAAGTACCCAGACCTCCATGGGGCCGTACTCGTGACCGCCGGCGGCAGTTAGCGCCGAAAGAAATTCCTCATTTTTGCTTTTCAAGCCGTCTTTCCACCTCTCGCGTGCACCACGGTGCCCCAGCTCACCGATACAAGGCAAACGTGCGAGCCGCTTTCGGTATTTCCACGGAAAAGTTGCGCTGAACGTCGCTTGCGCGCGCCGCCCCGGCTGACGAGCTTTCGGACTTTGTCTCTGCGAGCGGTCGCGTACTCGTCGGCGCAATTCCCGACGTCGCCGCAGTGCGTGAATCGCACAAAACGCACCCGGACACCACAAATTGAAAAGTGGTACGATGTCGGCCGGGGTTGCATACCTCTATATAATAGCAGCGATAAGTACCCAGACCTCCATGGGGCCGTACTCGTGACCGCCGGCGGCAGTTAGCGCCGAAAGAAATTCCTCATTTTTGCTTTTCAAGCCGTGTTTCCACCTCTCGCGTGCACCACGGTGCCCCAGCTCACCGATACAAGGCAAACGTGCGAGCCGCTTTCGGTATTTCCACGGAAAAGTTGCGCTGAACGTCGCTTGCGCGCGCCGCCCCGGCTGACGCAGTTTCGGACTTTGTCAACACGGGCGCTCGCCGCTTTGTCAGCGCCATCTCTTAACTGTGCGCCCTGTTTGAACGGCTACTAGCGTTCTGGAAAGCGTCCGTCCGAATTGATACACCACTTTGGCCTCGGTAGCGCTGCGATTTATGCTTCAAATTTGCGTGAAACGCTGCTTGCGCTTCCCGCCCCTGCTGATGCGATTTCGGATTTTGTAGCTGCAGGCGGGCTGTAGCTATAAAATTTGTGTGAATGCATCTGCGCGAAGCAAGTGCCCCGCTTGGTCCTCTTGCGGCATTTAATGTGAGTGTAATTCTTTCAGTTAATATGCAATACGAAGCCTCGAGCCACTTGGTATTATTGGAGGGACAGTGAGACCAATTTTGTTAAGAAATTGTTTAGAAACGATGAGGACGTGCACCTTCCAGCCATCTGCCTTCCCCATCAAAAAGTGTCCTTGCTGCGCGTAATTGGAACAAACGCTTTTCCGGGTGCATTTCAATGCAAACACACCTGTTTCTTTGCGTAAAAAAAAAAAAAAAAACAGATAATACTGGGGTTTTGCGTGCCAAAACCGCGGTCTGATTATGATGCACGCCGTAGTGGACAACTCCGAAATAAATTAGACTATATGGGGTTCTTAAACGTGCTCCTAAACCTTAGTGCACGGTTTATTTATTTATTTTTTTTTTTTCATTTCGCCCCCATCGAAAAGCGGCTGCCGTGGCTGGGATTCGATCCCATGACCTCGCGCTCACTAGCCAAACGCTATACCTACTGAGCAAACACGGCTGGTTTGTTTCTTTGTGTACTTGCTTTTGTTAGCTGTCTTTTTTTTTCTCAGTTTAGTTGTAACTGCTTTGCTGTTTATTCACTGTCAGAGACAAGGTTTAATAAAGCAAGCCACTTTTTGTTTCTTCTTTTTTTGTATTTCTTGCCAAGAGGTTCGAGCTGTTTTTATTCCCCGGCCGCCACTGTCATCATGAAATCGAGTGTTACCTTGCGCCGTCTAGGTTTTTTACGCAATGGCGACGGACTTCGCGCTTGCTATTTCCGTAGATAGATGGCGGTAACGTGTTTTCGCATCCATATCAACAGTCACTGGCCACCGCTGATATTATTTAAACAAGTGTTCCAGCTTTCTTACGCTATGACGCACTTCGGCGTTCTTATTTCCGTACATCCATGACGTGATTTTGACTCTTTCAGTGTGGGCGCTCCTGTGTGTGTGTGTGCGCGCGCGCGTGCGTGCTTGCGTACGTGCGTGCGTGTATATACGTACATACATACATTTATACAGGCTTTTTATGTGACTAGAACCGATGATTTTATTGACAGCGGGCAGCCACAACTCAATGAAACCAATGACATATGTTTTGCTGTCATGTGACGCTCCTTATGGTAAGTTTTATGTTGCGCCAAATTAGTTAATCAATAAGGATTAATTGCGGGAAATGTTTATTATTCACTTTAGGGCCAATTACGTTTCGTTTGTTCTTGAGGGCATTTTAAAACGACCCATCTTTTTTTTTTTTTTTTTTTTGCAGCCACACACATCCAGTGTGGTGAATTATTCCGGCGTTTATTGAAAGCCCGCGAAATGTGAAATAACCCCACGTGACTGAGCTTATGTGCTACTATATTGCGTGCACACACACACAGTCACTCACACACGCATATATATATACGGGGGGCTTCAGCGAACACTTTCAAAAACTCTTCAATAGTGCCTGTGGCAGAATGCCCAAGTCTAGTTCATGAGCTGGTCTGCTCTAAGTGGCGGACATTACTTGCACAAGCAATTGAAATGCTTAGCCGAATAATAATGAAACAGTCACTAATTAGGTTAACTAATTACCTGATGGACCACGTTGGAATGTACAAATTGTAGCCGTGGAGTTTGCAAGGCGGATCCACTCGAAACGAATTCTCGGGATGACAACAGTTTCGAGATATTGATGTAGATAATAATGAAAGCAGCTCTCGCGTGCACCACGGTGCCCCGGCTCACCGATTCAAGGAAAACGTGAGAGCCGCTTTTGATATTACCACGGACAAGTTGCACGGAACGTCGCTTGCACGCGCCGCCCGGCTAATGTTGTTTAGGACTTTCTCAACACGGGCGCTCGCCGCTTTGTCAGCGCCATCTCTTAACTGTGCGCCCTGTTTGAACGGCTACTAGCGTTCTGGAAAGCGTCCGTCCGAATTGATACACCACTTTGGCCTCGGTAGCGCTGCGATTTATGCTTCAAATTTGCGTGAAACACTGCTTGCGCGTCCCGCCCCTGCTGATGCGATTTCGGATTTTGTAGCTGCATGCGGGCTATAGCTATAAAATTTGGGCGAATGCACCTGCGCGAAGCAAGTGCCCCGCTTGGTCCTTTTGCGGCATTTAACGTGAGTGTAATTCTTTCAGTTAATATGCAATACGAAGCCTCGAGCCACTTGGTATTATTGGAGGGACAGTGAGACCAATTTTGTTTAGAAATTGTTTAGAAACGATGAGGACGTGCACCTTCCAGCCATCTGCCTTCCCCATCATAAAGCGTCCTTGCTGCGCGTAATTGGAACAAACGCTTTTTCGGGCGCCCTTCAATGCAAACACACCTGTTTCTTTGCGTAAAAAAAAAAAAAAAAAAAAACAGATAATACTGGGGTTTTGCGTGCCAAAACCGCGGTCTGATTATGAGGCACGCCGTAGTGGACAACTCCGAAATAAATTAGACTACCTGGGGTTCTTTAACGTGCTCCTACACCTTAGTGCACGGTTTATTTTTTTTTTCTGCCCCAACGAAAAGCGGCTGCCGTGGCTGGGATTCGATCCCATGACCTCGCGCTCAGTAGCCAAACGCTATACCCACTGAGCAAACACTTTTTTTTTTTTTTTTTTTTTCTTTATTGCCTTTTGCAAGATACAGTCAGAATTTCGACACTTCACAATTGGTAAAAGTGCCCACCAGTCTTTGGTGTGCACGAGATTTTAAAACCGCCTAAGGTTCACAAGCTCGTTTAACACACTAATCCATTCTGGCTTTTCGTTTTGCGCATCGAACACTTCTTTTATGTAACAGACACTTTCAATAAAATATTCACGAGTACTTCGAACATTTATGTCAGCGTGTCTAACAGCCATTCGGGTGCGCCACAGGCTGTGCAACCCTAATAGCATAAACATGTCGTATGGCACTCCTCCTTCATTTTCCGTCGGAAGAAAACGGATGCCATAGGGTGTTATGGGCAAGTCTTTCTTTATAGTTCGCTGCATGACGTCCCAGTGGAAAACGGCGTCCCAGCAGTCTATGAATACGTGTTCAATTGTCTCTTCCTTGTGGCATAGTAAACAATCCACAGACCAGGGGATAAAAATACCTCTTTCCTGAAGCCACGGTTTTACAGGTAGTGTATTGGAATGCAGCTGAAAAAAGAAAGACTTTGCCGATGGCCTGACAGGCATACGTTTTACCCTTTTTAGGACGTTTCTTTCACTACCCACACTGAACATCGATCTATACAGCGGCACTGGCAATACCACGTCAATTAGATCTTTATAGAGACGTTTTTTGGGAACGTGGCTGAGGTACTCCATTGAGAAGCGCACCTTCAGAAACCGGAATGCCCATATCACTTCTTTCAAATATCCACTCATAGGGCCACTGTTAACACTGCTAGATACAATGAATTCAGGAAGGGCCGTACCTAGTCTCAGTTGCATCACTCTAACCAGGAAAGGGTCTTTTTGGTCTCTTAAAAAGGCAAAACGACACACTATCTGCTTCAAGAACAGATGCGCCAGTCCAAGCCCCCTGTTTTGACAGATCGAAATAGGTTTGTTCGACTCGTTCGCTCCCAATTGGATCCCCATACGTACACTGCCAGCACCCGATGCAAACGTTGCACGTGAACTCTAGTCATACACAATGCTTGCAATACATAGCACACTTTGGCAACGGCAAACAGGTTGCAGACCGTCGCGCGGGCAAACATCGAAAGACTAACGACCACCCCATTTAACTGCTATTTCTTGCACCTTCATTGTTTCATTTTCCCAGAATTGCCCCGCCTCTTTATAGTGCTCAAGCGGCACCCCGAGATACTTTGTCGGCGCAACGGTCCACTTAACATTCAAAAAGATGGGTGGGGTGCTTTGCCATGTTCCATGCCACACCCCTAAACACTTATCAAAGTTTATCACGCTACCAGTCATTTTACAAAAAGATAAAGCGTCCTTTACCGCGGTCGCGACACTTTCTTTATCGCTACAAAACAAAGCAATATCATCCGCGTATGTAAGCAGCTTTACTTCCGTTGACTGTAAACGAAAACCTACAATACTGTTGTTATAAAGAATCTTTCTGCAGAATGGCTCGAGGTACAACGCAAATAGTAGAGGACTTAAAGGGCATCCCTGGCGCACACTTGAGCGTACGTGAAAGCTCTCACCTACTTCCTTATTTATTATAAGGTTAGCGGTACAATTAGCATAGCACATCTTTACTCCATCGAAGCGCACCGAGCCAACATTTACATACTGAAGAACTGAAAAAAGAACGTTATGTGATACACGATCAAACGCCTTTTGTAGATCAAGTTGAAGCAATGCTACATGTTCACCCCACGCATCACAGCATTCCAGAATGGTTCTAGCAATGTGAATATTTGTGTAGATTGATCTTCCTTTGATTCCGCACGTCTGATGCGGTCCTACAATTCGTGTTATAACTCGCTGTAACCTCTTTGCCATGATCTTAGTAAAGATTTTATAATCAACGTTAGTCAGCGCTATTGGGCGGTAAGACCCAACTGACAGCAATTTTTCTGAGTCTTCCGTCTTGGGAATGAGTACTCTATGCGACCGCCCAAATGACGGGGGTGCATATTTTCGCCTATACACCTCACTAAATACCAAAAATAAAATGAGGCTCACATCTTTTCTAAAGGCCTTATAGAAAGCCGCTCCCAACCCGTCAGGTCCAGGAGACTTCCCCCGAGCTAAATCCTCAATGGCATCATTCAACTTCTTTTTGGCTGATCGGTTCTTCCAGATATTCACGGTCTACGTCATCTAGTTTTGCCATGTTGGCCAGGAACTCGCGTTCGAATTCTTCCGGGACATCGTTACTTCTTCGAAATAGTTCGCTATAGTGCTCGAGGAACGCTCTGTGTATTTTAGCTTGTTCGTCGGTGACTTCATTCTTATAACTTACTTTCCGAATTACGTTTTGCCTTGCGTGAGCCTCTTCGTCTGCAAAGGCTCGCTTTGTGGGCGTTTCGCCGAGCCATAGCTTGTCCGTCCTTGCTCGGATCACCGCTCCTCTGTACTTATCTTCGTCGATAAGCTCCAGTTGACTCTTAAGTTCATTGATCTGCTTTGCGAACGTACCAGGTTTATCGGCCTCTACTCGGTACATAAAGTCCAGTTCTTGTTGTATTTCTTTCTCCTTTTTTCTTTCTTCGTACTTCATCACACTAGCTTTTTCTATTGCACAAATCTTTATTTCTTCTTTAAAAAGCTCCCACAACTCTATCACGTCATCGTGTCTTGCAAATAGCTGTCCGAACTTTTCCTTTACGCACTCAACGAGCGATTCATTATGTAGCAGCTTGTACTTAAACAGCCACATCTTCCAATTAAAGCGTGAAGCCTCTTTGCGCGTCCCAAGAGTGACTAACACCAAACAATGGTCACTGAATGACACATGTTTAACGATATAACTGTGGCATGCTGGTACTAACTGCAATGAAACGTATATCCTATCCAGTCTCGCGTCGCTGATAGTGTGTAAAAACTGGCCGGGTACCATTAGACAACACCTGTCCTATATCTTCTAAATTATGCTCTTGTACCATTGCGATCAAGCGCGAGGCGCTCTTTTCTTTTACTGGAACATTTTTGTCACGATCAGCCACTGAGCAAACACAGTTAAAATCTCCAAGCATAATTATTTGTCTCTCGCACATCAAGTACTGCTTCAGCCGTTCAAAAAACACGTCTCGTTCATTTTCGGCATTAGGGGCATATACACAGATTATTCGCCAACCAGAATCTGACATTGAAAAATCGGCTATAACAAATCTACCACTCTGGCACACAAAACCATTCTCAACAACTATTCCTAAACTGTTTCTAATGAAAATAGCACATCCACCTGATGTGCCGAATGTGTGAGCAACACAAACATCGTACCTAGCTCGGAAAGGCAGCACCATGCGGTCAGTTTGTTCCTCGCTATCTATTTTTGTTTCTTGCACCCACTGAGCTATAGCAGCGACGAAACGTGCCGCACAAATGAGGTTCAGCCATGTAGCGCTTTTACTATTTGTAGACAAAGCGCGACAATAAAAGAAGAAACAATGCCACCAGTGAGGATTGAACGCACGACCCCTGGTTTACAAGACCTGTGCTCTACCACTGAGCTATAGCTTTTTTTTCTTTATTGCCGTCTTCGACACACAAAATCAAGGGTTACAATATGATAAAACGTGCCAACCACACTTTGGCTAGCGACAGTACTAAAATCTTTTCAGTGACACCAGTTCATCGAGAACAGACATCCATTGTGGTGGGTCAGGCAGTACTTTGTACGCGTCTCTCACGTAAACAACACTCTCAATGAAGTGTTCTCGCACCCGTATCACAACGATGTCTGCATGTTCAAATTGCATACGAGTTTTCCACATCGCGTGGAGGCCCAGGACCATAATGAGGTCATACGGTACTTCCTCTGAGGAATCTACTCGCAAGAAGCGTATTCCATACGGGTCCAGAGGTAACTCTTTCTTCAGCGTTCTCTGCAGGACGTCCCAGTGAAAGATCGGGTCCCAGCAATCTAGGAAAACATGTTCTATTGTTTCTGGTTTTTTACATAAAAAGCAGTCGGTTGTCCAGGGGATGAAAATGCCCTTGCTATGAAGCCAGGTCTTAACGGGAAGTGTGATTGTATATAATTTGAAAAAGAAAGACTTAGTTGATGGCCTTACTGGCATTTTCTTGACTCTTTTTAAAACGTCCTGTCCGGGGCCTCCATGGTGTGGCGAACGGTACAAAGGTACAGGTAGCATCGTGTCCACAAGATCTCTGTAAATTTTTTCTTTGTAACGGTGTGCAGATACTGCTGCGAAAAACGCACATTCAACATCCTATACGCCAGGACCACTTCACGCAGGTACCCTGTCAAGGTTCCCGGCATGTTCTGAGCCGACGAAACAACAAATCCCGGAAGAAGTCTACACAGCCGTACTTGTATTAGTGTCCGAAGAAAGAGATCATTTTGATCCCGCAGAAACACAAAGCGTGACACAATTTGTCGCAAAAACAAGTGAACCAGACCAAGCCCACCTTTCTTGACCGGGAGGAACAAGTTTGTTCGACTCGTCCTCTCCCAGGTAGAGGCCCAAATGAAAGTAGCGAAAATGCGGTGAATATTTGTACGCTTACCCGCGTAGCACACAACACATTCATAACATACCATATCTTAGAAACTAAAAAGAGGTTGCAAACAGTGGCTCTAGAAAACATTGACAATTGCTTTCCTCTCCAACCCTCAGTCTTTTCCTTTGCTCTCGAAACTTGGTCGAGCCAGTACGGTTCGGCCTCACGGTAACTTCCGAGAGGCACCCCCAGGTACTGTGTAGGTAGCTTTGACCAATTCAATCGAGAAAAGGGGACCAGCGTGTCTTCCCAACTCCCATGCCAGAAGCCATAACTTTTATCCCAATTTATCTGGGCTGCAGCTGAATCGCAAAATTTTTCGACTACAGCAGTTGCCTCTTTAATGCTGGCTTTATCTGTGCAGAAAAACGCGATGTCGTCGGCATACGCCAATATTTTTACATGTGCTGCCTGTAGTCGATAGCCTGTTATGCGTTCGTTGTATTTAATGGCCAAACAGAGTGGCTCGAGATAAGCAGCAAACAGAAGGGGCGAAAGCGGGCACCCTTGATGCACCGACGAGAGCACACAAAAGCTGTCGGTGAGCTCCCCATTAACAATGATTCGCGTTAAGCAGCCTTTGTGCGCCATCGTAACACCTTCCGTTATCACACTGCCAACATTCGTGTGTTCAAGTATGTATAGTAGAGCCTTGTGCGAGACGAGGTCGAAGGCTTTCGCCAAATCTATCTGCATCATCGCGACGTAATCGCCAATCGCGTCGCAACACTCTACCACACTTCGAGCCACGTGTACATTTGTGGTAATACTGCGGCCTTTAATGCCACAAGTCTGGTGCGGCCCTACCAAATGTTTTGATGACACTTTGCAGTCGTTTTGCTAAACCTTTGGTGAATATTTTATAGTCAACGTTGGCTAGAGTTATCGGGCGGTATGAGCCAGGCAACAAACGTTTCTTTTCATCATCACTCTTCGGGATTAGTACGATATGCGATGTTGTGAAAGACAAGGGCAATCTTTTTCGGTCGTACGCTTCGCTAATAACTAGTTGGAGGACATGAGCCAGCACAAACTTAAAAGTTTTATAGAAAGTGGCCCCTTAGCCATCAGGCCCAGGTGCTTTACCGGGGGCTAACTCGTCTATTGCGCACTCTATCTCACTCAGGGTAATGGGATGTTTAAGCCGTGTCTTAACTTCTTCATCTAGCCTTGACATCAATGAAAGGAATTCCATCTGGTAGCCATCTTTAGGTTCACGTGGTTGACTCAAGATGGCTTTGAAGTGATCGGCGATCCCTTGCTTGATGTCGTTTTGGTCGGACGTGATATCATTGCCTTTAGCTAGCTGGCGGATTTCCTTTCGACATGCGTACCTTTTCTCGTCTGAGAGGGCTCGTTTTGTTGGCGCCTCTACCGCCCATAGCTTCTGAGACCTTGATCGCACAACAGCCACTTTGTACTTTTCAGAGTCCATCCTTTCAAGTTCGGTTTTCACTTCCTTTATTTCGTTAACATACACACCAGGCTGGAGACTTTCCATGCTGATGAAAAATTGCAGTTGCTGGCGAAGGTTTGTTTCTGCCTGTTTCAGGTTATGCCGAAGGATACTGCCCCTTTCAATAGCCATTGATTTAACTTTCTGTTTAAAATCTTCCCATTTAATGGCGAAGCTTGCTAGTTGGACTGAAATCAGGCTTTCTAGTTCCTTCGCAACAGCATCAACGAAAGCATCGTCATCCAACAACTGCGCGTTCAATTTTCAGAGGTCGCAGTTAAAGGTGTGTTTAACCTGTCTTTTCCCAAAGGTGGCATTTACCAAGCAGTGATCGCTATATGCAATGGGTTGCACATCATATTCACTACAGAAGGGCATCAATTCGGCTGACTCATATAATCTATCTAGCCGAGCGTGGCTATCACGCTGGAAGTGGGTAAACTGCGGGTGGGTACCGCTGGCGAAGACACTACCGATATCTTCCAAGTCGTAATCGTGCACCAGCGCATTTAGAAATACAGCACTCTTATCGCGAAAGCGTGAAACTTTTGCGCGATCGTCAGCAGTGCATACACAGTTAAAATCCCCCAGCAGTATGACCACCTTGTGGCAGTTTACGTAGGCTTCAAGTCGCTCAAAGCAGATTCGCCGGTCTGTTTCAATATTCGGTGCGTAGACACAAATGTCTCGGAAATCCATATCGCAATAACAAAAATCAGCCAATAAAAGGCGACCTGTTTCACACGAAAACACTGATTTCACACAAACGCCAAAGTTTCTTCGAATGAATATAGCGCAACCACCTGATCCACCAACAGCGTGAGAAACACACACGTCGAAGTGCGCACGAAAATTGGACACCATTCTGTCGGTTAGCTCTTGGCTCTATATTTCGGTTTCCTGGATTCCCAGAAGATGCAATTCATTATCTAAGAGTAGGCGACTTAGCTGACATTGCCGCCTTCTTGCACCGCGCCCTCGTACATTTATCGTGGCTACACACAGCGCTCCTTCGATATTAGCTGCCATGACTACACGGTAGACTGGTGCCCATCACAGTTACGCACGGACGAGTGTTGATAATGACGGGCCGATAACCGCGTCGAATGCCACAAAAGGGAACACAACCCGACCTCTCGAAAACAACACTCACATGCAACTCGGGCCCTCGTTCCTGACACATATCCAAGAGAATAGCGCTCAGGGTGACGGCCATTGCACTCACGAACCCCCCAACCCGCCTCAAGCAAAACACAGCACAGAACTCCGGAGGCGGTTTACCCGCCTGCAGTGGATCGGCCGTAATGTTCGGCCGCAGCATCAAGGTTGGTCTCCTCATACCTGGTGCTTTGGGCGGTGGCTCGTCTCCGCCGCTGCTGTCCTGCGTCGTAGCCAGGCTATTGGTCTGGTCGCGCAGACGTTTCCCCGCCTGCAAGTTGGCAAGCCCGGTATGGGTGTCCATGTCTTCATGTTCAGGGGGGGTGGAGGCCGCTCCCGGATCAGGTGGGCTCTCTTCCTCACGGTTCGGCATGGCTCCAGTGCCCTCTACTTGCTCTTGTTGTTCAGTGGCGACGGCTTCATTGACATGTTGCCCTTGTTTCTGAAGTCGTGCCTCCGACTCTGCCACCTCGCCAGCTGCTTCGTTAGCCGTGGTCGATGTGTCTTCCATATCCGCCTCGTCCATGAGTAGGGCGGAGTTGTCGTCGTTGCTCATGGGTCCGGTCACGCTAGCGTACGTCCGCTCGCACTGACTCTCTTCGTGACCGAAGCGTCGGCACGCACCACACCGCGGTATGCGGCAGTCGCGATGAATATGGCCCGTTCCGCGGCAGCGCAGGCAGAGAGGGGCCCTGTCCGGCACAAGCACGAGAGCCAGCTCGCCGGAGACGCTCACCTGGTGCGGGAGGTCGTCAAGCATTACGCCCGGCTTCAACTTGAGCGTAACCAGTCTTGTGGTAGAGTTCTTATCAGCCACGCCATGCACCCGCCACCGGTCGCGGGCGACGTCCGTGACCTTTCCAAACGGCGCGAAGGCAAGACGCACGTCCTCGTCAGGAACGGTGTGCAGCAGCCAATGCACTTTCAAGCGTACATCCTGGTTGGCGGGGTCAATGACGAGGCATCGGCCCTTCTTGACCTGCAGCTCACCAACACTGACGATCTTGTTCACAGCTTCGTTGTCTTTGAAGATCACGGCCCAAACATGGCTCATACGGTAGGCCCCGAGAGCCACCACTTCCAGCAGGAGCGATAACGGGGCGAGCGCATCGCGGAAATCTTCCACCCGGTATGGGCGGGCCCTGATATCACATTGTAAAAAAACTGTGTTCACAACAAAACGCCCTGTTGGCAAACTCGGCAAAACAACTTGATACTCGCAGTCCGAGGTGGAAATCCTGTTACCGCGGCCGCTCTGGCCGCTGAAGCCGCTCCTACGGAGCGCGTCATCTTACGTCCGTCACGCTCGGTGGCCGGAAGCAGAATCCCACTGAGCTATAGCGGCGACGAAGCGTGCCGCACAAATGAGGTTCAGCCATGTAGCGCGTTTATTATTTGTAGACAAAGCGCGACAATAAAACAAGAAACAATGCCACCAGTGAGGATTGAACTCATGACCACTGGTTTACAAGACCAGTGCTCTACCACTGAGCTATAGGAGCGACGAAACGTGCCGCACAAAAAAGGTTCAGCCATGTAGCGCTTTTAGTATTTGTAGACAAAGCGCGACAATAAAAGAAGAAACAATGCCACCAGTGAGGATTGAACTCACGACCCCTGGTTTACAAGACCAGTGCTCTGCCACTGAGCTATAGCGGCGACGAAACGTGCCGCACAAATGAGGTTCAGCCATGTAGCGATTTTATTATTTGTAGACGAAGCGCGACAATAAAAGAAGAAACAATGCCACCAGTGAGGATTGAACTCACGACCCCTGGTTTACAAGACCAGTGCTCTACCACTGAGCTATAGCGGCGACGAAACGTGCCGCACAAATGAGGTTCAGCCATGTAGCGCTTTTATTATTTGTAGACGAAGCGCGACATTAAAAGAAGAAACAATGCCACCAGTGAGGATTGAACTCATGACCCCTGGTTTACAAGACCAGTGCTCTGCCACTGAGCTATAGCGGCGACGAAACGTGCCGCACAAATGAGGTTCAGCCATGTAGCGCTTTTATTATTTGTAGACGAAGCGCGACAATAAAAGAAGAAACAATGCCACCAGTGAGGATTGAACTCACGACCCCTGGTTTACAAGACCAGTGCTCTACCACTGAGCTATAGCGGCGACGAAACGTGCCGCACAAATGAGGTTCAGCCATGTAGCGCTTTTATTATTTGTAGACAAAGCGCGACAATAAAAGAAACAATGCCACCAGTGAGGATTGAACTCACGACCCCTGGTTTACAAGACCAGTGCTCTACCACTGAGCTATAGCAGCGACGAAACGTGCCGCACAAATGAGGTTCAGCCATGTAGCGTTTTTATTATTTGTAGACAAAGCGCGACAATAAAAGAAGAAACAATGCCACCAGTGAGGATTGAACTCACGACCCCTGGTTTACAAGACCAGTGCTCTACCACTGAGCTATAGCAGAGACGAAACGTGCCACACAAATGAGGTTCAGCCATGTAGCGGGTTTATTATTTGTAGACAAAGCACGACAATAAAAGAAGAAACAATGCTACCAATGAGGATTGAACTCACGACCCCTGGTTTACAAGACCAGTGCTCTACCACTGAGCTATAGCAGCGACGAAACGTGCCGCACAAATGAGGTTCAGCCATGTAGCGCGTTTATTATTTGTAGACAAAGCGCGACAATAAAAGAAGAAACAATGCCACCAGTGAGGATTGAACTCACGACCCCTGGTTTACAAGACCAGTGTTCTACCACTGAGCTATAGCGGCTTTTTTTTATTATGTTGTGATCAACATTTCACAGATACAGCAATTACAAACAAAAAGTAAAGGAAAATCCCTAGCCACTCGGCTAGTTCGTGTGTTTTAAAATGGCCTGATTGTGGCCAAATGATCAAAAACAGTAATCCATTCTGGAGGATGATCTAGTGCCTTGTATACATCTCGTATGTAGATAACAGCTTCAATGAAATAGTCTCTTGCCGATCTTGGACTCAAATGCGCATGTCTGACGTCCATTCTTGTTCGCCAGACACTGTGCATACACGTCACCATAAACATATCACTTGGTACACCCTCTGGTTCCACACAAGGTAAGTAACGAATTCCGAAAGCGCTTAAAGGTAAGGTCTTTTTTAAGGTTCTTTGAAGCACATCCCATAGGGACATCGCGTCATGGCAATCAAGAAAAAGATGTTCAATTGTTTCCGGTTTTCTACGTATTAGGCAGTTTACAGACCATGGAACGAAGAGGCCTTTGCTCTGCAGCCATGGTTTTACAGGGAGGGTATCGGTATGCAATTGAAAAAAAAAGGATTTCATTGAGGCTTTCACTGGCATTCGCTTAACACGCTTGAGGACGTCGCGCTCTGAGCCCAGCTGGTACAGCCCACGGTACACAGGAATTGGCAAAAAAAACATCAAGTAAGTCTTTCTTACAATCGCTTACGTGTCACAGACGTTAAGTATTCATAGGAAAATATGGCGTTAAGAATCTGCATAGCCGCTACAACTTCCCGTAGGTAGCCAGATAACAACGCTGGCCGAAAAAAAAGTTGATACAACGTAGTCTGGCAAGGAATCTCGTAATCGCACTTGGATTACAGTTCGAAGAAAAACGTCAGCTTGATCACGCAAGAAGAAAAACGTCGTCACAATCTGCTTAAAAAACAGGTGCGATAGCCCCAAGCGCCCGTTTTTAACTTTATGAAATAGGTTGCAACGACTCATGCGCTCCCAAGTCGACCCCCAGATGAAGACTGCAAACACTCTGTGCAGTTTTTGTACAGAAACCCTAGTCATGCTTAACACCTGGAGCACATAGTACACTTTAGCTATCAAAAACACATTACAAATGGCTGCTCTTGAAAACAAAGAAAAATTATGACCTCCCCATTTTCTGTTTGTAATTTAACTCTTCTTGCTTCATCTGCCCAGTAGTCTTTGCTGTCCTTATAGTGTTTCAGTTGAACTCCTGGATAGCTATCGGGAGTTGTGCTCCATTTTATGTTGCACATCATGTCTGGAGCACTCTCCCTGCTGCCATGCCAGAACCCAAGACATTTATTCCAGCTTATCAGTGCTTCCTGTTGCACTACAAAAATTGTTAGCCACTTCTACAACTTCGTACACGCTTTCTTCATTTGCGAAAAATGCAGCTATAACATCCGCATAAGCGAGGATTTTAACTTCACTGTTGAAGAAAGTGTAGCCTCGAATACTCGGATTTGCAAGTACTTTTAAACAAAATGGTTCCAGGTAAAGATCAAAGAGGAGGGATGACAAACAACAGCCTTGTTTTACAGATGTTTCAACACGAATCATTTCACTTAGTTTCTTATTGATGACAATTCTCGCTGTACACTTATCATAGACCATTTTCACTCCATCTAGAATTACAGATCCTACATTGACGTGCTTCAGGATGAGGAACAGAATTTCATGCACAACTCTATCAAAAGCCTTGTTCAAATCCAGTTGAACCATTGCAACTCGATCCTGCATAGCGTCGCAACATTCGAGAACCGTTCTTGCTACGTGAATATTTGTAAGAATTGTTCTTCCTTTAATTCCGCAAGTCTGATGTGGACCTACAAGGGACTTGATAACACTTTGGAAACGGCGAGCCAAAACTTTCATAAAGATCTTGTAATCAGTATTCATAATAAAACTTGTTGTTGGGCTAGTTGGTACATTCTTCATACAACGATAGGAAGCAACACATCAAGGAAAAAATACAAGTGAAAGGAAAGAGCGTCATCCTCAAGACGCTCTTTCCTTTCACCTGTATTTTTTCCTTGATGTGTTGCGTCCTATCGTTGTATGAATAATCAGTATTCGTTAAGCTTATTGGTCGGTATGCTTCCACAGAAAGCAGTTTCACCGGGTCATTAGTTTTCGGAATCAGGATCACATGGGATGTTCGAAAGGACGGGGGTGTTAGTTTTTCTTCGTAGCATTCTTCTGTAACTCGATGTAGGGACTCCGCCATGTCTCTTTTGAAGAACTTGTACACGGCGGCACCGAGACCATTTGGACCAGGAGATTTTCCAGGACTGAGGTCGTCTATCGCCTGCTCAACTTCCGCGACTGTTATTGGCCTTTCCAGTGACTGTTTTGTTTCGTCAGAAAGCTTAGGCATAAGCGGCAGAAAATCGCTTAGAAACCGTTCAGTATCGCATGTTTTATGACTAAATAGTCTTCTATAATATTCAACAAAGGCAAGCTGTATCAGTTCACCATCTTGAGTAAAGTCATTCCGAAAACTGATTTCGTTAATTTCTTTTGATACTGCATGTTTCTTTTCGTCGCATAGCGCTCGTTTGGTGGGCGTTTCGCCCAACCAAAGCCGCTCGGACCTCGCCCTTATCACTGCGCCACGATACTTTTCTGCTTCTATGGTCTCGAGCTTCGTCTTTACTTCTTTTATTTCTTTCGAGAACAGCCCAGGCTTAGCATTTTCTACGCTAACCATGTAATCTAACTCGCTATGCAGCTCTTTTTCTTGCTGCCTTTCTTTCTGCCTTAAAACACTTGCTCTTTCCAATGCGGCGACCTTGAAGTCGCATTTAAACTGTTCCCACACCAGCATAAAGTTGTATGTTTGATTCAACCGCATGTTATCTATATATTCCTTGATTCTTTGCAACGAAAAAGTCATCCTGTAGTAATTTGTTGTTGAATTTCCACAATTCCCAGTTAAACTTTGACACTTTTTTCTTTGTACCAATGGTAAGCATGACTAAAGAGTGATCACTAAAGCTCACATGCTGCGTTTCATAATTGGAACATAAAGACACTAACTCAAAAGGGACATAAATTCGGTCTAATCTGGCATGAGATACATTTTGAAAATGGGTGTATTTTGCCTGGTCTTCATGCGTCAACACTAAAGCTACATCTTCGAGTTCATTATCCTCAATCATTCGATGCAATAATTCTGCACTTTTATCTCGATAAGTTTTACTATTGGATCTATCTTCGGGTCTGCATACGCAATTGAAGTCACCAAGCAATAACACACTTCTTTCGCACTCTAGACAGGGTCACATGGTACTAAAGAAACTTTCTCGCTCAAACATTCTATTCGGTGCATAGACACAAACTACTCGCCAGGGAATTTCAGCATAAAGAAAATCACAAACAACTAGTCGGCCATTGTCACAAGAGGACACAGATTCAATGATTCCAAGGCTCTTTCGAATAAAGATAGCACAGCCACCAGCCCTCCCAACGGCATGACTCACACACACATTATATCTGTTGCGAAAGACTTCAACCATTCGATCAGTTAGTTCTTCACTCTCGATTTTGGTCTCTTGGACCGCTAACACATCAATATCATTTTCTAAAAGAATTTGATTTAGCTGACATTGTCTTCTTCGCGCAGAAAGGCCTCTCGTGTTGAAGGTCGCGACACGCAGGGCATGCTTAAAGTTAGCTGCCATCTCTATTAGGAAATATTGCCAATAGCCTACTCACATCTTCGCGTCAAACATCCAGGCCCACTCGCGGTGAGAGTAGGCTCCATGGTCGCTGCACTTCCAGAGAAAAAAAAAACAGGAGTGGGGTTGTACAAAAAAAAGAGGGTAGCCGTCGCTAAGAAGGCGGCGGCGTGGAATTAGTCCGTCGGTCTGTCGTAAGGTTTGGCACTGGCTTGAAAGACTGGCGTCTGGAAGTTGCAGCCTTTGTGGGAGGTTCCCCGGTTGTCTCTGAAACGCCACTCGCAATGGTGTCCTCAGTCTCGTCTCGCGTCCTCTTTACAGGACTGCTGCCAGTTTCTGCCATGTCGACCACGGTGATGGCATCCTCAGTGGCTTTCGCGTTCTCAGGAAGAGTGCTGTCGGTGCCTTGGGTCTTGATTGCGTCTTCTTTTAGCGCTTCTGGGCTCGGTGCGGTAGCAACACGCGCAGGGTCTTTCTCGCGACTCAATTCCTTGACGTTATCACATGGTGTTTGTAGAGGCTTTGGGGCCTCCGCCTTCCCATCTTCGCCGTGACCTCGCGTGGCATCTTCTGCATCTGCTGCATCCATCAAGTGCTCGGAAACCAAATCCCTCCGCGCCGGGCCTGTTACGCTGGCATAGGAGCGCACGCACTGGGTCTCGTCGTGGCCGTAACGACGACAGAGCCCGCAACGTGGAACACGGCACTCCCGACGTATATGACCGATGCCGTGGCATCGAAGGCAGAGCTGAGCTCTGCCTGGGACATGAACGAGTGCCAAGTCTTCACCGACACGCAGCTGATGAGGCAGATCGTCGATGGTAACGCCCACCTTCAACTTCAACGTTACGGACCGCGTTGTCGACCCTTTATCGAAGCAGCCTTTTACCTTCCATTTTTCTCTGTTGATTACTGTCACCTTTCCGAAGGCGGCAAGTGCAGTTCGAACATCGTCATCTGGTACCCCATGAAGTAGCCAGTAAAGCTTCAGACGAACGCCTAGGTCGCAGGGGTCTATAACCATACAGCGCTCGTCCTTGACATTGAAGGCGTCTGCAGCCAGTATCCTCTTTTTTCCCTCTTCGTCCTTGAACGTTACTGCCCACAGGTGATTCATTTGGTATGCCCCGAGGGCAACCACCTCCGGCAGCAGCGAAAGACGGGCGAGTGCATCGCGGAAATGCTCGCATCGAAAAGGCCTTGCCTTAAGGCAACCGTGCAAAAAAAAAACGGTATTCAAAACTGATTCACCTGTGGGCAGATGCGGCAAAACAACCTGATAATCTTCAGCCGGATTGTCAGAGGACCTGATTCCGTGGCCATTGGGCGCTGTATCCGCTCCGAGGGAGCACATGCTTACACAACCGTTCGCTTCGGAAGCCGGAAGTGGAATCACTGAGCTATAGCGGCGACGAAGCATGCCGCACAAATGAGGTTCAGCCATGTAGCGCTTTTATTATTTGTAGACAAAGCGCGACAATAAAAGAAGCAACAATACCACCAGTGAGGATTGAATTCACGACCCCTATTTTACAAGACCAGTGCTCTACCACTGAGCTATAGCGGCTTTTTTTTTCTTTATTGCCGTCTTCGACACACAAAATCAAGAGTTACAATATGATAAAACGTGCCAACCACACTTTGGCTAGCACAGTACTACAATCTTTTCAGTGACACCATTTCATCGAGTACAGACATCCATTGTGGTGGATCAGGCAGTACTTTGTACGCGTCTCTCACGTAAACAACACTCTCAATGAAGTGTTCTCGCACCGGTACCACAACGATGTCTGCATGTTCAAATTGCATGCGAGTTTTCCACATCGCGTGGAGGCCCAGGACCATAATGAGGACATACGGTACTTCCTCTGAGGAATCTACTGGCAAGGAGCGTATTCCATACGGGTCCAGAGGTAACTGTTTCTACAGCGTTCTCTGCAGGACGTCCCAGTGAAAGATCGGGTCCCAGCAATCTAGGAAAACATGTTCTATTGTTTCTGGTTTTTTACATAAAAAGCAGTCGGTTGTCCAGGGGATGAAAATGCCCTTGCTATAAAGCCAGGTCTTAAGGGGAAGTGTGTTTGTATGTAATTTGAAAAAGAAAGACTTAGTTGATGGCCGTACTGGCATTTTCTTGACTCCTTTTAAAACGTCCTTTCCGGTGCCTCCACGGTGTGGCGAACGGTACAAAGGTACAGGTAGGATCGTGTCCACAAGATCTCTGTACAATTTTTTCTTTGTAACGGTGGACAGATACTGCTGCGAAAAACGCACATTCAACATCCTATACGCCAGCACCACTTCACGCAGGTACCCAGTCAAGGTTCCCGGCATGTTCTGAGCCGACGAAACAACAAATCCCGGAAAAGTCTACCCAGCCGTACTTGTATTAGTGCCCGAAGAAAGAGATCATTTTGATCCCACAGAAACACAAAGCGTGACACAATTTGTCGCAAAAACAAGTGAACCAGACCAAGCCCACCTTTCTTGACCGGGAGGAACAAGTTTGTTCGACTCGTCCTCTCCCAGGTAGAGGCCCAAATGAAAGTAGCGAAAATGCGGTGAATTTTTTGTACGCTTACCCGCGCAGCACACAACACATTCATAACATACCATATCTTAGGAACTAAAAAGAGGTTGCAAACAGTGGCTCTTGAAAACATTGACAATTGCTTTCCTCTCCAACCGTCAGCCTTTTCCTTTGCTCTCGAAACTTGGTCGAGCCAGTACGGTTCGGCCTCACGGTAACTTCCGAGAGGCAGCCCCAGGTACTGTGTAGGTAACTTTGACCAATTCAATCGAGAAAAGGTCTCCGGCGTGTTTTCCCAACTCCCATTCGAGAAGCCATAACTTTTATCCCAATTTATCTGGGCTCCAGCTGAATCGCAAAATTTTTCGACTACAGCAGTTGCCTCTTTAATGCTGGCTTTATCTGTGCAGAAAATCGCGATGTCGTCGGCATACGCCAATATTTTTACATGTGCTGCCTGTAGTCGATAGCCTGTTATGCGTTCGTTGTATTTAATGGCCAAACAGAGTGGCTCGAGATAAGCAGCAAACAGAAGGGGCGAAAGCGGGCATCCTTGACGCACCGACGAGAGCACACGAAAGCTGTCCGTGAGCTCCCCATTAACAATGATTCGCGTTAAGCAGTCTTTGTACGCCATCGTGACACCTTCCGTTATCACACTGCCAACATTCGTGTGTTCAAGTATGCATACAAGAGCCTTGTGCGAGACGAGGTCGAAGGCTTTTGCCAAATCGATCTGCATCATCGCGACGTAATCGCCAATCGCATCGCAACACTCTAGCACACTTCGAGCCACGTGTACATTTGTGGTAATACTGCGGCCTTTAATGCCACAAGTCTGGTGCGGCCCTACCAATGTTTTGATGACACTTTGCAGTCGTTTTGCTAAAACTTTCGTGAATATTTTATAGTCAACGTTGGCTAGAGTTATCGCGCGGTATGAGCCAGGCAACAAACGTTTCTTTTCATCATCACTCTTCGGGATCAGTACGATATGCGATGTTGTGAAAGACAAGGCAATCTTTTTCGGTCGTACGCTTCGCTAATAACTAGTTGGAGGACATGAGCCAGCGCAGACTTAAAAGTTTTATAGAAAGTGGCCCCTAAGCCATCAGGCCCAGGTGCTTTACCGGGGGCCAACTCGTCTATTGCGCACTCTATCTCACTCAGGGTAATGGGATGTTCAAGCCGTGTCTTAACTTCTTCATCTAGCCTTGGCATCAATGAAAGGAATTCCATCTGGTAGCCATCTTTAGGTTCACGTGGTTGACTCAAGAAGGCTTTGAAGTGATCGGCGATCCCTTGCTTGATGTCGTTTTGGTCGGACGTGATGTCATTGCCTTTAGCTAGCTGGCGGATTTCCTTCCGACACGCGCACCTTTTCTCGTCTGAGAGGGCTCGTTTTGTTGGCGCTTCTCCCGCCCACAGCTTCTCAGACCTTGAACGCACAACGGCCGCTTTGTACTTCTCGGAGTCTATCCTTTCGAGTTCAGTTTTTACTTCCTTTATTTCCTTAGTATACAAACCAGGCTGGAGACTTTCCATGCTGATGAAAAATTGCAGTTGCTGGCGAAGGTTTGTTTCTGCCTGTTTCAAGTTATGCCGAAGGATACTGCTTCTTTCAATAGCCATTGATTTAACTTTCTGTTTAAAATCTTCCCATTTAATGGCGACGCTTGCTAGTTGGACTGAAATCAGGCTTTCTAGTTCCTTCACAACAGCATCAACGAAAGCATCGTCATCCAACAACTGCGCGTTCAATTTCCAGAGGTCCCAGTTAAAGGTGTGTTTAACCTGTCTTTTCCCAAAGGTGGCAGTTATCAAGCAGTGATCGCTATATGCAATTGGTTGCACATCATATTCACTACACAAGGGCACCAATTCGGCTGACACATATAATCTATCTAGCCGAGCGTGGCTATCACGCTGGAAGTGGGTAAACTGCGGGTGAGTACCACTGGCGAAGTCACTACCGATGTCTTCCAAGTCGTAATCGTGCACCACTGCAGTTAGCAATTCAGCACTCTTATCGCGAACGTGTGAACATCTTGCGCGATCGTCAGCAGTGCATACACAGTTAAAATCACCCAGCAGTATTACCACCTTGTCACAGTTTACGTACGCTTCAAGACGCTCAAAGAAGGATCGCCGGTCTGTTTTAAGATTTGGTGAGTAGACACAAATGAAACGAAAATCCTTATCGCAAAAAAAATCTGCCACTAAAAGGCGCCCACTTTCACACGAAAACACTGACTGCACACAAATGCCAAAGTTTGTTCGAATGAATATAGCGCAACCACCTGATCCACCAACAGCGTGAGAAACACACACGTCAAAGTGCGCACGAAAATTGGACACCATTATGTCGGCTAGTTCTTGGCTCTCTATTTTCGTTTCGTCGATTCCACAAGATGCAAGTCATTATCTAAGAGTAGGCGACTTAGCTGACATTGTCGCCTTCTTGCGCTGAGCTCTCGTACATTTAACGTGGCTACACGTAGCGCTCCTTCGATATTAGCTGCCATGACTACACGGTAGAATGGTGCCCATCACAGTTACGCAAGGACGAGTGTTCATAATGACGTGCCGATAACCGCGTCGAGTGCCACAAAAGGGAACACAACCCGACCTCTCGAAAGCAACACTCACATGCAACTTGGGCCCTCGTTCCTGACACATATCCAAAAGACTAACGCTCAGGGTGACGGCCATTGCACTCACCAACCCCCCAACCCGCCTCGAGCTAAACACAGTACAGAACTACGGAGGCGGTTTACCCGCCTGCCGTGAATCGGCCGTAATGTTCGGCCGCAGCTTCAAGGATGGTCTCCTCATACCTGGCGTTTTGGGCGGTAGCTCGTCTCCGCCGCTGCTGTCCTGCATCGTAGCCAGGCTATTGGACTGGTCGCGCGGGCGTTTCCCCGCCTGCAAGTCAGCGACCCGGTATGGGTGTCCATGTCTTCATGTTCAGGGGGGATGGAGGCCGCTCCCGGATCAGGTGGGCTCTCTTCCTCACGTTTCGGCAAGGCTACAGTGCCCTCTACTTGCTCTTGTTGTTCAGTGGCGACGGCTTCATGGACATGTTGCCCCTGTTTCTGAAGTCGTGCCTCCGACTCTGCCACCTCACCAGCTGCTTCCTTAGCCGTGGACGATGTGTCTTCCATATCCGCCTCGTCCATAAGTAGGGCGGAGTTGTCGTCGTTGCTCACGGGTCCGGGCACGCTAGCGTACGTCCGCTCGCACTGACTCTCTTCGTGACCGAAGCGTCGGCACGCACCACACCGCGGTATGCGGCAGTCGCGACGAATATGGCCCGTTCCGCGGCAGCGTAGGCAGAGAGGGGCCCTGCCCGGCACAACCACGAGAGCCAGCTCACCGGCGACGCTCACCTGGTGCGGGAGGTCGTCAAGCATTACGCCCGGCTTCAACTTCAGCGTAACCAGTCTTGTGGTAGAGTTCTTATCAGCCACGCCATGCACCCGCCACCGCTCGCGAGCGACGTCCGTGACCTTTCCAAACGGCGCGAAGGCAAGACGCACGTCCCGGTCAGGAACGGTGTGCAGCAGCCAATGGACTTTCAAGGGCACATCCTGGTTGGCAGGGTCAATGACGAGGCATCGGCCATTTTTGACCTGCAGCTCACCAACGCTGATTATCTTCTTCACGGCTTCGTCGTCCTTGAAGGTCCCGAGAGCCACCACTTCCGGCAGGAGCGATAACTGGACGAGCGCATCGCGGAAATCTTCCACCCGGTATGGGCGGGCCCTGATATCACAATGTAAAAAAAAACTGTGTTCACAACAAAACGCCCTGTTGGCAAACTCGGCAAAACAACTTGATACTCGCTGTCCGAGGTGGAAATCCTGCTACCGCGGCCACTCTGGGCTGCTGAAGCCGCTCCTACGGAGCCCGTCATCTTACGTCCGTCACGCTCGGTGGCGGGAAGCAGAATCTGAGCTATAGCGGCGACGAAACGTGCCGCACAAGAAAGGTTCAGCCGTGTAGCGCTTTTACTGTTTGTAGACAAAGTCCGACAATAAAAGAATAAACAATGCCGCTGAGGATGGAACTCACGACCCCTGTTTACAAGACCAGTGCTCTAGCACTGAGCTATAGCTTTTTTTTTTGTATTGCCGGTCTTCGACATAACGCAGTACATACAAATTACCAGACACTCAAATAACACAGATGCAAGCTCTTGGATATTAAAAAAAGGATAACACAAGAAAGTCGTCCGTCTGTCCGTATAGGACCGACGGTGTCACGTTAAAATTCATTTATGGCTGCCAGAGGTTCTAGCCTTGCCAGCCAATCCGGTACATACACTTTCGTTTTCTGTTCCTCAATAAACTGAGAAATACATTCTTTGAAATAAGTCCTCGCGGGCCTCTCGTCGGGATCACAGTGGTACGCAGCCATACGAGCTCGCCATAAACAGTGGAGTGCAATCAACATAATAAAGTCGTAAGGAACCCCGTCATCCTCCTTAATTGACAGATACCCCCTCCCATGCAGTAAGTAAACCCCCTCCCAACAGTGCAAGAACCGTGGTCTATGGTTTCGGGCTGCTTGCAAATCAAGCAGTGCGATCCCCATGGTACGGTACAACCCCGTTGTTCCATGAATGTCTTCACGGAGAGCGTTCCGGTGCGGAGTTTAAAAAAAAGTTTTTACCCCGCGTGGTACCTGCATGCGTTTCAACCGTGTAAGCTCATCCTGTCCTGGCCCTCCACTGTATATGGCTCTGTATAACGGCACTGGGAAAAGCACACCAGAAAGATCTTTATACAACGTATTCCTTTTCGCTTCACAAAGATAATCATTTGAAAAACGCACAGTGAGGAAGCGTTCACTTTCGACCACTTCATTGAAATACCCGCGAAGTGTTCCGGTCAAGCTCGCCGTACTAGCAACATGTGCCGGCAATGCGTCGCTCAACCTGAGCTAGCACACAGTGCGCAGAAAAGGGTCTCGCGAATCGCGAAAACACAGCTGTCTGGCAAAAAAACACCGCATATCCACGGGGTGAATGATGATGAGTGGGCGAAGCTCCGGAGGGAATCATCGGTAAACCGTGAATCTTCCGTGTAATTCGCCCAGTCTCGCCGCACTAAATCGAACGATTGACTTCTACCAATGACACGCGCAATATGTGACGTCATTCCTATTTTATAACAGCGCCCTTCATTATAATTGCACCATCTCCCACTTAAGGGGACGCTAGCACAAACGCGTTAGAAACGTGCAGTACTCTCTAGTAAGGGGGAGAGGCCACAGCGTCTTACGCAGCCGTTTAGACATGCCGGAACGTGCACCGCGTTTGCCGACGCCATCACATGACTGCTGAGAGAGTATAACCCCCGTATTCATAAACGCTCCTCGACTTGAACTTGACTTGCCACCGCCTTCAACGCGTTTCGAACGCGCTGCCCAAGGTGGTGGCAAGTCAAGTTCAAGTCGAGGAGCGTTTATCAATACGGGGGTAAGGCGGAGAGGCCACAGCTTCTTACACCAGCTTCTTACACGGGCCCAGTGTTGCCAGGTCCGACGAGGTGGCGTAGCCAAAAGTTAGAGAAGTTGCAGCCCAAATGTAGCCAAACAGAAAAAAAGTGCACAATATTTCGTAGCCACATATAGTCATTGTTATTTGCGATTTTATTTCTGTACACATGTTCACATTCGACAACGGCAATCCTTTCTTGCACAACCCGTCGTAGCAAAATGTCCGTGCCGCCGTGACGGTCGGGTGTTTACATCAACAACAGCGACATCATGCTTGCACAGAACACTTTTTGGTTGGCCCCGGTAGCTCTTAAGTTCCAGGGAATCGCTGCAGATGGCTAAATCAATGCTTTTATTTTATGACAGATAGTACTAAGTTATTATTTTTATTTATTTACAGTAATATTAACTACGAACTCTGTTTTTTAGTTGTCGTGAACACAAAATGATGTTCAGCGTCATCGATCTCTCAAGTTATCTCTGCCTACGGCGTAGAAGTTCAGCTGTCCAGCGATCTGCGACGGCGACGTGCTCACGGCTTCTTTTTTGATGAGCTAAAACAAGTCTTTCGCGCTATAATATCTCGCGTTATTTGTCTCATCGTCCTATCTTGTTTTCTCATTTTCCTTTTTGTTTTTCAATTAGCTTGGCCCCGATTAGCTGGGACACACACTACCTATATAGTGTCAATTTACATCAAACTGGCCGCCATCTTAGGTCTGTAGCACGCCAAGAACATGCGTTAAGAAAAGGGGCAGGCAACAGATGCCACTCACTGTCTGAATCGGTGTAAGCGGAGCTTTAAAAGATTACTGCGCAAACCGGCATACTAGTGTAAGAAGTGCGCATTCGTTTTCGGCGACGAGCACGTCTCGAACTAACTCGCTCGAAATTGTAAAAGCCGCGACGGCGTACAAAGAGCAATGGTAAACAACAAATTGATAACAGTTGTAATGTTGTGAAAACCTGTTACTGTCAAAAAGCAAACTATGTTGATGGCTAATAAAGTTTTAGAATAGGGGCCCCTAAAGTTTGGGGCCCCAAAGAGCTTTGCCGGTGTTAGCGTTGAGGCATGCAGGAATGAAGAGTTTTGGTTTTGGATAGCGTGTGGCGTTTGCAGCGTCACTACGGCGTCAAAGAAAAGCTGTTATGAATATTAAAATAAAATATACAATTTTATGATAAGAAAAGTAATTTAGACTTTCGTGCTTTCGCCCTTAATTACAATTTGGAACTTATTCTATTAGCAGCATGCAACTTGTTGCGCTTAGTTTTGAGGAACCAACTTTACGCACCTTCACCCAGCCAAGTCAATCCGTGATAGGCCTACAAGCCATGAAATCGACAATCGAATTCGGAATCAGCGTCGTATAATAAATCAATCTTCATTACACATGTTAGTTGAGAGAAAGTGATAACCGCAATCCTTTCTTCTAGCTTACGAACTTCACGCATTACCACGAATCAAGCCCAGTTTTGTGCTAAATTAGAGCTGTTGCTTCGGTGGGCGCCGCCATGTTTGTTGACGAAAGCTTTTGGGGCAGCTTTTGGGGCTCCCGCTAAACCGATGAAATAGCGTGCCCGACGCAAAACCCAAACACAGTTTCCGTCTTCCGCATGCTCAGTGGCTTCGACGCTATTTCTTTGGGGCCCCAATACGTTTGAGGCCAATATTCTAAAACTCTAATAATTGCTGGGGTTTTACGTGCCAAAAGCACGATATGATTGGGAGGCATGACGCAGCGGGGGACTCCGGATTAATTTTGGCCACCTCAGGTTCTTTAACGTGCACCAAGTACACGGGTGTTCCTGCATTTCGCCTTGATCGAAATACGGCCGCCGTGGCCGGGAATCAAACCCGCGTCCTCGAGCCAGCAGCACGACACCTCACAAGTTAAGCTAACACGGTGGGTGAAGTTCATGTGACGTGGTTCACTGATGTCATCGTGGCAAACATGTTTCGATATTAATAGAATGAGTATCTACATCCATGACGCTACGGGCAATCCATCTAGAAGTAAAAGCACCAGAACCCACCTTTCGCTCGGGGCTTTGCTCCCATTCTTTTTTATACGTTCTCTTATACTTGGCCCACTTCCCCATGTTTAGATTCTCCTCTCTGAGGAGGATCCGATCTTACGTCCAACCTATCGAAATGAATCTCGAATCTAAGCACGAAGAAAAATTCATCTAGCAGAAAAAGGAAAATGGCAGGAAAGCTTCGCGCAAGATACGTGGAATAGGTCGAAAGCTGTGCCCGGTGAGATACTGCACCCAGAATTAAGACATGGCCATGAGTACACTGGAGCGTGTCATCCACCCGTTCTTCCCTTCTTTCATGTCGGCGCCACGATCGCCCGACCGCCCCGACCCTATGCTATTGCTCTCCCTTCCTGAACATGGCCATGTTAGTACAGTGTACTGTGAAAAACCCACTACTCCCAGGTTCATCCCGATGCCCGGGGATCGGGTGCATAACGGTCAAGCGGTGTGTAAGTTTAAGTGCATCAAAGATCAAAGCGACCGGTTCAGACAACGGCGCAGAGAGGGAAGGAAAGGCGGGAAGGGGGGTCATTTCGCGCACCCACACACGCACAGCCACGCGGCCCGCTCAACCAGCTATAAGACAGCCTTCGAGATTTGCTTCTACCCGATCAGAGCCACCTCTGCAGCGTGGATTAGGGCGCCACTTATAGCCCAAACACAGCCAAGTCGCTGATTTTCAGTAGCCCAAATATAGCCACATAGCCAACTCGTCCAAGTCGACGCCAAAAATTTTTTTCGCGTAGCCCAATTTGGCTATATATAGCCAAACCTGGCAACACTGAACGGGCCGTAACGCGCTAGCACAAACGCGTTAGAAACGCGCAGTATTTCGTTAATGTTGGGTATTTTTTGTCATCGTGGTGGGTGTGCCCATGTGCGCTTCGTGGCGTAGTGGTTAGCGCCGCGCGCTCGGAAGCGAGGGGTCCCTGGTTCGATTCCGCGCTACGGACACCACTTCCGGAATTTTTTTTAGTTCATAAAAGTAGACGTGGCTATCTACTACTACTACATACTACAGAGGAGGGACAGACCCACACCCTAAGGAGCTTCGCCCCTAAAAGATGAACTAAGCGCACACTCCCTTCCTTAACTCTTTTGAACAAGTTTGTTCGGCTACATCTTTCCCATGCCGAACCCGAGATGAAAACCGCAAACACTCTGTGCAGTCTTTGCATGTTTGCCCAAGAACAATAGAGCAATTGCATGGCATAATACAACGTAGAGATACAGAAAATGTTACAAACTGTCGCTCTTGCAAAAATAGACACGTTGATACCTTGACATATGTCTACTTTTTCTTTCATTTCTTTGATTTGACTCCTCCAGTATTCCTCGCTACTATGTAGCTGTCGAGGGGAACGCCTAGATACCGTGTCGGAGTTTTCACCCAGTTCACGTTCGCGAAGTGGTCTGGTGCAGACGGCCACTCCCCGTGCCACAGCCCAAGGGATTTTCCCTAATTTACTCTGCTGTCCGTTACAGCACAGAAATGTTTCACTACAATAATTGTTTCGGTTATACTTGGTGTGTCTATACAACACACTGCAATGTCATCTGCATACGTGAGCAACTTCGGCCGCTGCCTATCTAAAACCACGTATTCTGACATTTTCCGCAGTTGCCAGAGACATTGCTTCGATATAAATAGCGAACAGAAGCGGACTGAGGGGGCAGCCTTGGCACACAGAAAGCATGATGTTAATGGGGGCCCCCAGCGACTTATTAACAATTAACCTTGTTGTGCAATTCTGGTATGCCCAAGGCCACTCCCTCAGTAATGATGGAACAAACAATAACATGATCCAAGACGGCAAACAAAATAACGTGAGCGACACAATCGAACACTTTCTCGAGATCGAGCTGAAGGACTGCAACGCCACCATGGATGACGTCACAGCACTTCATAACACATCTTATGGATGTTCACAAAAATATATCGCCCCTTGATGCCGCACGTTTGGTGGCCAGCGACTATTTCCTTGATGACACCATGCAATCTGGTAGCTATAACCTTCATAAACACTTTATAATCAATGTTTGTTAATGATATGGGCCTGTAGGATGAGACGAGTTTGAGTTTATCTATTTGATTGCTCTTCGGTATTAGAATGGTGTGAGCTTTCCCAAAGGAAGGTGGCAAGGTTTTCTGGTCATACGCGTCACTAAAGATGTCTGCTATCAGAGGGGACAGTGCGCTTTTAAACGCCTTATACCACCCAGCGCTGAGACCATCAGGTCCGGGTGACTTGCCCAGGTTCAAATTGACGATTGCTTTCTCGACTTCCTTCTCGGTTATTTTACCTTCTTATCCCTCTTTGGTGTCATCATCCAATCGGGGCACGCGATGAAGAAAATCAGCTTTAAACCCCTCTACATTGCCTGTCTGAAATACAAAGAGCGACCGGTGGTATTCGAAGAAGGCGCGGCCTATACGCTCTCGTTGTCGTCAACAACAGTGCAGTTAATTAAAATCTTATCGACATTGTTTCGTCGTCCGTATACCTTCTCTAGACCAAGCGCCCTTTTTGTTGGCGTCTCCCAGGCTGCTAGTGCATCGGCACGTGCTCGCACAATGGCACCTTGATATCGCTCCTTGTCGACCTGACATGCATCGACCGCTATACACGGTGGCCAGAAGCTACACCTATATCTGACATCTCAGCGCCCACTGTTGCTGCAGCTTTCGTGTCCACATGGATTGCAAGGTTCGGCTGCCCATCCACAATAATCACCGATCGCGGTCGGCAGTTTGACTCGGCACACTTCAACGAGCTACTCAAACTACTCGGTACGACACGTTTTCGCACGACTGCTTACCACCCGCAGTCCAATGGACTTGTTGCACGTTTTCACAGGCATCTAAAGGCATCCCTTATGACGCAGGAATCGCCGGAGAAGTGTGTTCTACATTTGCCTCTCGTTTTACTTGGCATCAGAGCCGCACTCAAGAGCGACCTAGGTTGCTTTTGTGCTGAGCTGGTCTACGGCACTCACCTACGCCTTCATGCGATTTTTTGTCGCCACCAGCAAAACACCTATGCCATCACCTGCCGACTACGTTGCCGGACTGCAAGATTTCTTCAGCCAGATGCGCCCCGTGCCTACACGTTCGCAAGAAGCAAGGTCTCCTTTTTCAGACTCAAAATCGGCATTACAGTGCATGCAGTTAGTTCTCCGACGCGGCTGTCATGAACAGTTGACATACGAAACCGTGAAACATCACCATTACGTCCAGCAAAAAGGCTACGAGGTTGTCTTTCAATGGGTACCTGGTCATTGTGGAATCAGTAGCAATGATTCCGCAGATAACGCTGCTCGCACGTCACACCAAGAAGATCTCAGCGTTCCAATTCCACTTTCGAGGACAGACGCCGCAAGGCAGCTTCGGCACCTGGCACGCAGTCTCTCACTGACCGAGTGGAACACGCCAAACTTACGGCTTACACGACTGAATAAATTAACCCCACACTGCAACTCCGACCTCCATTTGGACTTCCTCGACGTGAAGCTTCGCTTCTCTGTCGCCTTTGGTTAGGAGTTGCCTTCACAAAGGCATACTCTACATTAATTGGAGTGACCGACACTGCAGCATGCGAGGTCTGCGGTACCGACGAAACTATCGACCCCCTGCTGTGCCACTGTCCACGATATGCCTCAGAAAGACAAGAACTTGCTAACGCCCTAAAAAACTGGACAATCGGACGCTTTTCGTGCAGGTGCTGCTGGAACACCGCCCCCATCTCTCGTCGGCCCATAAAGCGGTGAAGGCACTTTAGTGCTTCTTGAGGATGACGGGCTTGTGTCAACGTCTGTGACTATTAGTGCTATAACACACGCGTCAGCGAACTAACCGCTAAATTCCCTTCTTTCCTTCCCTACTCTCTCTCCCTGTCATCTTTGTGTTCCCTTTTCCCATTCCTCCGGTGTAGGGTAGCCAACCGGCCGTTATTCTGGTTAACCTCCCCGCCTTCTGCCTTCCTCTTGCTCCCCCCCCCCCCCCACCTCTGCTACCCACGTTGTCGTGCGTTAACTGTGCCGTGCGGAAGCCTTTGCAGCCGCAATACTCCGGGCCATAATGTGTTCTCGAGCGTCGTCCGACGACTTTTGTCGTGATCGTCAACGGCCGATCGGACAAAATTGCCCTGGAACGTCTCAAACCCGCCTACATTGAAGCACCCGCGCCATCGGCCCCACCAATGTGCGACGCAACCCTGCTGCATCCATCGACGCCGCCTCCGTCCGTGACACCCAAGACCAACCCCAAGACACGCCGCGTCAAGGCCGCTTCACATGGAGCGATCTAGCAGTGCGATTTTCGCACCGGAAGTGCGATTTCCGTCGCATGCGACGAAAATCGCAGTCGCAGGGCGGATTCTGCGATTTTCGGCTTCGACCACCTGGTTGGTCGCAGCGTCGCGACGTCGCAGCAATCGCTGCGATTTTCCGTCGAAATTGTGCCGAGAGCTATTTCGCGGTCTGTTTTGGAAAATGGCGGCGGTCGCTCAACACAACGTTTATAGATACTTTTTTTCTATAAATATTGTCTCAACAAGCCTCGAACAGTGCAAGTAATTGAGTGGAGCCTTGGATTGCGCAATCGGTACGTAACATCAGCACCGACACGCGAACAGTGCAGATAAAAACTCGTAGGTCAGATTCGGTTCTGTGATTTCTATGCGTTTGTTGACACGCTACGTTACTAATCTGGCGACGCTGTTTTTTAGGTTGGCTTTGGGTGCTGATAGTACGTACTTTTGCGTGATTTTCCGTTTTTCACACGCGCTGCGAGTTGGTAAATACTACGAGGTGTCCCTCACGGGAAGGCATGGCCTTCAGATGTCGTCCCAATTTTCTGGCTCTGGAGACAACTCGCGATATACGAAAACGCCATAGTTTTATCGCGGTATGCTTTTACGGACGGAACAATTTAAAGGATATGCAACTACGGACAAATGATATGGTCAATAGGTCACGCTATACGCGCGACCATTTAGTTGCAGTCGGTTGGTTTGGGCTTTCATGCGCATTTTCCCCAATGAATTATCTCATTTCAAGGTTCAGTTACTTCCGCTGCGAGACGCGACTGCTTATCAAGCTCGCAAAGCGAAGATGCAAACTAGAGATAGGTCGCACAGGAGCGAGCCGGTTCTTTTGAGCCGCTCTTTTTAAAGAGCGAGTGAGCCGTGGTTAATGAAGTAAAGGTGAGCGGCGGTTCTTTTGGAGAAAGGGGGCGGTACTCTCTCCGAAAGAACCGCCGCTCACTTGAACCACGAGTGGCTCGTTCTTCAAAAAGAGCGGCTCAAGAGACAGCCGAAGGCGAGGGGATGGAGGCGACTCTTGCTAGGAAGGGCGGGAGGGCAGTTGCTTTTTCGCACCGCTAATAGATGGCGCGGAAATCGCACCCAGCAGAAGAGAAGGAATGGTTCGCCGCGGTAGGTTGGATAGAACTGCCCATATCGGAGTGGTTTGCGTGCCGAACCGGGGACCCGTGGAGCGCGTGGGACATCTCTCCTCTTTCTTTCTTTCGTCTGAATCCTGCTAATGTTTTTGGCAAGTTCGGAAATACTGTGGGCACGGTGTCTTCTGATAGCGCAGCAATGCGACGTGGTATAGACCTACACCACGGCGCTACGTCACGAAAATGCGGTGGCGCTATCGTCGGAATTTAGTTTCGCTTGGTAGGCACTCCGCCGCCGAGCCACCGCCCGTGTCGTGCCTACCACAGCAGCCGCTGGGTTTCGCGGGTGGTTGTGCGGTTCCATCTGTGAGGTCTTTATTCTATGATTTTACAATGAAGGAAACGCAGTATGTGGTCGAGCTGAGTTGCGTCGAAATACGCAAGATACTAAAGTTTTCACAGGTTTCCTGTTGATGAAAACCGTCGCAAGCAATGGGCCGCCGCGGTAAAAAGCGAAAGTTGGATTATGATACCAGATCATCCATTATACGCAATACATTTCGTAACCGTTAAGCTTCTCTTTTATTTTGATTGGCATAGCATTAGCCGATCTTAGGATCATATACGATCTTAGGATCGTTATTAGCGTGCCATTATAATTGCTTGCCGCACTGTGGGAAAGCTAGATTAGGATTAGCCTTGAATGTAGGTCGAGCGAGCAGATGCCCCACAACACAGTCACATTCGAATTTGTTTTCATCTCAAAGAATTCAGCCCCCAGCAGTGTAAATATCCTATCACACGTTCACATACGCAGGCAGCAGGGTCACAGCTGCGTTTATTGCAGTGTGGAAGTCATAAACGCGCCTACAGGTGTCAGGTAAATTTCGAGCGCGAAACAAAATGTACAGTGTTAGTACCGAGTTGGAGCGATCGGACGGCCGCGTACAACAGCTAGCTCACATAGCGCGGGCCTACACAGGCGGCGTCGCCGTAGAGCCGGTACCTCGCCGGTCCCATCACCGAGGCGATCGCTTCTATCACCGCTCACGGCGACGTATAAATCGGCTACAGCTTGTTCATAACATGAAATAGCGCTTAATAGAAAAAATATCTCGAATTTGCGCGTGTTTCGTAAAGCAGCGTCCCGTACTAAACCACTGGCGCGAACGGCATTTCGTCTCGCAGACGGGAACCAAGCATCGGCCGTCTCAACGAGGCGGCTCGGCTGGCTTGCAAGTACTACGTTTCGTTTGCTATTCGCACCAACGACACCAACAAAACCAATTCATTTAAGCCCACGTCAATCGTGTTGTCAAAAATAAGCGCACAATGATGAGCAGCAGGCCAGGTTGCAAGCGCTGTCGGCCGTCACTGCGGCGGTCAACGAGCTAGGCCTAGCGTCTCGTTCGGCCGTATCCCGATGGGGTCGAGATGCAAGAAAGTGCACTGGGTGCACATTAAAGAATCTCATGTAGTCAAACTAAATCCGGCGCCCCCAGTACTGTGTGCTTCATAATGAAATCGTGGTTTTAGCTCCCCCACCCCATTAAAAAAAGATGCGCCATCCACGCGTGCAAGCGGTGGCGGCGAACGTGGGCGGAGCCAAACGTTGGGCGGAGCCTACGCGACGTCGCTATAGGGCCTAAAATATATCGACGGTGCCTACCGCTGTTTACAAACATGGTGTAGGTCTACAAAGACTGCAGTTCCATTAATAAAGTCGCGGACGATAAAACTAGAGGCAACAGAAAAAAAAAAAAACAGACGGTGGCGATCATATTGAGCTAGCGTGAAAGGCCTCGTGAATAAGACTAGAATGGGCTTGCCGCGACAATGATGTGCAACACGGTATGTATCGCGCGAAACACCCCAAAACAGGCGACGAGACCACCTCACGGCGAAGGCAAGTAGGCGAGGTGAGGCGGGCAGGCCGGCGCGGCTAAGCTTACCGCGCCGCGAGCGGCAACGCCACATTTCCCCTGGTGGCATCGGTGCGGAAGGGGGTCACGCGCGCCTGAAGGAAAGCGCCGCCCGTATTCACACTTCCCCATTCTAGCCACCCTAACCACGGCTCGACAGAGAGCCGGCTTCCTCTCTCCGAAAGAACCGCCGCTCACTTACCACGGTGGAAGAATTTTTAGGTGTTGACACTGCGCGCGAGCGAGCGTCCAGATCACGGTGTAGTCCATATTATGTTCGGCCGCGCGCGGGCGCACCGAGTAGCTCTGCTGCGAGCAGATAGATGGCGCCGCGGCCAGCGGTCCCAGCTTAGCGGCGCCGGCGGCTTGGCATTCCTCTGCCTCTGCTAAATTTTCGTTCATAGTGGCGCCAGTAAAACTCAAAGCGCGAAGGAAATTCGTTATTTCAGATTAAGGTGATAAGTGTACCAGGCTGAATGCTTTGCTAACATGAACGTATATTGTGCACGGCGTGAATGACGTGAACACGGATCGATGGGGCAGCACTCAACGCCACTCACATTCCGCTCGCGCGCACATTTTGTTGCGGCCGATCTAGTCATGCATACAAGCATAAAAAATGAAAGCGTAAGTCCGCGTGCTACCCCTCGATCAGAAGAAAATAGTGACTGCACCGGAAAATTCAAACTCCGAAAACCGTTCAAGCATCGTCACGCGAATTCAGTGTGGGCGCGATATAATTTAAGAAATGAAACGGCGCAAGCTTGCGATATGCAACGCACTAGAGCAAAGTGGGTGTTCATATGGCTAGAACCTATGATGAGAAAGCACATAGCTATGTAAAGAAATCTTTCAAAAGATAATTTATCAGGCGGGACGAAGGCAGGCGTTTTATCTTGGATTACAATATCACTAATACAGTTTACCTTGTGAAAATCTTTTTATTTCAATTCCACTTAACATAGACTGTGTATATTATTCATTTGGCTTTCGTCGTTTGGGGAGCGAGTGATTGTTGCAGGATCTAAGAGGTGACCTTATTTTTTCTTAGAATGCATATGAGAATGTGCCAATGTAAGCGTATTTGACTATGCATGCTACAGCCTGTGCACAAATACACTTATACCCAGCACACAATAATCTCATAGCCTTTTGATTTTTTATTTTGCAAAGACAGAATAATTAAAAAATTGTGCATGAAGCAGCTCGATAATTTTAATAGAGGATAGCCTTCCCAGAAGCTTACGCTCTCGTATACACTCCCACAATGCAAAAATGTTGAATAAAAACATGCAAGCGTGTAATATACACCGCACGCGCATTGTAAAAAACATTCAGTATCCAGGATGGCACAAATTTGAAAATCAGGCACACATCTGCACAGAAAACGGCAGTATTATACAAAGATTTAAAAACATGTAAATGTCACGTAGCTGAACAGAAACAAGGTAATGTTGTTTTCCGTCCCTTGGAGATACTGAGATTATTTTTTACATTTGGCCTAATTACATGATTAGTCTTAATTAATTAATCAACTTCTCAAATATTATAATTATATAAAAAGTTTCAATGAGAAAATTGGAGAGCAACATGAAAGACTTCCGATACAGCTTTCTATTACTCAATACACGCAACGTAGAAGTATTTTTCTGAGCGTGAAAGAAGCCCACGAATACACGCAAAGTGCCTCGAGCCAATTTTCAGTCTATTCGCGGGTTTCTTTCACGCTCGGAAAACACTTTTATGTATCACGTATTGAGCAACAAAAAGCTGTATCGGGAATCTTTCATGTTGCTGTGCAATTCTCTCGATCACTTTTTATCAAATATATATAGCATTAGAAAAGTTGAATAATCAGTTATGAAAATAATTATCTAATAAGGCGGAATGCAAAAAATAATCTGGGTATCTCCAAGAGACGGCAGACAACATTGCCTTGGTTCTGTCCAGCTATGCGACATTTTCATATTTTTAAATCTTGGTGCATGATAGTTAAGACACCCAGTATATATCTTATACATGCAGCAAAATTTGCAGACTGCTGTGGCACACAGCAGTTTTTGCGGCACACAGGAGGTTCTCTCTTCCGCAGCGGCTCTCGAGGTTTATTTGACCGTGTGAGGTTCTTTGGACAGTTCGGAAATAAGGTGGGAACTGTATTTGCAGACAGAACAGGGCTCTTTGGAGCGTCAAGTAGCACCATTTTATCGAGCTTCGCGTAATATGCCGTCGATATCATATCCTCTGAAAAATGCTTGGCGCAAACATGGTCGGTAGGCATTAGAGTTCGGTCTGCCCTCAGATTTACACGGCGCCACTGCTCTAGACGACCGCTCTCGGACGGCACTTTGAATAGAGGCACACGCTCCGACAAGTTCGGTATCCGGAATTGCAGTTCGTAACGAAGCACATTCTACCCATTTCAAACTCTCAGAAGGCCGCTTCCACCTTGGTCGAGGGCCCGTGGCGACAATACACAGACACAAGATGATGAAAAGCGCGTGAACAAAAAGTGTGCCTTCAAAACAGCACGGCCGCACATGCAAGCACAAAGCGCACAAAGACAGCGAAGCACGCGCCTTCCCGCCGAGGCTGGGACCGCATACCGCAGCGCCCTCTACGACGGCGCCGAACCAGCTGCAACCAAGCCGAACATAATCTGGACGCGAGCGAGCGGCGCTTTCGCGCGCGTTGGGGGGAGAGTGTCAGCACCTCTCCTTATTCTTACACCGTGTTTATAATTCCTGTTTTCTAGTGTGCCGTAATGGAGTTGCTCAGAAGTAAGGGAGGTGTAGCCCTTCTTCAAGTTTAACTGATATGATTGTGCACTATTTACCCGATACCTCTTATTCAGCACGATGATGGGAATAATTCATCGAAATAAAATACCGCTCATTTGTTTTTTTTTACCTTTTCGACGAAAGAGACTTCCATGCTGAGAAAAGGCTGAGTAAGACAGACAAGTTGCAAAAGAAGGAAAAACGTGGCCGCACCGTCTTGCCCGAATGTCGCAGATTTTGACCTCTTTTTGTGCCTAGCGATGTTTTCTATTGGTGAAAATTCACAGCATGTAGAAGAGTCAAATACTTAGCAATTTTCATAAAGTTACAAAGCCAAAACAATCAGAATGCTAGAAGATATTGCAAGCCCCTGACTTCACACTGACGTACAAACCCTTGGGTTTCTGCACAAAATTGAAAAAAAGAAAGCAGCTTGTTACTTCCTTGCATCTTCTAGTGATGAATCAACTACAGTGATATCATGGAAAAAAGAGCTTATCAAGAATTCTATTTCTGTCCAAAGCATTTTACTGAATGTGCTTAGTGTCCATTGGAATTTCTCTATGCAAATAGGTTCGGTGTAGCACAAGTGAACAAAACTTCAATGGCATGTTACTTTTCCTACAAAGACGCGTCCCTCATACGTCTCAAAAGAGAAAAAAAAAGCGTTTCGGTTGTCACACGAACTCTGCGATCTGTCATCCGCTCTCCTGAGAAAAAAAGCGAGAAAAAGAAAAGGCGGCCATCAATGATGAGCAAGGAAGAGATAGTTATCGAGCTATGAAACATTAAACCCTGACAAGGCTACACCTAGGCAGAGTGGTACCAGCAGAACATTTTTATGCGAGAACAAGTAAGAGTGGTGCGGAAGTAGCACTTCTCATTAGCTAATTGAAAGCGCCAAAGAACCAAGGTAGCGCGAAAGGGAGCTGACCATGAGCCGCAACAGAGCTGGGCTGCACGTCAGGGCCAGGCTCACTTCATTTGCATGCGACTCGCGCCGAGACAGTGCACGCTCCGCAAGGCGGCATACGAAATGAGCTGAAAGCACGATAACAAGGGCGGAAGAATTAAGGGAGATGCGGAAGTGTACCCGTGCGAGGCGTGAGGAAAAATACAGATATTTCTTTAGCTAATCTTCTGCCATTCATAGCAAGAGAACGAATGAAAGCAAAGGAAAGAGATGCGAAACTCTACCCGTAGCAGGACAATAGCACGCACAAATGTTTGCATTGCAAATACCTCCTCACATGTTTTTCCTCCAGATGTCTCATCCGTCTTGAACTATAGGATAAAGGTGCAACGCTTGTCAAGCTATTGAATGACAGCTTTTATTGTGCGTTAAAATTAATCTAGGGGCAGTGTTTCACAATGCCAATTAGAACGAAAAGACATGGAAGCTTTGCAAGCGCAATTCATCTATTAAAAATACAGAAGGCCTGGGCGACAATAAAATTGTTTATACTATTACAGCATCACTGAAGGCACTTGTTCTATGAGTTATGCAGTTCTTCTAGCCTATAACAGTCTTGAAGGCAGTTGTATTAAGATCGCAAAAAGATTACTATCAGCCGTTGTCTCAGGCGGAATTTTATTCCGTTTATGTTATCGCGGTTTCTGCCACACTAATTTCTTCAATGCTCACACTCCGCTATAGCGCACACTTCAAACGTCAGCATTGTAAACCATGGCTATTTTTTACTGTCGGTGCATAATAAACAACAAAATCACTAGTAACTACAATTCCGCCATAATAATTACTACAAATATGACACGGAAGCTCGTAAAGAAGAAGCCGAATGCATGTGTACTTTAAGTACATGGTCGATTCCGCAGACCAACGTCCATGCGCACACGCATGCATATGCCATTTGCATATATACCCTCCTCGATGCCTTATCTATGGCAAATCTTTCTGCATAACTCTAGGGATCCCTTTGAATCAGAGATGGGCGTCTGCTCTACGTGCAGCAGTGGCGTATGGGCTGTGGCAAGGCGCTGCTGAGTTTGAGGTCGCGGGTTGAAACTGTCGTGGCGGCCACATTTTGATGGGCGCGAATGGGGGGGGGCTAAATGGAAGAACACCCGTGTACTTAGATTTAGGTCACGGTCGAGATCCCCAAGTAGTTCAGGACTTCTGCTTTCTGCTAACCACTCTACAGACTACTCGAAACTAATACGCGAAGCACGACAAGGCCACCTTTGTCAAAAGACAAGGTCACCGTTCTAAAACATTGGTCTCATTCGAAACTTTAGTCAACCTCTCTGAGGCACTTTCCTCTACCACATCCAATTTTTATTCATATACATGTATCTTCATTTATATACTTTTACCCAGCTATGCGAGTAAACATGGGATGTCTATCGACATCAAATAGACGTGTTGTGGCTAGGCAGAATGTATTTACTTTGACCTGCCTTCTTACAGACGAGAACTCCACATGAGGGTGCTCAGCTGAATGCCTTTTATTTGCTTCTTTGAATTTATGATAAATGCTATCTAGAGACACCATATACGTTCGCAGCATATATGGAATACGTAAACAAGGGCGCTTTGCAAAGCGTCTACTCCTGTTACTCTACAATCTAAAAACAAGACACTACGCGCACTCGGCAGCAATAGCGGACCACTCAGTGGAATGGATCCCATAGCCTACATACTGGGCTGCACTCTGAAGTATTCATGAGGCTTGAGGAGCGAGGTGTCTGTGGACCTTGTCGCTGCCCGCCGCAGGATGTACTTGAGTAGAATCATCAAATATGGTGCGTAAGGGGGGGGGGGGGGTGCGTTTACTGCAGAAAAGGGCACAGCGAAGGACAAATGGACACACGCTCGCCGAAAAGAAAACTGCCCTCCGCGTACCTACGTGGAATTTTAAGAAGCTACGCCCTTTGTGTGCTCTACAAGGGCAATGCCACAGGGACCAACTCTCCTGCGCACCCACATAAAAATTGTTCCAGAAATGTCTTCGCGTGGTTAGTTGCAGACCAGGCGATACGTGTTTGCCCGTTTTGTGGCCGCACGCTACTGGAGTATTTAGCGCTTAAAATTGGTATAGTTGAAATTTAGACTAAGACATGTTCTAGCGCGTACAGAAAGGAAAAAAACGCAGTTGCAAAGAAACCAATAATTAGAGAGGTAGAACACTGGTCTTCAACTGTATGAACCTTGTTTAAAGAAATGATCGCAAGACATGTAGAGACCGAGAAGGCGATAACATAGCGCTTGCCTATACGAACATATATTCGTCTTCCTTTGCAGGAATGCACGAAGACATGTCCTCTATCCACGTGCCTTACTGTCATTCGTTTCATACAACCATGGAATCAAAGGTCGGCGTTACCGGTCGTCGTCTTAATGCAACGCGATAGTGCACTGTGTCACAAAAAAATCCGACGTCGGTGTCGGCGTCCACAGCCACGAAAATGATCCCGAAGAACCCCCCCCCCCCACGCAGCCCCCCCCCCCTTCCCCCGCGTGGCGCAGAGATTTTAGTGAAATAATTAAATTTTTCAAAGTAAAATGCGTCAGAAAAATCGTAAAGTACAACGTAACTACAACCTACAGACGTGATAGCGTCGGATTGTAATTTGAACATGAGAAAACATAATTCTCTTATGCGGAAACTCAAATATAAGTCCCTATTCCAGCATTTCTGCCACTCATACAGCGGCGCGCCACGGTATGGTTCCTTGCAAAAACACCATACAGATGGCGCTCGCCTCCTCGGCAGCCGCATGTGGAGGCGAAGTTGGAGAAAAACGAAAGTTGCCGGGCAGCCTGGTAAGCAGCGAAAGATATTTGAATACTATCACGATCCACTTTTTGAAGGCGAAACTTAAGCGTCCTGAAAATTGTTTCTGTTCTTATGCCAACCCTCTTGCTCTCTTATCTACCGCGTCGTGCGGCATATGTAGCTGCCATCACCGTCTTTCACCACACTACCACTCACACAAGAAAGTTTTTTTCAGTTTAAATAACTGTTCCATGCAGAGTGGGCTTGCAGCATGAGGACACGTTGCGCTGATTGGCATTACGGCGCGCACAGTAGACAGGTCACAGATTAGACACCACAGTTCACACAGTATAAAAAAACATGCATACGTAAATAAGCACTCACAGAAGGTATGTACACACATGTAAGCTTGAAGAACTATCAATGGCCTGCCTGCGTGTTTCATGGAACTCTGGTACTTGTGCGCACACCATCGATATCTGCAGCGATACCTCGACGTCAACATTCAAGGGTTTAAAAGCGGCGCTCAAGGTTTCGCTCGTCAGTGGGCAAAGTGACAGCGGCGGCGGCACGATGTTAAAACGCTGTTTCTTCATTGTGCAGGTGTGTTATTTCGAAAATTCTCGGTGCTTGAAATCCGACAATCGATCATTGCTGCTGTTTCTTTGCCCACAAGACGCGGCTGATTTACGTTTCAATGCCTTGTACTGTATCAGTTGCCTTTTGTAGAGTGGAGACGTGGAGCTGAATCCGGGTCCCTCCAAAGTTGATCCCTCCAAAAAGCTCGCAATTCTTCGAAAAGTAATCATTCTTGTAGTAACAGTTATTCTGGACGCTCTACACGCTCCACAATGGCCACTGAACTTTCGGCTACTGCGGCATCATCGACCGAAAATGCTGATATTGTTACTATGCTTACTGAGGTTCTTGAACGACAAAAACTGATGGATGCATCAGGACCTTGCCAAAATTAAGTCATTCGAAGCTTCTGTAAACTCACGTTTTGATGCGCTAGAAACCCGTGTAGCAGTACTTGAATCGCCTACAACAGGCCAGAAGATCGATGACAATGTTGCCGATCTCCTCCGCTCCGAGGTTAAAACACTAACTGGAACTGTGGCTCAGTTGGTTGCGAAGAATGACGACCTTGATAACCGATCCCGTCGCAACAACATTATTATACACGGCTTGGACGAAAACCAAATGAAAATGAGAAGACTTTGCTACACGGGGTTGGGCAGATATTTTCTGGTATACTGCAAATCACGCCCCCAAATACTGAGCGTTGCCACAGGATCGGCGGAAAGCGCAGAGAGCGTCCACGCCCAGTTATTCTTAAGCTGCTGGATTTTCGGGAAAAGTCTGCGGTGATGAAAAACGTATCGAAGCTTAAAGGATCGCAATATTACATCACTGAAGATTTTTCAGCCAGCGTTCGTGCAGTCCGGAAAACAATTTGGGACGCCTCAGCACCTTTTCGAAGACAAGGCTCCGTTGTCAAGCTACGCTACGATTACGTTTTTATCGACAAAGTGCGCTACAATTGGGATGGTGTGTCCAATGCCCGTATCAGAGACCCGAAATCTCTTAATAACAGAACATATCGTTCACCACCGCCAGATTCGTCTCCTGCAGCTGAACCTTCTGAGTCACTATGTTCCACTTCCCCTAACTGACTGCCCCGTAATTCCAATTGTAACCTTTCAATTTTAAACCTCAATGCCAGGAGCATAACTAACAAGTTTGGAGACGTTGTGTCTTTAACTTCTGCGCACTCGCCTCATGTGGTTGGTATCACAGAGACTTGGCTGCATGATGATATACTGGACTCTGAGTTCACTCCTCCTGGCTATGTTGCGGTTCGCGCAGATCGGCGTCATTCCAAAGGTGGCGGCGTTGCGTTGCTTTTTCAATCGGATCTCAAATTTTCACGATTGTCACCACCGGTGACATAGAATCAGTCTGCCGTAAACTTTATCTAGACAAAGCACATGTCGTGATAGGCGTCGTTTGCTGTCCACCAAGTTCCCCTGTAGACCACATTGTAACTCTTAGTCGCTATATTAACGAGCAGCAGCTAAATACGGGTAACCTGATTTGCATGGGTGACTTTAACGCCCCCGGCATTCATTGGCCTACGTTAACACTTGCGAAAGAGACTTCCATAAGTAGAGAACTAGTTGTCTTTTCCCGTTTATTCGAGCTTGTCCAGATTACCGATAAACCTACACGATGTGGCGCTCTGCTTGATTTCGTTTTCGTTAGTTCTAACATTGTTGCAAAAGGCTACAGAAGTGATGTCATTCAGATAATTTCTGATCACCAGGCCGTTATTGTCTCCCTAAATTTCTCGGTTACTAAGCAGAATTTTGTTTTCTCTACATTTCCAGATTTTAATCGCGCTGATGATGTTTCAATAATAGACGCTCTGTCTGATGGTTTTGAAGAATTCGTTGCACTAAGTTCTACTTGTGATGTTAAGGCATTGGTAACCTATTTCGAATGCTTGGTTAAAAAGTATTCAGTGTTTTATTGCTTTCAAAACAAAGAAGAAAAATGTGAAAATCCCCTGTATGACGCGAGATATATTACATCTGACACGTCGAGTAAATAGACTAAGGTGTAAGAGGCGCTCAAACAATCAAGCAGCCATGATGAATTTCGTTAAGGCAAAAGAGGAGCTTAGACTGAAAATTAACTGCGCTAAGGATTTCTTCTCCCGTGTGCAGCTGCAGGACCTACTAAAAACCAACCCGCGTAAATTTTTCTCGTCTGTCTTGCCACGTGATACGACGGCTACTTCTATGGTGATTAACAATGATTCTACCAATGATCCACTTCATATTGACACGTACACATGTTTATCTTTCACCGGTGGCCGCTTTCAACATTGGCTGACAAATGTTAAACGTTATCGCTCGGCGCAGGACGCACCTGCATTGGAAGCTTCTCGGACGTTATCAATGCTTCTATCCGTCGTCTGTGGTCACCGACGCCCATGTAATCTGATTGTATGAGCGACGCGAATTGTCTAGAACTTTCTGAAAGACACGCGGGCATCAGGGATTAATCTGGAACTATCGATGACTCAGGTATAAAAGCCGACGCGTTTCGCCGCAGATCAGATTTCGATGATCGCCGACTGTGTTCGCCGCTATCGTTGTGCTTCAAGTGTAACTTGCTTTTGTGGGCACAGGTTCGCCCAATAAAGAATCAGTTTCGTCATTCCCAGTTTTACGACTGTTTGCTTCATCGTCACTACTACGTGACATCTGGTGGAGGTGCTTTTATGTCCTTGTACCGGACCCCCCCGTCCAGCCGTGAGGGAAGCCCACACCGTTTAGAAGACGTCGACGCCTACCCCGACCAGCGAGCTAGTCGCAGGCTACTGAACCTGCCACCGGAGTACGAACCCCTACCTGAGAAGACCAAGAGGACAAAAGTCATGACATCGGCAGCAGCTACCATGACAGCCCCTGTGCCAACATCTGCGGTCGTGATGCAACAATCCAGGCAGCCGCCGACGTTCCGCGGTTCGCCATGTGAAGACGCCGAAAGCTGGCTGGAGGCATACGACCGGGTCGCTACGTTCAACAAGTGGGACTGCGACGAAAAGCTGCGCCACGTTTACTTCTCTCTTGAAGATGGCGCCAGAACCTGGTTCGAGAATAGGGAACGTTCACTAACAACCTGGGACCTCTTCCGAGCCGCCTTCCTGGACACCTTCACGAGCGTCGTCCGTAAAGAAAGAGCTGCAGCCTTGCTGGAAAACCGTGTACAGCTCCCGAATGAGGGCATCGGTATGTACACTGAAGAAATGACTCGATTGTTCCGGCACGCCGATCCAGCTATGCCCGAAGACAAGAAAGTTCGCTTGCTCATGCGGGGAGTTAAGCAGGAGCTATTCGCCGGACTGGTACGGAATCCACCAACAACAGTCCAAGACTTTCTCTCGGAGGCTACGACGATCGAGAAAGCACTGGACATGCGCAACCGGCAATACAATCGCCGTTCGACGCCACACTACGCCGAAGTCCAAGGACTTTCCGACGACCTACGAGACACCATCAGGGCGATAGTACGCGAAGAGCTGCGGAAGTTGCTACCGTCGTCGCAGCCTCAAGTTGCTTCCATCGCCGATATCGTGCGGGAGGAAATCCAGCAATCGCTAGGACTTCCCGAATCGCCGCAACCCCAGCCGGAAGCGATGACATATGCCGCTGTCGCCCGTCGTCAAGGCCCCCCTCCGCGCTTGCGCCAGGGCACCGTAACGCCGCAATTCCGTGGCCCAGCGCCGCCGCCGCAGCCAGCACGCCCGCCCGTCGCCCAGCGCAGCTACCCGAGAAAAACGGACATTTGGCGCGCCCCCGACCACCGCCCGCTCTGCTATCACTGCGGAGAAGCCGGCCATGTCTACCGCCGATGCCCATACCGCGAGATGGGCCTACGAGGGTTCGCCGTCAACGCGCCACGTCCACAGCTTGGCGAGCGACCACGTGACATCGCCGACTACCTCGCCGGAGCTCAGTGGCAACCACGACGACCCTCACGCTCGCCGTCACCAGGCCGCTATATCTCGCCCCATCGCCGTCAGTACACCGGTCCCACTCGGGGCCGATCTCCCAGTCCTTACCCGGGAAACTAAAGGCAGCAACCGATGGAGGTGCGGTTGCTGTACGACGCAATACCGAAGATCCTCCGCCGCCGACGAAGAAGATTCGCGAATCACCACGACGAGGTATCAGCACACCGCCTGGCAAGAGCCCTAATGACAACACTTCGCCGCCGAAAGAAGACCTACCGACGCGACGTAGCAGCAGCGGAGCAAGCCGACGCATCCGTGATCCGACGCCACGACTTAACCGCAACGCCAGACGACGGTCTACCGACTTAGACGTGCTAATCGATGGTCATCACGTCACTGCTCTCGTCGACACTGGAGCCGACTATTCCGTCTTCAGTGGCCCGTTCGCCGCCAAGTTGAAGAAGGTGAAGACTGCCTGGCAAGGACCCGATATCCGTACAGCGGGAGGCCACCTAATAACGCCGGCTGGAATCTGCACAGCACGAGTCACTGTGAACAACCGCACTTACCCGGCGAGCTTCGTAATCCTGCAGCACTGCTCCAGGGATGTCATCCTAGGCATGCACTTTCTAAACCAACACGGTGCAGTCATCGACTTAAGGTCCAAGTCGGTAACGCTTTCAACGCACAACGCGATACCACCGGATACAGACATCAGTTACCATGCCTTGAATGTGCTAGAAGAACAAGTCACCGTTCCGCCTCGCTCCAGCGTAATGATTTCCGTCGGTACCGAAGTGCCTGCAGACATGGAGGGCGTCATCGAGGGCGATCATCACTTACTGCTCGACCGTGAAATTTGCGTCGCTAGAGGCATAGCTGAGCTACGTGCAGGGAAAGCAAGGGTGATGCTCACGAACTTCAGCCCCGAATACAAGCACATTAACAAAGGCACCACGGTCGCCTACATCGACGAAATAGTACAAGCCAGCAGTGCTTTCGCCTTCACGGATTCCAGTGCACCTGCAACGACGACTATAGTACCTGAACCAACTTTCGACGTCAATCATAACCTTCCCAGGCATAGGAAAGAACAACTAAAAGTTCTGCTCCTGCAATACAAGGACTGCTTCTCGTCGTCGTCAAAAGTTCGACAAACCCCTGTCGCCAAGCACCGCATCATAACCGACGAAAATGTCCGCCCACTCCGTCAGAGCCCGTACCGAGTTTCGGCGCGCGAACGCGAGGCCATAAGGCAACAAGTCGACGAAATGCTACGCGACGACATCATCCAGCCGTCCAAGAGTCCGTGGTGTTAGTGAAGAAGAAGGATGGAACCCTACGTTTCTGCGTCGATTATCGTCGCCTCAACAAGATCACGAAGAAGGACGTATACCCCCTCCCACGGATTGACGACGCCTTGGATCGACTCCACAACGCAAAGTATTTTTCGTCGATGGACCTCAAAACCGGCTACTGGCAAATCGAAGTCGACGAGAGGGACCGGGAGAAGACTGCCTTTATAACACCAGACGGACTGTTCGAGTTCAAGGTCATGCCGTTTGGTCTTTGCTCGGCACCTGCGACTTTCCAACGCGTCATGGATACAGTACTGGCAGGCTTGAAGTGGCAGACTTGCCTCGTGTATTTGGACGACGTCGTTGTGTTTGCCTCAAGCTTCGAAGAACACCTGCGGCGCCTTGAAACAGTTCTTCAAGCTATCAAGACCTCCGGACTCACGTTGAAGCCAGAAAAGTGCCGCTTCGCATACCAGGAGCTCTTGTTTTTGGGCCATGTCATCAACAAGTCTGGAGTGTGCCCTGACCCACAGAAAACGGCGGCCATCACTGACTTTCCTCCGCCCGCCGACAAGAAGGCAGTGCGTAGATTTCTTGGCCTGTGCGCCTATTACAGGCGCTTCGTCAAGGATTTTTCACGGATCGCCGAGCCACTGACGTACCTCACGAAGGCCGACGTCGAGTTCGAGTGGGAGACCCCGCAAATCGAAGCATTTGAAGAACTGAAGCGACGCCTACAATCGCCGCCCATCCTTGCGCATTTCGACGAAAACGCCGATACCGAAGTCCACACCGACGCAAGCAGCGTAGGACTCGGCGCCGTGCTTGTGCAGAGGACTGACGGACTAGAAAGGGTTGTAAGTTACGCTAGCCGGTCGCTATCGAAGGCGGAATGAAATTATTCCACAACAGAAAAGGAGTGCCTCGCCATCATCTGGGCTACATCAAAGTTTCGCCCCTACCTCTATGGCAGGCCCTTCAAAGTTGTGAGCGACCACCACGCCTTGTGTTGGCTAGGTAACTTGAAGGATCCTTCAGGTCGCCTCGCACGATGGAGTCTGAGACTTCAAGCATTCGACATCACCGTCGTTTACAAGTCCGGGCGAAAGCACTCTGAAGCCGACTGCTTGTCTCGCGCCCCCGTCGAACCGCCGCCACAGGATGACCAGGATGACGACACTTTCTTGGGACCCATCAGTGCCGACGAATTCGCCGAACAACAGCGAGCCGACCCGGAACTAAGGAACCTTGTAGATTACCTGGAAGGCAAGACCGTCACTGTGCCGAAGGTGTTCAGGCGAGCATTGGCGTCGTTTTTCTTGCAAAACGACATTCTCCTAAAGAACTTCTCGCCTCTCCGAGCCAACTACCTCCTCGTGGTACCCTCAGCATTGCGTCCAGAGGTTCTGCAGGCTCTCCATGACGACCCAACGGCTGGACACCTCGGTTTTTCCCGCACGCTCGCGAGGATACAAGAAAAATACTACTGGCCTCGCCTCTCTGCCGACGTCGCCCATTACGTAAGGACATGCCGAGACTGTCAGCGACGCAAAACACCGCCGACAAGGCCAGCCGGACTTCTACAGCCGATCGAGCCACCTCGCCGACCGTTCCAGCAGATTGGGATGGACTTACTGGGGCCTTTTCCGACGTCGACGTCCGGGAATAAATGGATCGTCGTAGCTACGGACTACCTCACCCGCTACGCCGAAACAAAAGCCTTGCCCAAAGGCAGTGCTGCCGAGGTAGCCCGATTCTTCGTTGAGAACATCCTCCTGCGTCACGGTGCCCCAGAAGTCCTCATCACCGACAGAGGTACTGCCTTTACGGCAGAACTAACTCAAGCCATCCTGCGATACAGCCACACAAGCCATCGCCGGACCACCGCCTACCACCCGCAGACGAATGGCCTCACCGAGCGCCTAAATAAGACCATCGCCGACATGCTGGCAATGTACGTCGACGTCGAACACAAGACGTGGGATGCCATCCTTCCGTACGTGACCTTCGCATACAACACGGCCGTGCAAGAAACGACGCACATGGCGCCGTTCAACCTGGTCTACGGAAGGAACCCGGCAACGACGCTTGACGCCATGCTACCGGACGTCACCGACTGAAGAAAATCTCGACGTTGCCACCTATTTGCAGCGTGCCGAAGAAGGTCGACAGCTCGCCCGACTGCGCATCAAAAACCAGCAGAGGACCGACAGCCGACACTACAACCTTCGACGACGCTACGTCGAGTACCAGCCCGGTGACCGTGTTTGGGTCTGGACTCCGATACGCCGACGAGGACTTAGCGAGAAGCTGTTACGTCGCTATTTCGGACCATATAAGATCACCCGACGTATTGGCGCACTGGACTATGAGGTCGTGCCAGACGGCATTTCGCAATCACAGCGGCGCCGGGCACGACCTGAAGTCATCCACGTGGTGCGTCTTAAGCCTTTCTACGCCCGCTGACAAACTTAGGTACTTTGTTACTTTGTTATTGTTTTTTGTTATTTTGTTTATTACGCATGGTTTTGTTTTCGCTTTCGTGTTTGTTTGTAGCATCGGGACGATGCTTTTTAAGGGGAGGGTATTGACACGTACACATGTTTATCTTTCACCGGTGGCCGCTTTCAACATTGGCTGACAAATGTTAAACGTTATCGCTCGGCGCAGGACGCGCCTGCATTGGAAGCTTCTCGGACGTTATCAATGCTTCTATCCGTCGTCTGTGGTCATCGACGCCCATGTAATCTGATTGTATGAGCGACGCGAATTGTCTAGAACTTTCTGGAAGACACGCGGGCATCAGGGATTAATCTGGAACCTTCGATGACTCAGGTATAAAAGCCGACGCGTTTCGCCGCTGATCAGATTTCGACGATCGCCGACTGTGTTCGCCGCTATCGTTGTGCTTCAAGTGTAACTTGCTTTTGTGGGCACAGGTTCGCCCAATAAAGAATCAGTTTCGTCATTCCCAGTTTTACGACTGTTTGCTTTATCGTCACTACTACGTGACAATATATCAAACGCTTTTAATGAGTATTTCCAGTCAGTCTTCACTCGTGACAACCACGTCATCCAAACAGACACCATTGCTCGTATAGTGACGTATCCATCAATGAAATTAACATTACCGAAGAAGGTGTGTTGAACCTAATATTGAAACTCGACATTAAGAAGTCCGCAGGGCCGGCTGGCATTCCTAACTTGTTTTTGGTACGGTACTCATTATGGACCTGTGGCTACCTCACTGTCATATTCCGCAAGTCCCTGGCATCCTCTACAGTACCCTCATCCTGGAAAATGGCTCAAGTTCTTCCTTTATTCAAGACCGGTGACAAACACGTTTTATCTAATTATAGACCAATTTCTATAACATCTTATTCATGTAAAGTATTAGAGCACATTATTTGCAAACACATTATGGAATATCTTGAGTCACATAAATAACTAACTAATGTCCATCCCGGCTTCAGACGTGGGTTCAGCACATTAACTCAGCTAAGCGAATTTACACATGACATTTGTATTAACCTCGACGCGGGCAACCAAATTAACGCAATCTTCATTGACTTTTCAAAGGCATTCGATACAGTGATTCATTCAAAATTGATGTATAAACTTGACGCAATCCCTAATAACCCCGCCTTCTCAGCTGGATTTATAGTTTTCTTTTCGATCGATCTCAATTTGTGTCCTTTAACAAAGCTAATTCCAGGGTGACAGAGGTGCCCTCAGGAGTGCCACAAGGTTCCATGCTGGGTCCGTTGCTTTTCTTGGTCTTTATAAATGACCTGCCTCATCAAATAACCTCAAATATACGTTTTATGCTGATGACTGTATTATATCATAAAATTTCCTGCTTTCAGGAGTATTTACAGCTTCAAAAATCATTTTCTAATTTTAGCTCTTGGTGCGCTACCTGGCAAATGACGATTAACATCCGTAAAACCTTTGTTATGACTTTCACTAATAAAACGACGCCTTCCGTTTTCACTTACAAAGTTAATAATACTCCACTTCAGAGCGTTAGTGAATTTAAATACCTTGGTCTTGTTTTCACACCAAGTATGTCTTGATCGAAGCACATATATTTAATATCCTCAAAGGCATTGAAAAGGTTAAGCTATCTGCGCCGCACATTGACCACAGCCCCAAGGGACACTAAACTACTGATGTATAAATCGCTAATCCAGCCTATACTAGAGTATGCTTCTCCTGTTCAGAATCCACACAAACAATGCCACATTATTCAGATTGAGGCCATCCAAAAGAAAGCGATCCGCTTCATATGCCGTAGGTACGACAGGGATTTTTCACCCTCTACAGCGCTTTTATCCCTAGGCTTACAACCTCTCTCAGATCGCCGACGCACGGAATCACTGAAGTTTTTGCATTGCCTTATTAACTCCTCTTGCCGTATATCTTCTGATAATTATCTAACCCCTGCAAAGCCATCTCATACTAGAAGTTACCATCACCTAAATATCGCGCCTTATTTTGCCCGTACGGACACTTTTAAATACAGTTTATTTCCCCGTGTAATTGAATACTGGAATTGTTTGCCTGGTCCTACTCGTTCTCTTCCTTTAAACTTATTTTTAGCAGCCATTGAATAGTTTTGATTTGTATTGTTCGTATTGCCTTTATTGTTTATTATTTGTCATTCCTCTGCTTTTCACACCCACTCCTGCAATAGCCCGATAGGGCTGCAGTATGTACAAATACAAATAAACAAATAAATGAAACTCTGCTTAGGTAGTATGCTCCAATATTTTCACTGCCTTTGATGTATTCGACAGTGAAGTTATATTCTGTAATCAATAAACTACAACGCAATACTCTGTTGTTCACATGCTTGGCGGTGTTGATGTATGAAAGTGGTTCGTGGTCCATAAAAAACATGAAACAGTCGGATGCCCCAGACAAGGGCGAGGCTTTCCCGTTCTATGGTTGAGTAACATGCTTGCCTGGGCTGCAGTTTCCTACTTGCGCATGTAACCGGGTGCAGAACAGTACTGTGATGTTGCAGGATGACAGCTCCGAGGCTTGTCGATGACGCATCTTTACGTAAGACAAACGGCTGTTCTAAATCTGGAGACCGTAGAATGGGCTGATCAGAAAGCAAGCGCGTAGTTCGTCGAATGCTTCCTGGTGAAGCGGCTCCCAAACCAGTTTATTGTGCGCACTCTTGCGGGTCAGTTATTTGAGGAGCACTGATAGTTTTCAATAATTTGTCACGAAGTTTCGGTAGTATCCGGTGAGGCCCAACAATGAATTGACCTCTTTCTTAGTTGTTGGCTTATTAGCAGCTTCAATTTTCTCGAGGGTCTCGATCTGTGGGCGTAGGGCACCGTGACCTACATTATGGCTTCAAATTTCACGAAGAGTAAAGCCAACTTCACTTTTTGGGGGCTTGATGGTCAGACAGGCGTTTTTGATTTGCTGGAAGATACACCGAAGGGTGTGAACATGTTCCCAAGTTTCGGTGGCAATTAAGACTGTCGAAGTAGCGGTAGCTATTGGGGATACATTACACTACTTTTCTCATAAGCCTTGTGGAAACAGCTGGAGCTGTCTTAATACCAACTGACATTAATCGGAACTGATAAAGACCCGACGAAGATTGGAAGGCTGCCATGTGCTTGCACTCGGAATGCATCAGGACTTGCCAATACCCTTTGGAATTTGGAAAAGTACCGACTCTTTCCTAGCTATGCGAACATCATATCTACTCGTGGTATTGGTTCGTTGTCCATGATGACCACTTGATTTAGTTGACTAAAATCAATGCACAAGCGCATACTACCATCTTTCTTCTTCACTATCACCACCGGGAACTGGTATGCCGAGTCCGACGGTTCAATGATTCCTTGCTTTAGCATTTCCTGGACTACATCTTCGACGGCTTTTTCAATTGCACAAGGTACCGGTTAATGCCGGACGTGCACCGGCGTGTCCCCGTTGTCACTCTTAGCTGGAAATTTATGAGGTGGGTTTTTTCAGGTACGTCCAAATATGTATTGGTAGGCAGACAACGTTTCCATTGCTTCTCTGGCTTGCTCATCAAGCGATTCAGTGGCAATTTTGACGTCTTGGCAAGTTTCTTTCTGCTCCAGTACAATAAATGCTGGGTCGTTCCCTTCATCTTCTCGAGGGTTGAAGCGACAGCAGCTTAGTGTTCCGCCGACGGTAAGGGACATCTTTCCTCATAAATTTTGAGTAAGTTTATATGAAATGAACTTCTTCGCATGCCCAAGACAACGATGTTATCAAGGTCGCTTCTCTTCTTAATCAGGGTGAATGGTCCCTTACACGTTAGGATCAATTTGTTGTTCTCGGATGGTAGCAGCAGTAATTACTTTTCTCCCCCGGCAATTTCTCGCGCCTTTGTCTTGCGATCATAATGTTGTTTTTGTGTAGCTTTCGGTTTTTGAAGGTCCTCGTAGGCGATCTGACATATCTGCTGCAGCCGTTCTTGCAGCTCTACTACATAGCCGTACGTGGTTTTGGCCTCGCCATCCAAATGTTTCCTTGACCACAGCTCCTTGAGTATGGTTATCGGTCCTCATATGGACCGTCCACAGAGAAGATGAAACGTCGAGAAGCGCAAGCTTGTGTGCGGGACTTCTCTTTATACGAATCGATCCAATTTTTGGGGATGTCTTGGCACATTCGCCAAATCATCTGTTTCAAAGTTCCGTTAAGACGTTATACTTTGCCATTTGCCATTGGGTGGTGTGGGGTAGTGGGTAATTGTCTAAAGGAAAGCAGCCGGCTTAATTCTTTCATGAGTTGCGAGGTGAGTTGTGTACCTCGGTCGCTATTTCCCGTGGTATCCCAACGCGGGAAAACATCACAAGCAATGCCTCGGCAATCCGTTCCGTGTAAATGCGTGGTAACGCATCTGCGTCTGGGTGACGTGTTGCTAAGTCCACGATGGCTGGAATAAATCGGTTACGGACTAGCAAAAGTAGCGGACAGTAGTCCGATCATATCAATAGCGACTCGTTGAAAAGGAGTATTAATGATCGGCATGTTTCCAAGGCGTACACATTTTACTAGATGTTCTGAGGCGGTCCTCTGACAAATGTCGCTTGATTTCACGAACCGGGTGACATCTGCTTGGACGCCGGGCCAGTATAATTCTTTCGACACCCTGTCGGTCGTTCTCTTTGTCCTTGGATGCCCAGGCAGTATCCCTTCAAGTGATATCTTAAGCACGGGCCCCCGAAGGTCTCTAGGAACAACAAGCTATTCGATTTCTTTTTGCCGCAGATTTATAACGCCGGAGGGAAACATCATTCAGTATTATAAAGGTGACATTGGCAGATCGTGTGGCTTTGGTATTGTCCACATTCGCGAAGCAACCACTGAGGCTTCGATCATCCTTTTGCCATTTTGTCAATGCATTTAGACTGACGTCTAGCAGGCTTACAAGAGGTATTGGCAGCCTTGCTGCATGGGAACGTGACGCAGCACTTATTGCATCATTGAGAACTGGGTAGGTATTTTCTTTGTCATGTGGGCCACCCTCAGTACTTTCTTGTGCTTGTAGCGCGGTAGGCTCCACCTTTGAATGTGTGCGTCCACGTAACTCGAGAGAGGGGCAAGCGCCGCTAACATTGCCCAAAACAACATCATACAATGGACGTTTCATGCATATGGCACGCACGGTGTCTTTAGAGAACGGACAGTTAACTTAGTCATCAGCTTCGGGAAGCTATTGTGCGGAACTATCTAATAGACAGTGCGCGTTTCCTCAGTAAAATTGTTGGCTGGCACAAAACAGCGCTTTATTACGATAGTGTCGTAATCGGAATCTCTCAAAACAGTTACGGGTTACTTGTTCTTCTAGACGCCCTTGTGCTGTCAGCATTCCTTCTGCTCATAGTTTTAGCACAAACGTGTATTGCGCACGTAAATCTTTTGAGAACTGGGGCCTTCATTGTTTACAGCGTGTGTGTGTGCAGTTCGAGCCGCCGATATTCTTCAGTTTGTTGGCCATGTTCATTAAGAGAACACGAAACCTCGTTGCGGTCCTTCGAAATTTTGGTAAAGACTTCCGGCTGATGCCCAGGCTTCTTCCCTTTCCAACCAGTCGCCGCCTTAGATCCCCTAGTCCACGACCAGTAGTCTGACGGCTTGTGTCCTCGCTTGTTGCATATGAAGCATTGAGGCTTTGCTTGACCAAATGATGGACCATTGGCTTGCGTTCCACTCTTCGCATACACCTTTTCTTCTCGACCTCTAGCCAGATTTGTCAGGCCTTGAGCTTCAAGATAGTGATCCGCTGTTTCTGCTAAACTACCCAGATCTTTGCAACCTCGCTCCTTCAGAACGATGTCAAGCTTCTGGTCACATCGACAGAAGAATCGTTCCGAGACAACCTTGTTTCTCAAGGCGCCATACGTTCTTTTCTGTTTTGGCCAACTCTTGCTTGTGATCAAAGCAACCAAGCAAACTGCCTACAAATTAGCGGTCTGTTTCACCATTGTAGGGCTTGGCGCCTTGAAACTTGATTCGCTAGCCCTCTTCAGTATACCTTAACCTCAGGAGCAATGTTGCTGTAAGCTTTGCAAAGTCAGTCACGTCTTCAACGGACATGTACCCAATGACAGTAAGAGCCTACCCCTTTAAACATAAACTCAGAGGAAGGGCCCACTTGTCGCTAGGCCATCTTTTGTCTCGGGCCACTTGCTCGAACCTTTGAATATATGCGTCGAGCTCATCCCGAGCTTCAATGAAAGCTGGCATTAACTAGTGCGGGCTTCGAAACCTTGATTATTAGCTTCCAGATCAGCTAGGTGGGCTGTGACTGCTTGACTTGGTTGTTTCAATTCTTGTACGTGCAGCCGTAGTTCCAACAAATGGCGTTCTCCAGCTTGCCGTTCAAACTCTCGTATATGGGCCTCTTTGGCAACCTCAATCTATTCTGCACGGCGTTGTCTTTCTCTGCTGCGCTCTTCATCGATCCACTGCTGGAGTGCCGTGCCTGTGAGTCCCAACTCTTTACCGATAGATATCAGTTTTTGGCGTCCATACTCTACCACAAAATGCGAACAAAGTGAGACTCTCACTGGTGTTTCGAGAGTTTAGTCCTGTCGCGGACGCCAGCTAATGTAGAGTAATAACGTGGACCGTCACGTTTGTTGACGCGAGGTGCGGTGTGGAAGGACTCGAAGGCAATAATGTGACAGGTTGCCCAGGTGGACATATAATTCACGCTGAACTATTACACAGCCACAAACAAGATCCCTTATCACAAATTAGGAGTGCCTTCTAATGCTCAATATCCTACGACGCGGCATACTGCACAGTTCCAATCACTCGCCCACTAATGTGCGAGGTCCGGGCGACGCGGCATACGGGACAACTGTGTTCGCTCATGTGTAGTAGTAACTTTCATTGGCACGCCGTATATGGCGGAGGCGGTTTGGGTAGGCAGTGGTGGTGACAAAGCTACAAGCCGCTTGGGTGGTGTCTCGGAATTCTTGGTAGTGCCGGAACTCGGAGAGCACAGGAACCCCAAGAGCACAGGAACCGGCCAGGCACAGGACACGGGCAGACCTTATTTCGATGGCTCGGGACCCGTCATGAGGCTGCCCAGCGATACACCCGGATAGCCCTTTCGGGACCCGTTCCACGAACCTTGCTCGGCTCGTTCTATCGGCCTTCATGGGCGCAGCCGCCCGTTGGCTCGTGCCTTTCTCTTTTATGGCGATACAAATTATATGGACACTCCAAACGAATTTCTGCCGTCGGCATCGCTGTCGCCGTGAGGTTCCGTAAGGAGTCCAACGGCGATGAAATCGTCGCCGCGCTCTGGACGCTGTATGGGCGAGTGAAAGGGAGCGAGGTACGCGCGCTTTCACGGGGAGCGAACGCACGTCGGAGAGCAAACGCGCGTTCTGCGCTGTGCTTCCTTAAAGGCCGCAGAATTAAGCCTCTTTCCTCCTTTACAATCATAATGTATAGAGAGCAAACGCGACGTCTTCCATCGCGCCAAAGGTCGTGGGGGGACGGGAGGGAGGGCGGGGAGGCGACGTTTAGCTGCGGCACCAAATGCGTATCTTTATAAAAACGTTGTGAGGCGAATATCCCATTCTGATCTCGTCTAAAACCTCCGAGCCGCCCCCCAGACGCACCGGCAACAGTCACCAACGTCCCGCGCGTTCGCTGAGAACGCGGGCAAAACGCTGACGGCGTCGACAACAGTTCCGCGCGTTGCTGGGGCTGCTGCATGTCCAAGTTTATTCAGCTGATAAAACTACTATCCTTACCCCGTATAGCTCTCTACTAATTTGCTATCGGAATTGATGCTTCGCCTTTCGGGTGAAAATGGGACAATTTTTTTATATAAGAACGTTGTGAGGCCAGAAGGTGGTAAAGACTCCCGACGCTGTTCGACGAGTGTCCCGTTCTGATCTCGTCGAAAAACTCTGAGCTGCCCCCAGAGGCACCGGCAACACTCACCCACGCCGCGCACGTTCGGTGCGAATGCGGGCAAAACGCCGACGGCCTCGGCAGCAGTTCCGCGCGTTGCTGGGGCTGCTGCATGTCCAATTTTATTCAGCTGATAAAACTACTATCCTTACTCCGTATAGCTCTCTACTAATTTGCTATCGCAATTAATGCTTCGCCTTTCGGGTGAAACGGCGACCTCTTTTTTCTTCTTTTGCTGCGAACCCTCGTGCTCTCTTATTTCCCACGTCGTTCCGCATGCGTAGCTGCCACCGTCGTCTTTCACCACACGGGGGCTTTAGGACTACATGTCTGAGATGTCTACTATTATCACGAGCTCTTGCCTTGAACCACGGCTGCCGCGCAGACAACCAGAGGAGAGAAAGAGGAGAACGACGTCAGCCAAGCTGCCTCGGGACAGCGCTCGAAACGCTCTCATCAAGCAGATTCATCTGGTTCGACAATTAAACACCGCGTGTGTAACATTTGGTGGAGCTGTGCGGGATAACTCCCACGCCCTACAACGGAGCCATCACTATAAGAACTACGCCGAAGCCGTCGCCTCACCGGACTTTCGCCGTAGCGCTCAATCATGGCCACCGAGCAAAATACCCTCACCAGCAGTGCCTTGGCGAGCCCAGTCCCAACCAGCACTACCGAGAGCCACGCACGTTCTGTGTGTAAGTGGTTCGTGAGGAAAGGGAAAGGTTGACGCTATCTTCTGCAGCCCTTGAGGGAGCACGGCTCAGCGCCAAACACGTTCTCGGTGAAGGCAGAGGAACATGTGGATGAGTGGCTAACCCATTACGAAAGGGTAAGCCAATAGAATAACTGGAACGCTGCCAGTCAGCTTATGAACGTCGTTTTCAACTTGGCCGGCACGGCGTTGGTATGGTACGACAAGGACGCGGACATACTAACTACGTGGACGCGCCTCGTTCAGGAGATCAAGAAGTGTTTCGGCGACTGGGACACAAAAAAGAAACGTGGGGAATTCACATTAGCCCAGAGAGCTCAAGTACCTGGCCAGACTTGCACTCACTATATTGAAATTTTGAAGCTGTGCCAAACTGACAGCGGTGCCTCAAATGACAGAGGAAGATAAAGCGGGGCACCTTTTAAAAGGAATAGCAGAAGACGTGTACAACTTCCTCATTGGTAAAGAGAACTTGAGCACCGTATCAGAACTGATACGGCACTGCCGTATGTTCCAGGCGCTGAAGACTTGCCGAATTACACCAAAGTTTGAACGGCTAGCCAACGTAACGACCATAGCAAGTGTTGAGACGAGTCCTCCGCACCCAGAGCTTTCCTCCACCATCCGCCAGATAGTCCGCGAGGAGCTCCAGTGGTTACGGGAAAGTAGCCAGCGCGGCCGATGGAGGTGAGGTCGCTGGAAAATGTGCGCCGCCGACTCAACTGCCTCCAACTATTTTCAGGCTTAAGAATAAGGTTCATATACTGATTGATGGGGTGTCTACAATGGCTTTAGTCGACACAGGAGCAACTGTCACGGTCATGAGTGTGGGGTTTAAAGGCCTTCTGGGACGCAAGGTTATGTTTCGTTGGGACCAGTGCACAAGTTTCCGTGGAGTCAGTGGTGAATCGTTATATCCGGTTGGTGTGTGTATTGTGGATGTGTCTTTGGGTGGGAGAGTTTTTAATGCAGAATTTACTGTTCTTCCTCGCTCCTCGCATGACGTGATTCGGCGGATTTACATTTTTCAATTTTGTGTGCCATTCTTGACTGCAGGACGGGCGAACTCAGTGTCGACACCAGTGTTTTGCCTGTGCTCTTTGAAGGTGAAGCTTGCCCGGAGAGTGTGTTTTGCGTGTCTGATGATACAGTTGTGCCTGCCTTATCCGCAATGCGTCTTGGCGTCGCCTGTTCATCGCTGACTCCTATCTAGTTCGATGCTGCATTGGAACCTGTACATCGGAACTGCCTCAAGAAAAACGTGTTAGTTCCACACTGCGTAGTCTCAGTGACAAATGGATGCGCGGGGCTGTGGGCGCTAAACTGTTCCACTGAAGCGGCAGTGCTATCGCAAGGCCTAAGATTGCCATGTTTCAGGAAGACTCGCCTATATCCGTGGTAGTACTTACAGAGCTACCCGATGGAGGAGAAACCAGTGTCTCGACCCCCGGGAGCTCGAAGACACTTTCCATGATTGATAAATCACTCAGTGATCACGAGCATCGAGTGTTGATGGCCATACTTACGAAACGCACCTCGGTATTCGACTTTGCGCAGCACGATGGCCCGCGATCGATTCCTGCGTCCAGAACTCCTTACTGCATCAACACAGGAGCCGCCCAGCCAATCCGACAAAAACCCTATCGTGTGTCTCAGTCAGAACGCAAGATAATCAGCGATCAAGTCCAAGAAATGCTATGCAAAGGCGTCATTCGAGATACATCTAGTCCTTGGGCAGCCCCCGTGATATTGGTGAAGAAGAAAGATGGTACGTGGCGGTTCTGCGTTGATTATCGTCGGCCAAACGCCGTTACTAAGAAAGATGTATATCCGCTCCCACAAATTGACGATGCCATCGACTGCCTCTTTGCGGCATCTTACTTTTCCTCCTTTGATTTACGGTTAGGGTACTTCCAAAATCCTATGCATAAGGACGACAGAGAAAAGAAAGCATTTGTAAAGCCCGACGGACTATTATAGTTTAACGTGATGCCTTTCGGGTTGTGCAACGCGCTTTCAACGTTCGAAAGGTTCATGGACATGATATTACACGGCTTGAAATGGGAAGTTTCCATGTGCTACTGAGACGCCCTTGTGATCTTCGGGCGAACGTTCAGTGAGCACAACAAGCGTTTGGACTTGGTCTTGAACTGCTTGGAGAAAGCGGGTCTTATGCTAAATTAAAAAAAGGCCGTTTTGGGGAACGACAAACTCTTGTGCTAGGACATCTAGTCGCTAAAGAAGGCATCCGATCAGATCCACAACAGGCTGCGGCTGTAGAAGCTTTTAAGGTACCCAACACTGTCAAGCAGTTAAGAAGTTTGTTGGGCTTGTCCTCCTACTTTCGCCGATTCATTCTCCGGTTTGCTTACATGGCTTACACGACTTCTCTAAAAAGGCACTGCAGATTGCGACTCATCGTTTCACTAGCTAAAGTTCCTGTTGACGTTCCGAACCAATTCTTCGCCACTTTGATCCTTCATCACCAACTGAGATTCACACCGATGCCAGTGGCGTAGGCATCGGTGCTGTGCTATTTCAGCGTATTGGCGACAGTGAGCACGTGATCTCGTACGCCAGCCGGTTCTTGAGCCGCTCCGAGCGCAACTACACAGTGACCGAACAAGAGTGTCTGGCGGTCATCTTCGCAGTGTAACGGTTTCGTTCCTATCTCTACTGGCACCCCTTTACTGTGATAACAGATCATCATTCGCTATGCTGGCTTGTGAATCTGCGAGATCCCTCAGGACGACTAGCGCATTGGGCCCGTCCGCCTAAAGGAATACGATTTCGTTATTTGCTACAAAAGTGGCCGGGGACATGCTGACGCTGATTCTCTCTCTCGGATGCCACTTCCAACAACGGAATGTGATGCGGACAACTTTGATGAATACATCGCCTTTGTGTCCACGGAATTTCTGGATATGGGTACCGTCATATTCGAGCAGCACAAGGACGAGAGCTTACGACCGCTCTTGGCGGCAGCACAGGAATCACCTGCAGGAAGTCGCTTTCGCGTACGCGATGGTGGCGCGCTGTATAAGAAGGGCTACTTGACCACCCAAGAACCTTCACAGCCAAGTATTATACGCCATGCACGATGACCCAACTTCCGGTCATCTGTGTTCCACACGTACTCTCTATCGGGCTCAAGAACGTTTTAATGGCCTAAGATGGCGAAGGATATCGAACTGGTACGTCGCCAGCTGCTCTCAATGCCAGCGCTGCAAGCGTCCTATACAAGCGCCACACGGCCTGCTTCAAACAGTTCCCCCTTCTAGCGTCCCCTTAGAGCAAGTTGGTATAGATTTTCTGGGCCCTTTCCCGCGATCCTCCAACGGCAATCGTCTGGTTATCGTTTGCGTAGATCACCTTACCCGCTATTGTGAGACCACCGCGTTGCCATCGGCCACAGCTACAGAAGTTTCTATCTTCTTGCCTGGCTCGCGTGGCACGCATGGCTCGCGTGGCTCGCGTGGCACGACATGGACCTCCTCGCATAGTAATCAGCCATCGTGGACGACAAGTTACCGCGGACGTAGTTGAAGAAACACTTCGTCTGTGTTCATGTAGCTTCAGCCATTCTACGCCCTACCATCTACAAACTAATGGTCTGGTTGAGCGCACAAACAGAACGCTTTCCAACATGCTGTCCATGTACGTCGATTCGGCACACAAGAATTGGGACAGTATCTTGCCTTTCATTACCTATGCCTTCAATACCACGAGACACGAGACTACTGGTTACTCACCATTTTTCCTTCTTTATGCTCGTCCGCCGCACTACACCCTCGACACCATATTGCCCTACTTCGCTCATCCCTTATGAAAATGAACCATGAGTTTCTGATTAGGACGTTATCTATTTCTAATGTGCCATCAGACAGGCATCAGAAATGCATCGTCTAATGTTGTTTAGCTTCACAAGTACATCAGAAACTCAAATGGCAATGTATGTTAGGATTTCTGATGAGGAGGAGCACACAGCTTTTTTTTTTGTCATTGCTAATGTCAAAGCACATGACCTAAAATTGTGTATGACACCAACTTTATTTTTTCTTATTTTTTATTTTATGCAGCGAAGCCGTCCTTGGTTAGGATCGAGGAAAAAAATGTCTCCGAAATGTTGACAAAAGACAAGTGGGTCGATCCTGGAGGTAGTGCAAAAAGGCTCCAGCGCAATGGCGCATACCTGTGTGGGCTCGGGGACCTGTAACGCGCCCTTGAATTACCCTTGTCACACGTGGCACCCAGAGAGACAAAAACAATGCACCGGAGTGATGAACGCTGTTGCCCAAACGCTAGTATATGACGATGCGTGTCGAAACGCCAGCGATAAAACGCAATAGTCTTCCCAACCAGTACCTGTGTCTCATTCTCTCGTGACATTGCCATTTCCCTAGCGACGTCATCAGTTGCCCCTTGGACTGGGTATGGGTAAGACCCATGTCGCTCACTCCGAAGAGGAAGAGCGCGCCTTCGAGGAGCGCCGGCGCACTCAACAGCGCGAATGGATGCGAAAGCGACGAGAAGCCGATACGCGTAGCGGCCTTATCACGTGCTGAGGCCGATGGTGCAAGGTGGTGCAAATCTACTCGCCTAAACTCGCTTTCACTCGCACATACAGTATACGGCGCGCGGCGATGCAACGAAGTTATGTGTTGTGTCTTTCCAACCATTTAACATAACCACCAAATTAAAACAATTTTAAATATAATGAAGCAAAACCAACAGCCTCGCTGGTCTTCGATCTGCACATAGTGGAAGGGCTCCGATATTTTTTTTGGGGGGTGGGGAGGGGCGGAGGGGGCTAATAATACAGATTATTAGTCTAGCATATCGAGCACAACTTACAGGCAAATCGCAGTGTCACATAGTTTGGCGAAAATGTTGATTTAAAATCAATTCTGGGGTTTATGCGAACACCACGATCGAGGCACACTGCAGAGATCGTTTCGCCAATTTCTGAGCCTACAGCTGATGTTAACGACAGCAGGAAGTTATCGAAAACGAAGGGACGGCGCAGGCAGTCAAAATCCTTCAACTCACGCCCCAGCGACGGCTTTCAAAGGATAACATAACCAGATCTCTAAGGCCATGCTTTTACTGGCTGCAGACGGCGGAAGCAATCCAAAATTGAAAATACGTCATAGAATTTCTTTCTACGAAAAACTATAGCGTAAAATGTGGACTGTTCGGTGGTTTGTTTTGCCTCGCAGCATATATAGGTAGCTGAGCGTAATACGGCACAAAACATGAGTTTACTGATTATTATTGTTGGCATCACGGAGCCCACAACAACCTCACAAGTATGCAGGTGGCGCTGTCGTTATTCCTCAGTCTTCAAGATGGCTGTCGTCTGTACGAGCTGCAAGTGTGCTACTACGATGTGTTGCTTAATCGTGGGTTTTATATTTGCTGTAATGAAACAGGACGTAGTTAGCGTGCACAAAAGTGCCACGCTGCAAACTCGCCGTGTGCGTGGCGCGCCAGGCAAATGTGGACCAATGATTTTCATGCCGTGGCCTTTGTCTGCTTGTCGTGGAAAGTTGGCTGGACGTCGAAAAGAAATAATGCGTGTTGTTAGCGTGCCACAGCTCGTCCACTACGCAGCGACATCTATGATGGGGAGATGGGAGTAATGTCGTCGACGCAGCACCGGCAACTTGGACAGCATCGTACCATTGAAAAGGTAAGCAGTCGGGCTTGCTAAGTGCACGTGTGTTGTGCGTGCTCCTCGTGTGTGCATAGCGTGCCTTGCGAACTTCTGCGACAACAGTGAAAACTGTGCTTGTGCATGCTGCGCGCTGTTTGTCAGAATTTAGTTGCGCAAACTTGAAATGCGAAATTGAATATCCTGATAAGGGGGGCGTTTTCTTCCGATGGGAAAGATTACGTTCGCAAATAATCGTGTTCACCTGTGCGTGCGCTTCCGCTTTTCTGCTGAAGTTGCATAATAACGACTCATCTGTCTCTTCACCGATTCTTACTGCAATTACGTTTTTTTGCTTATAAATTCTTCGACGTTGTAAATAATCTCTGCTTACCAGGTTTTCGGTTTACGAGCAGTTTGAGGAGAAAATTTAAGCAGTTACAGCTTGCTACTAGTGCAGCGTTCTTTTCAAAACAAGGGGTGTTGCCATAACTTTGACGTTACTAAACATGGCAGGGGAAAGTTGTTTAAACTAAGTCATGAAAGCAAACTCTAGTATGTAAACAAACATTTCTTGTATGTGCTGCTGCGTGCGTGTTGATGAAGGGGTCCCTATTATCATGACATTCTTCAGTGACTCGACCTTGTGCTGCGTTGCCACCCTGCACTAGTGCAGACATGTTTTCGTGACTATTTTTATGTGCACTTTACATGTGTTCACAATATGACAGTTTTATTGTGCCAATCAATGCTATAAGTTAACACTGAACTCATTTTGCAGTGGTGAGACCGTGGCCCTATAGCAGTGTCCACGTAATGGCAGGGAAATGCAGGGATCCCGCAGCCATGGCTACAGCAGCACGGCGTGTAATCTGGATGTCATGTCAGGTATGTATGAAGTATACGTGTACCAGAAAGTACGATCTCAGTATGATTCATGTATAAGCTTATCGAACATATTTTTCAACTCAGCTTATTCAACTTAATCGTAGGCTAAATATTTATGCAACTTTATTCAACTTGCTGCTTATTTGTGTTCATAACATTATGCACACATTATCGTGTTCTACATAAGACTAAACCGAGCATGTCCTGATGTTTAGAATTTTTTTCTCGCTTCAGTCACTTGGCTGCAAGTTTAATTTTATTTTTGCTTTGCACACAGAATATTACACTTCTTATTTTGGTTTTATTGTTTTGAAACTGTTCCTTATGCTGTAGCTTCTATTTCTGTATTTTTTCTCTGCTTATGCTACACGCATTTGCAGTTTTTGTGCATGTTAGAATTCGAACGGTACTGTGCCAAATATCTCACAGGTCTAAGTGTGCAGCGTGCTTACCTTTACTTACCATTGTTACTTTCACATTGCTATTTACAATAATTTCTGTCTTGTTCTCAGATTAACTGTCACTGGCAAATACACATATGATGAGCTTAAATTTCTTGAAATGAAATGTGAAGGTGTAGTCTTGTGACAGCTGAAGTATGGCAGCAATGTCGAAGAAGCTGACTTGCGAGAACTATTACTACAGTATGCCAACGGATACCCATCCCTGTATTTGTGCATTTGCTGAGAACCAGCCGTGTCCACGAGGTGAAATTTGTAGCGTCCGTTTGAGTTTGCCGGTCAGTTGATGCAACTTCAGGACAAAATATACACTGTGAGAGAAGGAAGACCATTACTAATGGGCTGCTCACACCCTAATGGTGCTGGCTCACACGTCCTTTTATTTATGCGGTATGCCTGATTTCACGTGTCAATTTTCCACTGTAGGTGAAAAATAGGTGACGATCGTAATCTGGCCAGAAGCCCGATTGCTGCAATGCATGGCCAAGACGGATGAGCATACTGGTCTTTTGAGTCAAATATGTTTGATATCTTAAGTACACATCTAGGCATCAGCTAGTCTGCACTAGTGTGCATTTCACCACATGTGAAAGGAGTACAATACACTGCCTCGGAAACACACTGGACAAATTTAGTGGTATCTTAGTGGACAAATTTAGTGGTAACCAAGCAAGCCTCGCTTGCCTGCTCGCCTTTCACAATTCACTTACGGACTGTCGTTCATATCCTGTCTACATTATTTCTTTCCGTTTATATATGTGAATAGCAGTCCACGAGCGAATTGAGAAAGACACCCAGGCAAGGGAGGCTTGCTTAGTTAAAGATACCACTAAACTTGTCTTGTATCCTTTAGGGGTTGTTTGGTATATTCCTTTGATCATGTGTATATTTGGTCAGATTTACATGGGGCAGACTGGCCGGTGCCTTAACATATGCCTGGGAGAACACCAACATAGGTGTGACATAGGCCAACATAGGCATGACATAGTGGACTTGAAATGCATGAGAACTATGCCGGTAGCTCATGCAAATATTCTATAACGGCTGGCACTTGAAAGTGTCGGGGTTGCATGGGGTTGCCCATACACCAGCACTCCTATGCTTGTTTCCCCGCCAAGTGATCAGATAGAAGATTTTCCAATTCCCGCTAGCAATCCACAGACACTGCTGCCCTTTCTCGAGTGGAAACGAATACAGCCATAGTAGTTCACAGCACGTACACCCACAGCTGATCCATGTTGCATGTTTGTACAGCCAAGAGAAATTTGGGCATATTGTAGTTAGTGCTACACCCAAAGGCTACACAGCGGTTCCTGAATGACTTTGTGAACCGACATCGCATAAACTTTTCGCACAACTAACATCTCCAAATCGTTTCGCAGCAAGTGATACAGTGTGTATTCCTGTGGTTCATTGCCAAGTGTTGTTAATTTTCTGTCCTTTCACCATGCAGGATACACGTGCACTCACTTCAAGACGACGACCCTCCTTCTCAAATACAGTCTCTCCTCAAAGACTAGCAGGGAGATTAAATGAAAGGAAAATACCACATCCATAACCAGACAGATAATATGTGTTCCTTACATTTAACCTCCTTCGGTCTTTAAGGAAGCGTGGTATATGCTCAATAAATGTTTTCATCAACTTTTTTTGTTGAAAAATGTCTAATGTGCAGCATATGTACGGGCCCACGTACATGTTGAATGTTGGAAAAAGTGCTGCACCTTAGCTTGGTATATGTATATCAAGCACCAAGGACACATCAGAAAATGTCGCCACACATGGTGGCTAATTTTGTTTTAGGAATTCTATGAATGCCAGCAATCTAATGTATAAACTCCGTAGAGGCTCATTAGGAAGACATGACACGGTCACACGAAAACTGCTTGGGAGCACGCATTAGGAAGACATTTCATGCTCACACGAAAAACACTCATCAAGTATGCATCAGAACGACGGTGGCCAATATGTTTTAGATTGGCATTAGGAATACATCAGAATATTTTCGAAGAAACACATCAGAGACTCATTTGGCTGTAATGTCAAAAGTAATCAGACCTTCATGTGAAACTAATCTCACATTTTCTTAAGGGATGACAAAGAGCCAATGGATGAGGTCCTCTGTCGAGCAGAAGCGCGACGCCTCGCTAGGCTACGCACCCTGGCATTGCAGGACCGGTGCAAGGTACGCTATGACGGGCGTCACCGCCACGTTAATTTCGATCCTGGTGGCTTTGTGTGGCTCTGGACGCCGTTGCACAAGCGTGGCTTGTGCCAGAAGTTTCTCGTCCATTACGTCGGCCCCTGCGTTATTCTGGAGCGCCTCAGCGAAGTGAACTATCGCATTGCGCGTCTCACGAGCAGTGGATGACGCTCGGCCAAGGCTGAAGTGACACACGTCGTGCGTCTGAGGCGTTACAATCCACGAGATGACTGACTCGCCCGGCGGGCTTCGTCTGCCAGCGGGGAAATATCACGAGCTCTTGCCTTGAATCACTGCTGCCGTGCAGATAACCAGGGGAGAGAAAGAGGAGAACGATGTGAGCCAAGTTGCCTCGGGACCGCGCTCGAAACGCTCTCATCAACCAGATTCATCTGGTTCGACATTAAACATCTTGTGTCTAACACTATGTTGTCTTCATTTCTTAACTCTCTCGTAAAAGCTATTCAGTTTCTGACTGCGGAAACCTAGCAATAAAGAAGAAAGAAATGAGGGTGGCGTATTGGTTAGAGAAGCGGGCTGATGGACTCGATAACAGACGTTCAATTCCACCATCGCTCACGTATAATTTTGGTTTTATTCAAGCGAGCACAGAAAAGTGCATCTACCCACCCACTTACCTGACGCGAAGTGCCAACAATGAGGCAAGGTATGCTTCGCAATAAAAAGAGCACACACGCGATGTTTGGCCCTTCACAGTGAAGGTTTTTCGCAAAATTTAGGGAAGACATAAGTAAGGCTATTGAAGGCGGTGATCATCAGTCTGTTGAAAATTATTCAGCACTGCAGTATAGGATGAAAGGCACACGCTGCATTTTTTACGCCGTACCTCTCATGCTTCGGAAACTTAATGCATATATGAAATAAAAATGCAGAGAAGCAGACTCAGTTGTTGTTCCGTCCCTTATATGTGTAGGTGCTGCCCTTAAAACAGAATAGTTTGAATATATAACACCGCAGTGCCAGCGCAATAGTGGTGTCCTGCTCGCTACTGCCATATGCTAAATGCGAACTGTATCTGAACATGTGCGAATGCGCCGATAACTTATCGGGTGAACAGAGAACTGATTTTCAGCGACTATTTGTGCTATATGAATACTAAATCCTTCACTAATAAGGACAGGCATTACATATTACACATAAGTTCTACTAGTCTAAAAGCATGTTCAAAAGTAAAGCCTTCGGAAAAAAAAACTTTCTTGAATGGTGGGCCATGTTGGGGAATTCCTTGAAAACGGAAACAGATCAATTACTCGGGTTAAATACAAACTTTACCTATCGAAACATAGACTTCTGAAATGAAAATTCGATGTTCACCTTTGCGCTCAGACACATTAGAACTATAGAAAAAAACTGCAAGCTATCGTAAAAGTGAACGGAGAAGCTCTACATGCATGCGTGATGGCATAATATCATTCGGTAAATCTACAAAATTGGACAATTCAGGCTGGCCCACACCTTCATCTTGCTAACATCTTTTAATTGCACCATCGTGATACTTAAACAAAAATTAAAAAAAGCTTTGACGTATTTCTATTTCACACGGATCGCATTCCGTGTAACCTAGCATCTCCATAAGAACTGGGCCAAAGGTTTCAATAAAAAGAAATTGAATTAGTCACGTGAAATACTGGCAATTTACGTCAACAATAACAAGATTGAACAGTGATGCTATACCTGCTTTAATAAGTAAACTAGCTTCAGGGAATTTTAGCCTCGCCATCTCATGACCATCTATCTAATACGTGTCCACTGCACGACGAAGAACACTCTCACCGATTTCAAAGTACCTACGCCTTACCTCAGCAGTACCTCACTTCTGTACCCGCAAATTTCATCATTTCATCACAACATGCAACCTTCTACCATCCTCGACTGCTGGTTTTCTTCCCTTAGCCACAGTTTTGTTTAGCGCTAATAGACCAACGGTTATCTCTATGTGCTCTCTATCTCTCTCTTCCCCATCTTTCATTCTCCCCCATCCCGCTCCCATGTGTAGGGTAGCAAACCAGTTGTGCTAAACTGGTTCACCTCCCTGCATTTCCTCCTCCACTATTTTCTTCCTTACTTCTTTACGAACGTCATCACCTGCGCAGCCCGGTTTTTTTTCTTTTTATTGTCGTAATTTATTGGCTACGATTATTTGGCTCGTAATCTATCGCGCTCTCCACCTGTCTCCTAACGTTACGGCTGCCATTTTTTTTATTTCATCGCTCGCTGTGTGGTTGATAGATTTCATCAAGCTTCTTTGCGCACCTTACAAGTTACAGCCCTATACCTCAGTAAGTAGTACCTGTGCCAACGTGCGCTGTGATATAGTACTGTATAGTTTATAATACCTTTTATTAAGAATAACGGTAACACGCCGGACATCACTTCTAGGCGGCCCGGTCATCTGCACTCCAACCCATTTTTATTGATCTGCATGTTTCATTTTCATGATATGAGCATTCTGCTCTTACGCACTTAATTGGCCCAGCTTCTTAATGCTGATTACCAATCACGTAATGGGGGCCGTCTAAGCGAAAAAAAGAAATGGAGAAGCCAAAGCATACCGGCAAGAATACCGTTGCAGTGTTGCGCTTATTCCGGCTATCTTCGGCGTTAGGCAAACAGAAATGACGAGAATGTTCGCATGTTTGTTATTTGTAGTCAGATTCAGAAGCACGTAGGGAAAGAGAGTCCACCGCAATGCTTTCGGAGAAGATGTCACACACCAAAAATAACCCGAGCTTCTCCAGACGCAGCTGGTGGTAATATCTACATGGCAGGCCAGAGGCATCGAAGCAGCAGCGAGAAAACAACAACCCGATTTACTGCGCAGTAGGCGAGCTGAGAAGTGCGGGACTGCAACACTTACGCAACACAATATTGGCAGTGGCTGCGCGAATGTGATGGCGTGCAGCATAGGTAATATTCCCGGCGGCTGTCGGTATTTCGAAATTGAAGGCGATGCAAATACAGAGCTAGCCGCGTTTTGGTTCGATATTCCCTCGGTGCTTAGGTATATATGCCGCTATTGATCTAAATGTAACGAATGACGAAAAGCAGGCTACACCTTCTCCTGGGTTTGCTATGTTTGGTGTTTCTGTGTAGCTATCTGTATACTGCTTGTACTCTACTCAATACCTCCGGCCGTTGTGCAGGAATTACTTAGCCAATCCAACAGCATTACCCTATGCTCATAAAACGTAAGGCATGCTCTTGAGAGAAAGGGTTTGCGACATGACTCATCGAGAGCGTAGTAGGGAACGTAATCGGGGATAACTGTTTTGCTTACTCGTGTCATCTGAAAAAAAATGAACAGCCCTTGTTCCAGGAACACAAATAATGTATCTTTGTTTTTCTGTATATCTTAAACTTTCGAAACCAATCACCTGCTTTGTTAAAACTCTGCACCCACACATCTGCAAAATGTCGGACCAAACAAGACGCCGTGCTTTCTTGCAGGAAAGGAAGCCCTCTAGACGTTAACAGAATTCTCAAAATTCTCAACTTTCATTCGATAGCCATCAAAACGGCACTCCAAGCGAATGTTGGCCGCCACCAACGCCGCCACCAAGATATTTCAGATCAAGGCCAAGTATCGTGAGATACTATCGCGGCCGGCGTAGCGTATGCTGCGGGTGTGAGAAAAACCGTACTAGGGTAAGAAGAGAAGGATGGTTGCTTCATGCGCGCCTAATTTTTGAGGTCGCGTGATCAAGGGAGCGCGAAACGGGGTGTGGTAGGGTAGAGCTGTGTCATAAGCGGAGACGCCACAAGACCATACGGTTATATTGCTTGTTGGTGCGATCGAAGCTCTTCTTCGTTTTCTTCGTGCCAAGGTAAACAAAAACCAATCTAAGTTATCTAGTTTATCAAGGCCCCTGTCTGATAAGCTAAGCGAAGCAAGAAAAATATAGCATTATGAAACCTTAAGGACCCTTATGAAATCCTCACCGCATCGCTTCTGGCGTCACTTGGTGCAGGGCGGAGAAAACTAGCGCATTGTCTTGTAGTCAATTATCAGCTGGTCACTGACTGCTTTTCTATTGCAAACCTGCACAATATATTTTTCCAATCAGCGTTTAATGATTGTCCCAGCAATATTTATGCACACGTGTCCCGGCCTTTTTATTTATTGGTCATGCCTGGTGTTCAGATCACTTATGAAGGTATTGTCTCATTATTGCTTAATATTGTTACGCGAAGGACCAGTCAGTAAGACTACCAACTATTTACAGGTTGTATTTACAACAGCGGATGCAGCGCTGACCGGTTAGACTCACAGCGCCAGCCCAGCTCCTTCTTCCTCTTCTTTTCTCGAGTGATGGCACCCGCGCGCATCGTTCAAACAACCAAATACCACACGCGTGTAGCATAATCCCCCGGCGGCAAAAGCGACGTCCCGGAGCGTCTAAATGTCATCACTGGGAGGGTGAGTCGTGTAACGTGCACGATATCACTGGACTGGGAAGCAGTTGGGGCGTCAGGGGCGATCTCGTAGGTGACGGGAGTCACGGCACGAAGCACTCGGTAGGGGCCTGTGTAACGAGACAGCAGTTTTTCTGACAGGCCGACCTGACGCGACGGAGACCATAGAAGCACCAAAGAACCAGGCGGGAAGTGCACGTTTCGGTGTCGCTGGTCGTACAAACGCCTTTGACTCTCTTGGGAGTGCAGAAGGCGGTCACGGGCAATTTCCCTTGCGTGGGCAGCGCGGGCGACGGCATCAAGTGCATATTCACTGGTGGGTGCTGCGTGAACAAGGAGGGTTGTGTCGAGGGGCAGTGCTGGTTCATCATCCGTTCGAACGTGTGCTGGGGCATTGCATAAACCAAACGGCATAACCTTAAATTGGTAGGGGTCATCTGGAGTGACGAAAGACGTCATTTCTTGGTCACCCTCATCGATGGAAATGTGCCAATAACCAGATCGAAGGTCAATGGACGAAAAGTATTTGGCACCGTGAAGACAATGAAGAGCGTCGTCAATTCGTGGTAACGGGTATACCTCCTTTTTAGTGATTCGGTTTAGGTGGCGGTAATCAACGCAGAAACGCCACGTGCCATCTTTCTTTTTGACGAGCACGACCGGCGACGCCCAAGGGCTCGACGAGGGCTCAACAATGCCTTTGGCGAGCATCTTGTTGACTTCCTGCTGAATAACTTGCCGCTCTGCCGTGGACACACGATACGGTCGGCGCTGAATGGGAACAGCATCACCAGTGTTTATCCGATGCTTAACAAGGGACGTCTGACCAAGTGGGCGATTTTCAGTGTCAAATATGTCGCGGTAAGAAAGCAAAAGGCGATATAGGGCGGCTGCTTGGCCAGGGGCGAGGTCCGGAGCGACCATGGTACGCAATGGGCCGTCGAGGTTCAAGGCATCCTGCGGGTAATCAGGAGGACCTTGAGACGCGTCGGCTGCAAAAGCAGTGACGTGGTCGTCTGTCACTGACCGGAGCGTGGCCACCGCTATGCCTTCAGGTAACACTTGCTTCGTCAAGCCAAACTTGACAACGGGGAGACACATCCGATTAGCGGTAAGGGTAACGACGGAGTGTGGTACAGAGATGTCGCGCGCCAGGAGGACATCACGAATAGGGGCGACGACATAGTCGCCATCAGGCATGGTTGCCGTTGAGGCCAATTCGACGAAGGTTAGGGCTTTTGGAGGTAACCGAACAAACGCTGTAGTGCATAGGGTGTTCGGTTGTGCGGGGCGAACGTCGGAAAGAAGAGGAAGCTCGAGGCACAGCGTACCGGTGGAACAGTCGATGAGGGCAGAATGCGTCGTCAGAAAGTCGAGCCCGAAGATTAGGTCATGAGGGCAACTGGTCAGCACGGAGAACAGGACGGGAACTTGGCGGCCAGCAATTCCTACGCGAGCAGTGCACATACCACAGACGGCAACAGTGGCGCCATTGGCGACGCGTACGGCTCGAGTGACGGCAGGCGTAAGAACTTTTTTGAGGCGACGACATAGGGTAGCGCTCATTATGGACACTTGGGCTCCAGTATCAATCAATGCCGTCAACGGGACACCATCTACGTCTACTTCAATTAGGTTCGTGTTCGTGAGGAGCGTCAACGGAAGATTTGGACAGGATGAACGGGATGCAGCACTACCTCCAAGAGCTGCATGGCCTAGTTTTCCGTCCGGCGGTTTGGCGAGGAAAAGCGGCGAGGTTGGTGTGACGGGGAGCGACGGCGTTGGGGCGACGGCGATCGCCCGGAGGAGCGGCTGTCAGGGTCATCAGAAGTAGGGTACGGACGGCGAGGTGAGTAACGGCGAGCGTCGGCGTATGGGCGAGGAGCAGGGAATGAGCTCCAGTACGGCGGCATCCAGGTGGTGCGGCAGTGGCGGGATACGTGACCAACTCGGTGGCAGCGGAAGCAGATCGGTTTGTCGTCAGGTGTTCGCCATTTAGCAGGATTGCGTGGTCTGGGAGCGAAATACTGGCCATTAAAGGTTGAGGACATAGGAATGGGTGCCGAATCAGGTCGGGAGACAGAGCAGGTGGTAGGGATGCCAAGGTTTGCAATTCCTTGCCGCACAACCGCTTGTATAACGGAAATTGTAGGGGCCGCTGGGTCAAAGGTACCGTCGAGGATGAAGGGGGGCCGGACTCGCCGCTTGAATCTCACGGCGAACGATACGCGTGAGGTTCTCTTGAAATGGTCGTGTTGCAGGAAGAGCGGAGCAAGAGGACGTGGCAGGGGTGTTTGGGAGCCGGGAAAACTGTGGGACGACGCGGCGGCTTTTGGCTACCTCGAAGCGGCGGAATTCTTTGACGATGGCTTCGACAGTAGAAACATCGTTATAGACGAGCAAATTGAAGGCGTCATCCGCGATGCCTTTTAGGATATGGCCCACCTTTTCAACCTCGGTCATGTGCTCGTCGACTTTCCGGCAAAACGCGAGCACTTCCTGTATGTAGGAGACATACGATTCTGTCGACGACTGGACACGGGAAGCAAGCTCTTGTCGCGCAGCCTGTTGGCGACCTGACGGATTGCCAAATAGGTCGCGAAGCCTCTCTTTGAAAGTGTCCCAGCTGGATATCTCAACCTCATGGGTGCGAAACCAGACACACGGTGTCCCGTCCAGATAAAATAACACATTGGCAAGCATGATGCTAGGGTCCCAGTGGTGGCTTCGGCTAACACGCTCATACATGCTGAGCCAGTCGTCGACGTCAACGCCATTTTGGGCGGAGAATGTCCCAGGATCGCGGAGACTAGGAACCGCAACGTACGTTGTGGTTGGCGCCGCAGGTGTAGGTGGCGACGAGGTGTTTCCATCGGAAGCCATGGCTGAGAAGACGACGGTGCGGCCGCTTCGGAGCTCCGTGGCGAGGACGGGGAACGTTCCACCTATACCAGAATGTTACGCGAAGTACCAGTCAGTAAGACTACCAACTATTTACAGGTTGTATTTACAACAGCGGATGCAGCGCTGACCGGTTAGACTCACAGCGCGAGCCCAGCTCCTTCTTTCTCTTCTTTTCTCGAGTGATGGCGCCCGCGCGCATCGTTCAAACAACCAAATACCACACGCGTGTAGCAATATAAACGGGAAAATATCCATCGGACCAGATGGCATACTGAATGATTTTCTTGGAAGATATGTGAAATGGGTCGCCCATATCTCCTCATCATATAATGCCTACCTTGAGCAGAAACGTCTTCTATACGACTGGCTTGTAGCGAAGGTTTAAGTCTGGAGACCGACAAGATATTGAGAACTGCCGTCCAATCTCACTGATTTACGTATGATAGGAGCTTTTAGAGCTTACATCTAAATCCCTCAATACTTATCTTGAGGGCACAAAAGCGTCATTTCCCAAACAACATGACTCTCGACAAAAAACTCTCCACAAAAACCCAACTCCTTCAAACTTACGACAAAAACACTCAAATAACAGAACTCAGATTTATGCAGTCTGCCTTGATTTTTCCAGATACTTCGACAAGGCTCCTCATACAGAGTTAATTCAGAAATCAGTACACCGAGGCATGACCTATAATAAGATACGTAGTTCAATGGGTAGCCGCGTATCTAACAGGAAGAACACAATATATGGAAGTAAACGGTTGCAAATGTAATTCAATAAATATTACATCAGAGTTTCCGCAAGCTTCCTTCATACGACCGATACAATTTTAATTTATATAAGAAATATCACGTAACACTGATATGAGCACAACGGTACGTCGTTTTGCAGACGATAGTCTAATATATAAAGAAATAAACAACATAGATGACCAGAAAGCTCCTAATGTCACTCTTGCAGTCGTCATTGATTGGTGCATTAGGGCGCAAATGGAAATGAAGCAATAAAAAACCGTGTTTTACGCGTGACAAATAAGAGTACGGAAGTCCTGACCTACAATTATACACTTGGCCCTACCCCACCCTCTACAATAGACGCAATGAAGTACTTAACTGTAACCATATGAAGCAACTTAAAATGCAGGAGCCATATTGACAAGAGTTGCTCAGCAGCAGGAAAAAGAACTATGGCACGTGCGACGGAAGTTGAAACTTGCTTCAACCCTAGTTAAGATAACAGCAGATCTCACGTATGTGCGGCCAGCTTGGGAGTCCACAAATATTGTATGGAAACAACCCGAAATTTGGCTGATAAAAATGCTAGACATTGTGCAGAGGTGAGCCGACTAGATATATACTTTCAACATACTCTTCGGCTGAGTCAGTAACAGACATGTTGGTGTTTGCTTGAACTTTCAACATTAGCCCAACGTCGACTATTGGCCAGGATAAAATTATTCTTCTTACTGACAAAAATTAACTAAACATAAACAGAGCAAAGTACCTAACACCGCGCCTAGAAAAAATTCTGAGAGCAATAAATTAATATGTGCACGAAGTACTCCAACAACGTGTCAATGTATATGCAAAATATTTTTTGAAAAATAACTCGGTAATTGAATTCACTGTCATTCTCAGTGCTTCGCTATCATTCAGTAGACAATTTTGAGGAAGGGCTTAAGGAATTTTTTCTTCAGTCTAATTTACACTATTGTCATTCTCTTTTCCTATATAACTCAAGCTTGATGTGCTGATTGTACTTCTGTAATGTGCTGATCTACTGTACTCTTGTACTGTACCACTTGTATTGCTGGACTACCCTTGCAATGTCTGGAGCTTGATAGTGTGTTGTTTGTGTACTGCTCTTTTAGATGCGAAGCAGCTTATGGCGGGGGCTTTGTCCGTCCCTCCCGCGGCGTCCCACACCCCTACAGCGCATGCGCGTCCCCTCCCCCTCTCTCTCCTCTCCTACGCTCCCCCCTTTCTCTCCTCTGGGAATCCTCTACTGTACGGAGCGGCGTCCGCGTGCCACACCCCCACAGTGCATGCGCGTCCCTCCCCCTCTCTCTCCTCTCCTACACCCCCCTTTCTCTCCACTAGGAATCTGGAGCGGCGCGCACGACAGGTGCTGCAACAGCTGCATACTCCGCTAGGGGCGCCATGGTAGTTCCGCGGTATGAAAATGACGGAGCGCGCGCCCCTAATTCTCTCTCCTGTCCAGCGCCGCGATGAGCGCTCGGGCCGCTGCCGCGAAACCATCTCCCGTTCAAGCTAACCATCTCCCCGCTGCTTCGCATCCACACATGGTTCCCTTTAGCGGGAGATGGAGTAATTTTTTGTTATATGTATAATACATGAAATTCTAGCTGTAACCAACGCCTGCACCATCCCAAGGGTGAACAATATGCTGAAATAATCATAATAAGTTAACGTAGTATAAATCTGTCGAGCACTTGCTGTATTAATCTGTTTTACAAAGGTTCTAAGTCATCCATGCCCATCTAATTTGGCATGCGCAACCATTCTACTAATTTTCACCAAGCTCAATCTTGCTAAAAATTGGCACTCCTCCGAAACAGTAAAAATCAGTCGTCATATTGACGGCCACCTTTGAAGTCTACGGATATACCAAAGTGCTAGTACCTGTCTTCTAACACGCGTAAAATTATTTCCTTTCGTCTTAAAAGCGTCACCTGAGTTGATGAGCATCAATTCTAACTATGTATCATCCTTTAACCGGCAAGACATCGCTTTCGCCGTTAACAAGACGAGGAGTGCAGGAAAACAAATGATGTGCTCGTGATAATGATGGTCTTCGATTGGCTGTCTTGTGGAGTACCTCATGCGGTACTTCATACAAGATGTGCGCCTGGCCGGCTATGTCCCGGCGGCAGGATGGCAGCACCACTGAGTCCTCACCTTGGCGGTGCAATGCTTGGAAATATAACTGCCAAGTGCCAATATATTTCTCGTAACTTTTCCTTATTCCTGAGAGGTATTGGCATGAGTTGGATGTTAGCGCTTCGATTTACCCAAGGACTCCAGAAAGCATTACGTAAAATGGCCGTATAATGCTTTTGAACGCTCGCTTAACAATTTTTCCCCAAAGGAAGTAATTAACTGATGCTCTTAACGTTTTGCACGCAGGTCAGCCCAAAATATCACCTTCATATGTCAAGCTTGCGGAAAGCTGAGCTCTATCAGTATGTTTCACAAACTGCTACATGGTTGTTAAAGCGCGGTTTCGAAGCTAGATTAGCCTACAGTGCTTAATGTGTGTCTTTTTCTTGCGTGCTTACAATATGTTTCCTATTCCCACAAAATATAAACTGCGTCTTTCCTTCATTCAGGAAACTCGGTACAACTACGGGCCTCGTACAGCGCATAGATGTAGGGAAACACGAGAATCCAGTAAATATTTAGAAAGCACATAAAGAACCTACATTCTTCAAACATTCCCCTTCTGTGTCACTGTCCATCTTTTGAGACTCAACGACGTATTCTCCAAGCTAAGCTCAACCTGTTAGATAACAGAACACTTTCGGAAAAAAAGATTCTTGGGCCATGGCCTATGCATTCTTGCAAGCAAAAGGCCACAAAAGCCCTTCTGCAGTTCGTGAAGAGCACTGGATTTTACGAGCGCTTGCGACAGCGGAGATTCTTCTGTGACTGTCTCTGCGAATGACTGACTTCGTTTTTTTTTTCGTTTCTCTCCTTATCTATTCTTGCCCTTTCCCGCTTCCCAAGTGTAGGGTAGCCAACCGGGCACGTCCTTGGTTAACCTCCATACCTTTCCCTCTTCGTATCTCTCTCTCTCTCTCTGAAACATTCCGTTTGTTTTGAATATAATAATTCTAGCATGTTTGGTTATTCTAAAGCTGCGGGAAGTTCCGGAAGCGTTTCTAGTACTGCCTTTAAACTGACAGGAAAGGAGTGTAACAACTTTAATTTAGCCCCTAACTAACGCAGAATCAAAAACATTTCTTGCGCTTAGACCCGAGCGTGGGCCGTATATCCTCTCAGTACAACCTTTGTAAATAGATTAGTTCTCTCGGGACACCATTATTAATTGTATACAACACTCAAGCGCGTACTGTCGCACTTATAGCTTTGCTGCAAGTAGGAAGCTTCATTCCTGCAGTCCACTCCTCCCTTGCAAATATATTGAACAGCGTTACGTACAACATTTATATTTCTTGTTACCATAAAAGAATGTACAACGATCATTTATTTAGGAATAATTAAAATGAACCACGGTTGCTATCCAAGAATGTGCCTAGTATGATTTGGCGGATGGTTTTTGGTTATTTGTGGCACTATGTTGGACAATGTGTAACGTGAGATACTTCTCGTACCTGTACGCGAGAGCCAACCGGTACTTCAAGGGCCAGTTTTAAACCGTATGCAGCGCCTCTGACCCACCTCAGGTCAGAGGCGCTGCGACCAGAGGCGCTGCACCGTGTCAACGACATTGACTAAAAATAGTAGCTGTAACAGCTAAATAATGTGAGAACGCGCCCCTTACCACCGTGTCACAGTGCGGTGTCACACTATACCACCGGTACCGGTGATACCCGCGGTGCCGTACTACCGTGGGACGTTTACCGACATTAGGATGCACATCTTCGGGATCGGCGTAGAAAAAAGCTAAGAGTCACAAGAAATCGCGGTTAGTTCCCACAAAATGCTCAACGCAATAAAAGCGCGTTGCGTTGGCATTTCTGAAACACTTCGCAAGCGGGAATTTCTTCTTTTTTGACACTTTACACTTTCTTAGTTATCCAGGACACATCGAAGGGGCGCACGGCAACACTGACAGGTATTGTTGTTTCAAACTACACCGTTGTATATTGATTGATGACTCCAATCAACAAGCACTTGGGGCCATTTTGAGTACTCTTGCTTGCACCATTAGATGGGCCGATCATCACACGTGCCTCTTGTGCATTTTCACCTTTACTTTCAACTGATTTGCGAACGCCAGGTCGTTTAGTCGCATATGGCAAATCTGCATTTTGCACTCCCTTAACGCCCGGCAGACGTGTGCGACGAAACACGTACATGCGCACACCTTGTGCTCTTCCTTCGGCCTTTGCACCCCTATCGGGTCCAGCGCTACAACGGGCATACGAGTCGCTCTTCTGACCGAAACGAGAAAAAAATAGAGCGCACCCATCCGAACACTGCAGTCTACGAGGAATACTGGCAGCCTAATTGCCGAAGCCGAGAAAAAAGTGGCTACTTGCATTTGCAGCATTGAGTGCCATTTTCTACTTCCGCTAATGAGCATCGATCGGCTGAGCGGAGCGATGAGCAAAAACTTTCAAAAGTAGGACGTGGTGGCAGGTATTGCTACACAACCACGGCGCACATTTCTACGGTCTGGAATGACGAGCTCGGAGAAGAATGTGCTTTCACTATGCGGATTCATATAGACCAGAACATAAGTACCATGGGCAGTCATCGATAACACTTTAAAGCAACAGCTAAAGTAAAGGTCTTTCTTGAATTCACTATGGGCTCCTGCCCACTCAACAGACGGTCAGGGTTAGGCTTGCGCAAGAATTAACCCGTTACAAAGGAAAAGGAAAACACAATGGAACCGGATCATAGCATGGTGAACAACTGGGCGAGTTGGTCGAGATTCACTTCTTTCAACACAAGAGGTGGCGCATACACACGAAAGACGCATGAAATATAGTGGTACGAGCATAGATTTTCTAGACCCAATGAGAGTTAAGTTATGCTGACCTGTACTGTGCAATGTACAAAGGTGGAAGAGATGAGAATAAATAAATCGACAGCGTGAACCCATCCAAAGAGATGCAAATAAGCATTTATCATTTAGTTCACACAAATTGTCACATAGGCTGGTCTACATGAAAAAAAAAAAAAAACACAGCAGCGCTATTGTGGCTTTGCACATCACAAACGCACGACGCATTGGTGCTAGAATCTCTTACTCTGTAAAGAGCCTTTCCTTTCTTTAACTCTAAGAACGCACAGAAGGCGTTTCAAAGGTTCTTTTATGCCACATGAGTTAAAATTGGCATAGTCCGACATTCGAATTAGGAATCACCATACGTTCGTAAAGAAACTACTTCCCTTCGCAGGTAACATAGTAACGTTTTTTTTAACACGTCGTATTAAACAGTGCAAAAGCAGTACCTTCAAACATGTGTTGATGGCGCGTAGGCACCGGTTAGCCATCTATAGTGTACCCCACTCCCTTAATCTGATGGGGGAGAAGAAGCCGACGTGGGCCGCGCTGCATTCGTTCTCGACAACGAAATCGCGTGCTCGGCCAAAAATATATATCCTCTTAATTGCTAGAACAATTCCCCAGAAACAATTTCGGACCATTTAGTACGTACAATCTTCGTGCTTCTACTTGTGTGTTCAACGATCGTACAGGGTGTTTCAGCTAACTTGGGCCAAGTATTAAGGTGGTGGTCCCACTCCGGCGGCACGAGCCCTCCGTTTTCAGTACTTTGGAGTAACCGTGGCGGCTCTTTTACTTAGGATATACAGTTGTGGTATATACAATAAAAAGCTTAATTTTTGTAGATTCCTACTATATATAATATAAGAAAATTGATTAATGTGATTTAGAAATAAATGATCAAGAACAAGCATGAGATACATGGTTTTTGCGAACTGTGTCTCAGTTGTGACCATATTTAGAAGAAACTGCCGCACTTACTGCATTTCGGCTTGCTCTGTAGCTTTAGGATATATTTATGTAGTTCCTAAACGTAGCAAAATAATGTTGAATTTTTATTTTTTGGATAATTTGCTTTAGAAAATGGCCAAATATCGCCAAATATCGCAATCTTCTGTTGTAAACAGCCCGGCAACTACATGCTCAAGGAAGATAAATTGTGGATAAAGTAGAGTTCAAAGAATTTCCATTTAGGACGCAAAATTTCATTGATGTACCTGTATTAGTTTTAAAGCGCAGCTTCGCAGCTTTATTACCTTCCCGCAAAAATGGGCAAAAATAAAACCAGAATTCTAAATATTGCTTAATTTCGGCCGCATTATTAGGAAAACTAATAAAGTTACATGAATGAAATTTTGCGTCCTAAATGGAAATTCTTTTAACTCTGCTTTATCCCAAATGTAGCTTCCTTGAGCATGTAGTTGCCGGGCTGTTTACAACAGAAGATTGCAATATTTGGCAATTTTCAAAAGCAAGTTATCCAAAAAGTAAAAGTTCAAAATTATTTTGCTACGTCTAGGAAATAGATATAGATTTCCTAAAGCTACAGAGCAAGCCGCAATAAAGTAAGTGCGGTAGTTTCTTCTAAATATGGTCACAACTGAGACACAGTTCGCAAAAACCATGTATCTCATGCTTGTTCTTTAACATTTATTTCTAAATCCAATCAATGAATTACTTTATATTATATATAGTTTGAATCTACAAGAATTAAGCTTTTTATGGTTTATACGACAACTTCATATCCTAAGTAGAAGAGCCACCACGGTTGCTCCAAAAGTACTGAAAACGGGGGGCTCGTGCCGCCGAAGTGGGACCGCCAGCTTAAAAAAAAAAACAAAAAAACATTGGCGCTACGCATATCGTGTTGGCGCCGGATTGTTTTGAGCCGTATGGAGCACGTCATGATATTTTTTGCGATCGGTCAAGCTCGGTAATTAACAAACATTTCACTAATGAACTTTTTAAATAATAACTCTAGCGAAAAATCTTCAATATAAAAGTTCTACGGCTTGTTCAGAAGCATCAGATTATTTCACCGGGGGTAAGATAACTGCCTTGTTTAGTGTTTTTCCAGCCTTTCTTTAAAATGCTAGAAATTAAAAAATGCCACCTGACTGCCGGCTGATGGGCCGCGCTTTTAGTGCCCTCCAATGTAGGTTGAACGAATTTGCAACGGCTGCTCCGCGCAGAGAGGTCGATTGAACAGGCGGTTGGTGAACCTTCTGGTTCAGAATTGACGTCACTTGAGGAAAAGTTACCCCAACTTAGGTGTGATGTCTGCAAAAAGTACAGAACAGCCGGAGTCATTCCTGCATTTAACCGGCAATAACCAAAATGGCCAATACTTGCTCTTTTTGAGGAAACAAACATGAACAGAAAAGGTGTGGCACGCCGGATTCATGCTTCGATAAGCTTGACTGACAGAGTGTTCATAAGCGTAATGCTATCATCAAGTGTTGCCCGGTTACCAAAGCGAAAGAAAGAAATCTTGATTGATATCATAAGACAAAACAAAAACATGCGTAAAGCAAATGCAACGTATGCTCAGGTAATCAACGCGGTAATGTGCTTGACACCAACGAAGCGGAGTTTCATCTAGTTACTAGAGAAAGTACACACATGCTTGACCCTGACAATTTCCTGTGCAAATGCATGCGAACAGGTCGACACTCAGGAAGGAAGACAATGTGAACACAATTTGCGTCTGTCCACCTACAAAAAAATAGTCTATCTTCAATAGTAGAACTACATAGCCACGTTATAATAAATTGTGTGAACTAAATTGCATGTTCTCTCCAAAAAAAAAATACTGAGGGACGTGTTCTGGGCTACACAGGCTGCCGCTCAAGGGAATAAATATTCCAACTTGTCCATGCGCGTCCAGTTGTCGCAACGGCAGTGAAAAGTAGTATTACCGAACATCGCCTATATAGCTTTACGTGAGCCTTTATTTTTTTCTGAACACTTTTCTTCTCTCTGCATATGATTAAAAAATCTTAAACATGAAATGCGTGAAAGCTGCGAAGCAAGTTTTGTATTTATGGTTGGGAGATAACTTTGAGACGGAGTAATCTCAGCCATTAAATTAAGCCAGGGAGGATTAGTTCCTGGGGGAGGAAACCAAGAAAATATATCACTAGGATTTCGAACCTTCGATGCTAAGAACGCCTTTAATGCGGCAATTGGAGGGCCCATCGCTCGTAGGCACTAAACCACCGCTATTATTTTTGCCCGCGTGTCACTAGAGCGGATAGCTTCGTTCTCGGGGTGGTTGCCAAATACCATTATCAGGCGTTAGAGGGCGTTAATGTCGCGCGCAGTAATACGAAGGGATCGCGGTTGTAATTTATGAGATAGCTGCGGAGCGGAATGTGCTCGCAATGCAGACCGCTGAAAGACGTAGCGTAATACCATTTCTCTTGTCATAATTGAAGTGAACACCAGTGCTGATTATATCACAATTCTCGTCGCGTTTAGAGAGATAGCACTACATAATAATAAACGAACAGCGCTTATTTGTATGTGTCTGTTTTCTTCAAGTTAGACTGTTAGGCCATAAAAGAAACGAAATCTAAAGGCCCTTGTTTCATCCCTTCCGAGCCATAAATGCGGAAAAATAGGTGCTTTGGGTTTTATTCACAGAAGCAGCGCGATTAAATGCACCATCGTTTCTTTGGTATTTTACAGATGGTAAGATTGCATCGTAGTACTACCATGAATTTATTCTTGTTGACTAAACATTTAGAATGGGACTGCTCTGGAATTTTCCGTATTCAATTACTACCAGGGCAGGTCGGAATCGGAAAGGATATCTAGTCCTGAGGAGCAGAATTGCAAATTCGAGTGCCAGATCCTTTTTGGGACTCTCTATGACATGTTTCATTGTAATAGTAGCATACCAAACACTATGTTGAGATAACCAGCATTTTATTACCGGTTTGTCACGAATAATAAGATGCAGAAATATACCAAAGTGGTTAGCTTTATGTTTTTTTTAATCAGGACCTGAATCAGGACTGTACAGGACTGACTCGTCCATAGTCCTATAAAAAGTTGGTGTTCATTTATTGGCCCTAAGTTCTTTTGATCGTTTTGTAAAGTGATTAACATTCTTTGGGAACTACACCCCCTTATGGTATGTCGGTACGTATGTAATATGTCCACGCCTAACCTCCTTCATGCCAACTTGGGTTACTGCGTTGTTCATTGTAAATGGGTAGAGCATCGGGATGCTGTGCTGGGGTAGCCCGATTAGAAACCAACCGTCGAGGCAACTTGGGGTACTGGGTATGAGCCATTGTTCAATGAACTTCTATGTCGCTAACTTGTATGACAGGTTATGTGCTACGGGCTATTCATAGTATGCATCGTATGCATACTATGAACTCTGGTCTTCACCGTCGCCTAAAGAAGGTAGTCACACCTGCTGTTTCCCACGTTGTAACAGTGGCCGATGGAGGAACTCCCACCATCCTTGGCATCTGCACCGCCCGCGTAACAATCGCCAGTCACCCAACTACTGTTTTATTTGCGGTTCTTGAGCAATGTCTCTCTCGACTATGCGCGCATGCCCCCGCAAGCCGCCATGTATATCGCCATGGTCTCGAGACCTCCTGTCGCTGATGGAAATTACGTGATATCCCCGGTAACAGACGTTGTCCTCACCAAGAACGTCGCCGTAACTCACACCCTCGTTACTGTCACCGGCAACCGCATCGCCATTCCTATTTTAAACTTCAGCGCCTCTCCTCAACTGATTACGGCAGACATGTCACTCGCCGCCATCACTTCTGTCGAAGACTGCAAAATTTGCGCGTTGGATCCCACCAGTCCCTCCAGATCATCCTTCATTTGCAGCACAAGCAGTTCACCGCGCGATGTCTTTGTCGGAATGATCTCTGATGAACTTCCTTCTCATCAAGCTACTGACCTTCGCCGTCTCCTGGAGTCTTACCACACACCATATTTTCCAAATTACCACACAACACGTGTCCTGGCAGCTGGGAGGAGTGGACCACTCCCCACGAAGGTTTGAAAAACTATGGTGGCCGGTTCTGGTGCAGCACGTCAAGAACGTGCTGGACCAGGAGGCATGAGCCTACCAGGAGGCCCGGACTTAGGCTTTAGTTCCTGCTAATAATAGTTCGGTGCTAATAAATGTTATTTCTCTCTCTCTCTCTTACCATGACATTTTCGACTTCGGCGATCATTCTCTGAGCCAAACGTCTGTTGTCCAACATCGCGAGCCCTATCCACCGCCGTCCCTATCGTGTGTCCCTCGCCGAACGTCGTGTGATCCAAGGCGAAGTTGACAAATTGCTCACAAAAGGCGTTATCGAACCTTCTTCAGTCCATGGGCGTCCCCTGTGGTGCTAGTAAAAAAAATACGGCAGCTGGTACTTTTGTGTAGACTACCGACACGCAAGGACGTCTACCCTCCACCCCGAATCCATGACGCCTTGGACTGCCTCCACGGCGCCACGTACTTTTCCGCCATCGACCTACGCTCCGGATACTGGCAGATTACCGTTGATGCCATGGACCGCGAAAAAACTGCGTTCGTCACACCAGATGGACTTTACTAATTCAAGGTTATGCATTTGGTTTGTGTAATGCCCCTGCAACCTTTCAGCGAATGATGGATACTCACCTTCGGAGCTATAAGTGGTCTACGGGTTTGTGCTATCTAGATGGCCTGATTGTCTTTTCGCCTACATTTGAGGACCACCTAGCCCGCCTCTCGGCCATTCTCGATGTGTTTCGCCGCGCTGGCCTGCAACTTAACTCCTCCAAGTGTCCTTTCACTCGGCGCCACATCACAGTTCTCGGTCACCTTGTTATTGCTAGCGGTGTCCAACCTGGCCCCGACAAGGTGCGTATCGTCCGAGAGTTTCCTGTTCCTCGCTCAGTTAGTGATGTACGGAGCTTTGTCGGCTTGTGTTCCTACTTCCACCGCTTTGTCAGGAATTTTGCTGACATTGCCAGGCCGCTTACTGACTTACTCAAGAAAGACATTTCTTTTTCGTGGGGTCGTGCACAAGCTGCCGCATTCCCCACCCTGATCAGTTTACTGGCTTCACCGCCCATTGTGGCGCATTATGACCCGTCGGCCCCTACAGAATTTCGCACCGATGCTAGTGGCCACGGCATAGGTGCAGTACTCGCCCAAAGCCAGAATGACCAGGACCATTTCATTGCCTACGCCAGCCGCCTTCTCTCGTCGTCGGACCGGAATTATTCGATAACTGAGCGCGAATGCCGGGCTTTAGTCTGGGCTGTGGCAAAATTCCGCCCTTATTTGTACGGCCGAACGTTTTCCGTCGTCACGGACCACCATTCCCTTTGCTGGCTCTCGTCACTGAAGGATCCTACAGGAAGGCTTGGCCGCTGGGCGTTACGATTAAGGCAGTACACCTTTGACGTGCTTTACAAATCTGGCCGGATGCACCAACATGCTGACTGTTCATCACGCTACCCTGTCGACCCTCCCGACACCGCCGAACGTGATACCGGTGACTTCGTCATGGCTATTGCAGATCTGGACAACATACGCGCTGAACAGCAAAGTGACCACACGTTACGATCTATAATTGGCCGCCTCCATTCTCGTCAGCCCGACCCATCGCTTGTTCTGTTTGAGCTCCACGACGATATTCTTTACCGTCGTAGTACCACTCCCGACGGCCCAGAGCTTCTGCTTGTTCTTCCCAAGCATATTTGTGCTACTGTTCTCCAAGAACTCCACGATGCTACGACCGCTGGCCATCATCGTATCCCGCACATACGATCGCGTGCGGTGCTAGTTTTTTTCTGGCCTGGTCTGTACCGATCTGTTCGACGCTACGTTGCTGCGTGTGACCTTGTCAGCGCCGTAAATGGCCCTCGGGGTTGCCTGCAGGCCTTCTGCATCCTATTCACATACCCCAGGAGCCATTCTACCGCGTCTGTCTCGACCTCCTTGGTCTATTTCCTACGTCTGCTTCAGGGAACAAGTGGATCGCAGTTGCGACCGGCTACGCTACGCGTTTTGCCATGGCGCCAGCTTTGCGGACTAGTTGCGCAACTGACGTCGCCGATTTCCTCCTTCATGGCGTCGTCCTTCGTCATGGCGCTCCTCAGCAACTGCTCACAGACCGTGGGTGCTACTTCTTATTGAAAGTTGTCGATGACCCCCTTCGTTCCTCTTCTGTGGAGTACAAGCTCACTACCGCCTAGCACCCGCAGACCAACGCGTTCACCGAAAGGCTGAACGGCACCTTACCCGATATGCTGTCGATGTACGTGTCTGACGATCATCGGGACTGGGACAGCACTTTGCCATACGTCATGTTCGCGTACAACTCCGCCCGTCACGACACCGCCGGTTTTTCGACATTTTACCGCCTGTATGGCCACCACCATGCATTGCTTTTTGACACGCTCCTACCGGCTATTGTACAGCATACCACGGAGTATGCCCGAGATGCTGCCGCGTGAGCCCATCTGGCACGTCCGATCGCTCATGAGCGACTATCCGACTCGCAATTATGCCAAAAGAACTGTTATGACCGCAGCCACCGGCACCTCTGCTTTTCTTCGGGATCTCTTGTGCTTCTCTGGTCTCCTTCTCATCGCGTCGGTCTCTCCGAAAAGATTTTATCGCGTTACACCGGCCCTTACAAGGTTTTACGGCAACTTAGTGACGTGAACTATGAAATAACCTCCCTGAACAGTTCTTCACCATCTACCCTGCCATCTCGTGACGTCGTGCACGTATCCCGACTGAAGCCGTACTTTTCCATCGCCTCCTCGTGTAATTATTCTGTGCCGAGACGTCGCGCAGCCCGCCGGGGCGGTTAGATGTTACGGGTCGCCTCCTTGCATTAAGGAAGAAGACAATGATCGCCGGGGAACGGTGCCCGTGTTGAGCCATCTTGGCTATCTCTGCAAACAGTCCCTGTATACAAATCCTGTCCCTTTTTATCTATTTGACGCCCCATCACAATATAACACATATCATCATCAATTATCTACCCAGTATATGCTAGAGTGCTAACCGCATTAAACTCGCCGTTCACCTCCAAAGGAGGAATGCGCCACCAATTTCTTCTTCTGTCTGTGTGTTCATGTGTGTGTGTGTGTGTGTGTGTGTGTGTGCGTGTGTGTGTGTGTGTGTGTGTGTGTGTGTGTGTGTGTGTGTGTGTGTGTGTGTGTGTGTGTGTGTGTGTGGGTGGGTGGGTGATTGCGTGCGAACAATAGAAGCAGAAGCCAGGAGATTGACATGCAAATGTCATTGGAAGAATGCGTTCGGGCGCCTGTGTTGCGCTAGTTGGTATACGAACCCGGATAACCTCTTCGTACCAGCAGACAAGGACAAAAGTGAGATTTACATACATACGATGATGCACTGACTTCCATTGTTTATTCTCGCAAATCTGGGCATTCATACAGAATGCAGAACGCTAGTCATCCTGGTTAAAAGTGTTAAAAGCTTGTTATCTATGCCCCATTTGACCTGCTTGATAAATAAACTTCCTGTTGCTAGGAGCAGTGTGACGTCTCGACAAGATGTGGCGCGGTTGGGCAGGGCGTGTAAATGTATAAATAACCCCGGCGTTAGCTGTGAAAGCTAAGGCATCTTGGTGTCTACGCCTCCCTTTCTGCGTCTTCGCCGACACAAAGATATTATCGTAACTAAGCCGTCTTTGTAAATTAGAGTAAAACAAAGCAGAAGCAAGCGCAAAGTCCCCCCCCCCTCCCCCCTTAGGTGTTTAGAATAAACACGTCATCTCACAGTGAATATCCTTTACGACATCACTTAGGAGCAAAAGGTCAGGTTCTGTAAGAACTGCAGTCATGGAAATACTTGCCTTTAAAATAATTACCACGGTGGCAAATTGAACTTTGCGCATTGTGTTTTTGTTTACCAAAGCTTTTAATAAGAGCTCAAAAGTTTCGCTCACAACGAGCATCTTTACCGGAGGGCAAACACAGATTGGGTTTATGTGGTGCTTGTTGTTTACGTCATCCGCTTTTGTTTGCAATTATACCTTGACTGCAGTGATAACTAGGCTTTCATAGAGTTCTATCAGCGGGGCTACCCTTCAACTAAAGTAGTCACTACCCTTCTGTAAAGGATGCAATTGAATAACTGCACTAGCAGCAGCTTCGTCATCAGGCATTTTTCCGCGTTAACGGAAAGCACTCTATTGTGGACGTATTTTAAAAGCAGGTATTTATCTCAGAAGTTGCGAAGCAGTCTCACTGAAGCCCACTGTTGAAATTAGTTGGAGTAGCAGTGCTCACCTGCACTTGCTGCTTCCACTCAAGGCCTCTGTGAATACAGTGCTACAGTACGTGTACCAGCTGTGAGATCACGACTTTCCAAGGCCTTCTCCCAGAATTCCCATATTTGCAAAACTTATGAACTGAAAGCCGACAACGCAAAATTGCGATCACTGGCCCTCCTGACGGCGGAATTAGGACTACGGAGAATACGTGTGCAGATGCGATTCTCCTGTGTCGTGCGTGTTTTCCCTTCACGGGCTCACGTCGAGGGCCACATCTGAATGATTTGCTTTCTTGCTTCAAATAGGGCAAGAGGATGAAGGGGAACCTTAAAGGTTCATTTGATATAACTATTGTCTATCAGCCCACGTTTCACTTGCTTTGCTCATGCACACATCAACATGAATCAAAGGTACCCTGTTTATTTTTAGCTAGAAGATCTTAATTCTAATGGAGCACAGAGCGTACTTCGGCCTGTTTAGCTCGAACATCTGAAAAGTAGAACATTGCTAGCGCGACAACTTGCAATGTCCAGGTGACCAATGAAAAAATGTTGAGTAACTATCTTTTAAGTATTCATTTTAGGGGATATGTTCTCGTTGTGAAATAACAGTGCATCAGCAGAGATGTCAAGTTGGCTTAGCAGAAAAATTAAAGCTAGTACCACATCGGGATATCTCTCACAATATATGATAAAAATGCCCTCAGCCGTTGCACTTAGCTAGAAGAACTTGTAGCTGGGATATTTTATAATTCACCTTAGTAGGTTGCTTCGGAGCACACAGGAACACACTCACATATACGCGCGCATATATTCTTGTGTGTATTGCATTAAAGGAAGTTCCCTTCATAACACGCACCCCGAAAAAGGTTATACGTGTGAGTAATATGTACATTTTTCATGTGAAAGCTCAATATTATCAGGTCATGCCCTTTTCTTCAGCGCCGCACAAGGAATACGTAAACAGCCGTGCTTCTCTTTCAGCGTGTTTGGTTATTGCTGAGCAATGGAAGAGGAGCCAACCCAGTCGGAACGGCTATTCGGAAATCCTCAGCGAAATGGATAGCATAGCCCCCCGGCGAATTGAAGTCTACGCGTTGAAGTATTCAGGAGTCTGAGCACGGAGCTGTGGACGCTGCGAGACTAGTAACTCGTTTCTACGCACCGTAGAATGCATCTGCAATATTTTACTCTGCAGGAGGACACACGCGTTGAGCCCTCACTCTCGAGAACACACGGACGGACACAAACATGCATTTGCATGCACCGTAAACAGGCCACATACACGCTTTGGTGGGTGACCAAGATGGACTTCGGCACAGACCGCCTGTCACCGATTTTCGGAATGCACCACGCAAACTGATCAAGCTGTGGTAGTCATATGTATGCTGCGTGGCACTCGCGGTTAGATTGAATTGGGTGCAAGGCTCATATTTTGAATCACCCGTTTTTCTCAGGATTTTCACACTAGTTTTCGTGGATAAGTACCAACATGTGTCGTGCCACTTGAAGTAATAACGAGCATTCTTTTGCCCCAAGTGCATTCGCTAGATTTCCTGAATTACAGTTAGAGACAAAATTTTTTGTGAAAACAGCAATATAGTACAGCAGGCCGGCGCACAGGCAGACTGTGAAATCTATTGCTAAGCCTTATGTACGGAGATGTGCCTCTTCTTTTATCCAGCTCGCCGTTGCGGCGTAGTGGCTTTCGGGTTACCCTGCTAAGCCCAAGGGCGGGATCGTACACGCCGCGGAGGCCGTATTCCAATGAGGGTAAAATGCAAAAACGCCTGTGTACCGTGCATTGCGTCCACGTTAAAGAACCCCAGGTGGTCAAACATTCATCCGGAGGCCTCCGCAATGGTGTGCCTCAAAATTATACAGTGGTTTTCGCATGCTTTACCACAGGCTTCCATTCAATGCTTTCTTTAGCCAACTATTACTCATTACCCCCCGCTCCACTAGTAATGTAACGTACCGCATTATTTGGTTACATAATGTAGCGCAGGTGAATAACCAGAAAAAAGACACCGACACACGTCACAGGTGGTGCTAACAACGTGATTACAAAGGCAGTGAGATACGCCGCATCACTGGTTGGCGTGCAAAGAAATCTGCTTTCGGATCACGGAGTATAAAAAATGACTAGAATGACAGATGTGATAACAGAGTAATAGTAGATAACTGGTAGCCCTAAAATGAAAATATCAATTGGCGACGTCACCGCGCTCAGGTCGTAACAAAAAAAAAAACAAAAAAAACAAGGACATAAAATAAAACGAAAAAAGTAACAAAAACTAAATTTGACAGAACGCAGCAATAAAAGAAGATTGTAATGCCATGATTGCATGGAATAGGATTGTGTTTGGAACGATATAATATGGCGTAGGCCGGATAGACATGATAAGCAGCAAACATGCGACAGGAATACACCGGAAAAGCGATGGGTAGACATATATAAGCTTGAAAAAGGAAGTATACCAGGTATATTTTTTCCAATGCGCATACGCACCATCCACAAGACACAGAATGCAGTGAGCTTTTATCGAAGCTGGTAAAAATCAACTGCAGTATTTAAACAAATATGCTTGGCGTTATACAATAAAACAGAAGTCCGACGCATACATAGATTACATTTATAGCATAAGCATTCTTTATCGAGTATGGCAGCAAAACCTGTCCGTAACCCAAAAGTGTCACAAAATCGATTATTGGCAAAGTTAATACATTTAACCGTTATAATAGCGTAAAGGTAGATGAGTGATAGCTTAATAATCAATAGAAAAATCGTGAAAATGAAAAAAAAAATATAAACCTTATCGCCAAGCCGCTTTCGAACCTTACTTTTCCGCATCACTGGTTGGCGTGCAAAGAATCCTGCTTTGGGATCACGAAGTATAAGAAATGATAGAATAGCTTCTTGGTAGATGTGATAATAGTGTAATAGTGGATGACTGGTAGCCCTGAAATGAAAATAAAAATTGGCGACGTCATCGCCCTCAGGTTGTAACAAAAAAACAAGGCAATAAAATAAAACGAAAAAAGTTACAAAAACAAATTTGGACAGAACGCAGCAATAAAATAAGATTGTAATCCCATGATTGCATGGAATAGGAATGTGTTTCGAACAATATGATTTGGTGTAAGCAGGATAGACATGATAAGCAGCAAAAATGCGACAGAAATGCACCGGAAGAGCAATGGGTAGACATGCTTAAGCTTGGAAAAGCAAGTAAGCTAAAACAAAGTAGCATGCGAGCTAAAGCATGCTTAGGTATTGGTTGAGAATTCTCAGTATTTCTGTAGCATGTTTTCATGTAACCGTCTACCAATTGTTCGCGTGCAGTTTTTTTCTTTGCTTCTGCCCAGGATCTGCACAGGACATTCGCATGAAGAAATCTCGACTGAGAAGAGCGTGATCTACAGTGTGCTGAAAGATGCGCAGCCAAGTGTATCTAAGTCATTCACGTGCTCCCTCATTCGATCATTAAGCTGCGGCCAGTTTTTCCTAGTACATAGGACTTTCATAGACCAGTAGGGATTCATACACCACCCCAGTGGTGCAGCGCTTGTAAAGATTGATGTGATGATTTGTATTTGTGCACTTGCCCTGAATAATATCATTAAGTAAGCACCACCTAGCTCAGATGTTGAGGCTGTTGAAGGCCTATATACAAAATCTTCTAACACCGGCACCATCAACTTCATTCGGCTGAACCTTAGTTCAAGTCTTTTGCTCAGCGCAATGTAATTGGCATTTTCCCACACAGCCTCTAAAATATATTCAGAGTACTGAAAACATTTTAAAATGCATTTTTACTAGGCTTTTGTCTTAAACCGCGGTTAATATTTCCCCTTATTTTTCAAGGTCAGGCATAAATACCATTCTGCCTAAGAATGTACATTTTGTAGAAGACGTTCCTATCGGAAGCAAAATAATATATTATTGTGCTAGAACTTTGCAAGCTTTGCACAAGCTGCACTACACTTAAACTGATGGTCAATGGCCGTACGGCCATTGTAGGACTCTGTTTACGCGCTAGCGCTTTGTTTCCCTGTCTGAAAAAGCAAGAGGTGACTTTTCCCTTAGGGATGAAGATTGAAATGTACATATTATGTACATATACGTACATGCCATGTACATTTCTGTACATTGTGCGGATATTTTCGTTTTTCATAATGCCATATATTTTACTCCGACTAAGCAATGCAACTGTAAACACACTTAAGCGTCATGGACGAAACATTTAGATATATAATTCTATAGTTTGGCGTTCTAGGCCGACGGTCACAACTTGGCATCCAGAAACAATGAAAGCCTGCAGTTGGCCATAATGTGAAAATCAGGCGGCAGAAACCTAACTGATCGTTCATACTAAAGAAGCCTCCTCACGGCACCAGAGTATTCATGCAAAAGGTTGTTCATCCAAAGTGGCCAGAGCTCATTACTTCGGGTTAATGTTGGTTATAATATATTGTGCACTTCCTGCACTTTTTTATTTTCCTTCTGTATTTTCACTGTTCGAGAACTCTGCAGTTTCCTTAGGTCACAGAATAATCAACGAAGACTAAATAATCATGTAAGGCAGTTACATGGGCAGTACAACATAAACTAAGGTGTTGAATTTCCCGCGTTCTTCTTACAAGAAAGAAGAGGACAAGGATCGGACCAGGGAGCGCGTGAGCGCGTTCGAAAGAACTAGCCTGCGTTCTTGGACGTTCGGGGCAGAGGCGGACGCTAATAAACGCTTCTCTGCGTCTAGAGTTTTTGTCGGCTGTTCCGTGTGCCACGTACTCTATCATTTGGTGCCGAGAAACCCGGGAGGCAACAGCCGGGAGCTACCGTCACGGGACTTCACTGGTGGCTACCGACTGGAACCACTGCCACGAACCACGGAGGTACATGGATCAGCGGACCGCCATGGATAAGCTCAAGTTGAAGCGAGCCACAAGGAGGGCCCAAAACACCAGGATTATTCAAGAGGCAAGTGCAGTGCTAGAAAACAATGCCGCGACATTACGACAGATCGACTGTATTTACGAGCGGCTCAAGACCAATAACGATGAATTGAAGAAGATCAATGATGAATTAGAAAGCCACATAAGTGAAGAGGCATTCGAGGCGGATTACGCAACCGTAATTGAGTATGAGGACAACGCGACCCGCATCTTAGCCGAGCTCCAGAGCAAACGCCGCCAGCAGTCCGAAACCACTTCATTGTCATCGCCAGTCGATGTTCGCGACATGCCGGTGGCCACAGGGCATTATGAAAGGCCAGGAGTCAAGTTGCCGAAGCTGGTAATTAATGCTTTCGACGGTGATCTGAGCAAATGGAACGCGTTCTGGGAGCAATTCGACCAGATCATCAACCAGAACGGAACTCTTACAGCTACCGATAAATTCAACTACCTGAGGTTATTTTTGAAAGGAGACGCGGCGACAGCTATCGCGGGGCTGCCTACCACCGAAGCGTGTTACGTTGACGCCTTGGACATGCTAAAAAGACGTTTCGGGGACAAAAAGCGATTGGGGCAGGAGTATTTCTCAAGGCTTCGAAGGCTCACTCCTGTGCGTTCTTCTAATGAAGTAACGAAACTTCGCAAGTTGTACGACCAGGTGCTCATTAACACGCGGGGACTAGAGGCGCTTGGCGTGAGCAAGTCGTCTTTCTCGTCGATGCTATGCGACGTTCTGCTCAGGGCACTGCCACATGACATTGTCGTAGCGTATCACAGATCTTGTGCTACACAAGCTGCAAGTTCCGCCAGTGACAATGTTCAGCAAGTCACGGAGCTAGAGCGTCTGCTGCAGTTCGTCTCCATTGAACTGGAAAGCCTTGAAAAGAGTGACTTTGGGGAGAAAAAAGTATACGACGAGGCGACTCATCCTAGAGACAATAAGAACCGCCAGTTTGACAGTGCGATCCCAACGTCATCAGTGCTTCATAACCAAGCTTCAAAAACACCTCCGGATACGGGCTGCATTTTCTGCAAGTCAACGCAGCATTTGACGGAGTCTTGCCGTACAGACCTATCGCTGTCAGAGAAGAAGAAACTTCTCGCCGCCGTCATGCGGTGCTTTCGATGCACCATTAAAGGCCACCGTGCAAGGGATTGCAGACGGAGAATTGCGTGCTCCGGCTGCAGAGGTCGTCATGCGTCTAGTATTTGCGACCCAGACAAACTAAACCTAAAGGCCCATGAAGACGTGAAATGCAGTAGTACGACTGTATGCGCAGCTACAACTAAGAGCAACGAAAGAAGGGACACTTTGACGTGCGTGCTCCTACAGACTTTTCGAGCATGGGCAGTGACAGATTATTCATGCCGTTACATCAGAGGCGTGTTCGACGGAGGAAGTGAACGTACGTTCGTAACAGAAGCTCTTTCAAGGCGGTTAAAGCTGAGGTGTCTTGGCTTTGATACCATAGCAATAAACACTTTCGCCAGTGTGAGCAGTTGCACACCGAAAAGATTTCCGCATCGTCGAGCTTCACCTCCGAAGTCAGCATTCCGACGTTGAAGTGGCATTGAGAGCCATCGAGATACCCCACATTAGCCGAGACATATCAGGCAACACGATGACTTTCGTTCGTCACATCATTCAAAGGAACCGGCCATGATATTGCCGATGAACTGATCCACCCGTCCATTGAAAGAGAAAACGGAGTAAGTGAACTAATTGGCTCAGACCAGATGTGGGCGGTGAAAACAGGTGAAATCACCAGACAGAGGAGAAGCAGAAGCTGGCTTCACTGGGAGCAACTATGGCAGCCTTGCAAGGGTCCCTGCAGCACAGCGCTGCCGAGGGAAGTCGGCTGAAGGAGGAACTTCAGAAAAGCTCAGACATGCGCGCAAGGCTCTTCGAGCAAGTGGAATCGCTTCAGGACCAGCTCGCCAAAGAACAAACTGTCAACAATCATATTTCTGGGCACTTGAGGCGCCTGACGGAAAACTTTTGGAAACGATGGACCAAAGAGTACTTGCTCCAACTTAGATCTGCACACTTCTGTCACACACGGAGCAAGAACAGTGTTAAAGAAGGCGACGTTGTACTTGTACATGCGGAAAACCTTCCACGCCAAATGTGGCAACTCGCAAGGGTGATTGAAGTCTACGCAGGAGAAGATGGACACGTTCGCTCTTGCAAGATAAAGCGACAAGACGGCCTCGTGACGACAAGGGCCATCCAAAGACTGTTTCCGCTTGAACTACAGGCATGACCGCACTTCGACCGGGAATGTGTTGAATTTCCCGCGTTATTCTTACAAGAAAGAAGGGGACAAGGATCGGACCAGGGAGCGCGTGAGCGCGTTCGAAAGAACTAGCCTGCGTTCTTGGACGTTCGGGGCAGAGGCGGACGCTAATAAACGCTTCTCTGCGTCTAGAGTTTTTGTCGGCTGTTCCGTGTGCCACGTACTCTAACAAAGGGTTCGCTACATACCGAGCCAATCATGGCAGATATTTGACAACCTTCAAACTCATGCCGTATTATGTTTATAAGCATAGTTGTCGGCACTAATCGGTGAGGCTTGTTTTGCTAACGAGTGTGCTACAGCTGAGCATCAGCCCTGAGGCAGCGTGTGTACAGCGCACATTTCAAGAATGTTTTGTGGCCCCTGTCGCTCTGTCTTACTCTAATTTTCCTCAAAATCAATGTGACAAACCGAAATCATCTATAGTGTAGCTACTCTCATTTAGCGTCAATTTTCATATCAATAAACACGGTCATCATCAGTGTATTTTATGTCCACTGCAGGACGAAGGCCTCTCTCTCTCTGCGGTCTCCAATTACCACTGTCTTGCGCTAGCTGATTCCAACTTGCGCCTCCAACACGGTATTCATTGTATATTGCTTGATCCAATTTTTCTATGCACTCACAAGAATATGCGCACGCAGTGGCAAGATTCGTCCATACAGATGACTTCATTAAAGAGAGGTTGCGCCAGCCTTCTTTTTATTTCCACTCAATCTCTTCTAGAGATGGCCCGATTTGTTCAGTCTGGGCCAAGCCCGGGCCCATATTTACGTTGGGCTGCCCGGCTAAGCCCGGCCAAAAATTTTATGGCGAAACCCAAACCCGGCCCGAGACCGAAACAGATCACCGAGCGGCATTAAAAAATAAAATAAGGAAGAGAATAAAAGGAATTAATTTTTAAGGCATCAATACATGTAATATGCAATTATGAACACCATTTGAGCCATCTGAACGCAAATACCAACGCGCGAAGTTGTACGAATGACCCTTACGAGCAGTATCGCGAGCAATTTCTAACGGCGCGACCTTGATGCGGCCCAATCCACTTCTATCGCAGCGCCGCCAGTATTTTTCCACGTCGGGCGCCTCACTGCAAAGCATGCGCCCCCCCCCCCCCCCCCAGCCGCTCCTCCCACTCAACCGTATTCTAGTAAACTATAGCCGAAGTATATTGAACTGAAATATCTTCTAGTGGTGCAACCCCCTCCGCTGGAGAGGGCCTCGAGGGGAAGAAAGATGTGGCGGCACTGTAGTCGGCCACACTTGAAAGCGCGTCAGCTTTCGGGCCGTCGCGCTGTTAGGACAACCACTTCGTCCGGTGTTTTCGGCGGGTCAAGTTTACCGCCACGAAGTCATGCACGACTAGCAAGGGACAAATGTTCTTGCTTCTGGTTTTTATTCATTGCAGCTTCGTTATGCATATGGGAAAATTCAAAAACTGCCGCTTGCGCGTGTTGTAGTTGTGGAATCGTCTGGTATATAGAGACATAGCCGCAATACTTCACATTTCGCAGTGGTAGTCGTTCCAGTTTGCCTAGCTTATTATCGACACAACGTAGGAAGCGTATGTGCGAACGCTTACAGCGATTTTTGAGAGTGGCTGAGCTGGATAGCCGACTGGAGTATGCTGGGTGTCCGAACTATCATGCACCAAGATATAAAAATATGCAGATACCAGGTAGCGGGACAGAGCCAATGTAATGTTGTTGGCCGTCGCCTGGAGATACCCAGATTATTTTTTTTGCATTCCGCCTAATTACATATTTAGTCTTAATTAATCATCTTCTCAAATATTACAATGAGATAAAAAGGGTCAATGAGAAAATTGAAAAGCAACATGGAAAAGTCCCGAGACAAGCTTCTGTGGCTCAATACATGCTACATAAAAGTGTTTTTCCGAGCGTGATAGAAGCCCGCGAACACACGCAAAATTGCCGCGCGACTGGGCGCTCGAGGCACTTTGCGTGTATTTGCTGGTAGAGTTATTTTAATGAATTATGGGGTTTTACGCGCCGAAACAACGATCTCATTATGAGGCACGCCGTAGTGGGGGACTCCAGAAATTTGGACCACCTGGAGTTCTTTAACGTGCACCTAAATCCATGTACACGGGTGTTTTCTGCATTTCGCCACCATCGAAATGCGGCCGCCGTGGCCGGGATTCAATCCCGCGACCTCGTGCTCAGCACTCCAACACCGTAACCACTGAGGAACCACGGCGGGTGAGAATTGTTTACGCTTTAATATAAAAGTGGAGCAAGTGTTCGGAGCAAGCATTGGGGTCCCCCTCGGAATCGTAACTTCAGTTTCATTGATCACGTGGACAGAATGCCTCAAAATAAAATGCGGCTCGAAGTGCAGTTCACAAACCGCTCAATGAGGGTCCAGCGGCTTGTCAAGCCTGTGGAGATTTCGCTGCCAAACAAGCCTTTGGTTCAACGAGGCTGATTCTTGGGCTAGTTGGTACGGTTTCCTCATATTGGCAAAGCCTTTAGCGCAATTCAAAAAAAACAGGGACGTGACAGAGACACAGGACAGCGCTATCCTGTGTCTCTGTCACATCTCTGTCGTTTTTGAATAGCGCTAAAGGCTTTGCCAATATGAGGAAGCCTTTGGTGCCCATCTTTCGGAGCCTTAAAAAGCGATAACTTGGGCCCCTGGGTTGTTCTTGCATAGCCAGTTGCGCAGCCTAGCGCATCACAGTGATTTAACCGCCGCTTGGGCAGTGTCACAAACACTGACGCAGAAAAAGACGCGACAGAAGTGACGTTCCGCGATGACGACATCGAAAAACAACGTGCAGACGCAGAAGCGGCGCACACTCGCTTCAAGTGCGGGCGACGACAGCGACGACAGCGCCGCCGCTACTTTCTTCCAAAGTGGGTACGCGACGCGCAATAGGATGCGCCTAGCTCCGCTCGACCCACTGTAAAACATTCTAGTACACTGTAGCCGAAGCGCAGTCACGAACGGTCGTGAGCGCCCCGCATGGATGGAGTACATGGAAAAAGAAAGCTTCTCGCTTCGTCACGGTGCAGCGTAATGCACTGCGCTAGGCGGCCGGTTGAGAAGATGCGTGCAATCATGGATGGACGCAGTGCCATATTTCAGCCGCGTGACGAATTATCTCATCTTACCAGTCATCGTTTTACCAATTCACCTTTGAAGAATCAACAAATCGCGAACGCGCTTGCACCGCCCTGAAAGCATTGATTACATTAATTTAGGTAAGGTATAGAATGGCATCCTTTGGTTTGAGGTGACTTCGGTCTTTCTAGACTTTTACATTCTGTTTAAACAGAGAAAAATACGACGTAAGAAGAAAAGGGAAGTACACAGGTGTAGTACTGCTAGCTTCCAGCTGCGCCAGGGCAACAGGTTTTTCATAGTCTAGACGCGCGAGGATAACTCGCTGCCCGTTACAAGCACCGCACCAGAAAGTCCGAGCTCGGCCCGGGCCCGCGTTAAAATACCCGAGCTCGGCCGAGGCCCGGGTCAAAAAGCACATGCCGTGCCCGAGTCCGGCCCGAACCCGTAAAAAAATTGCCCTGCCCGGCCCGGCCCGGCCCGCAGGCCGGTCCGGGCCCGGGCTTTCGGCTGAACCCGAGCCCGTGCAGTGTACTAATCTCTTCTGCTTCAAAATTTTCCGCAGTCCTACACACACTGCGCCGTATATATCTCACCTTTGTCAATGAGAGTAGAGCATTTCAGAATGTCAATCGTTCCAAATGTGCTCACTCTGCTTGAATATATATATATATATATATATATATATATCTATCTTATAATCAAATTTAGGCAACAGCACGATACTAGGTACAGTAACTATAATTGCACTTTATACTGATGCTTATTGCTTCTCTGCTGTGTCGAAATATCATGACAACATGCTAAGATTTAAATTCTTCCTGCAAACCCGCCGTGGTTGCTCAGTGGCTATGGTGTTGGGCTGCTGAGCACAAGGTCGCGGGATGGAATCCCGGCCACAGCGGCCGCATTTCGATGGGGGCGAAATGCGAAAACACCCGTGTACTTAGATTTAGGTGCACGTTAAAGAAACCCAGGTGGTCCAATTTTCCGGAGTCCCCCACTACGGCGTGCCTCATAATCAGAACTGGTTCTGGCACGTAAAACCCTATAATAGAAAAAAATTCTTCCTGCAATGTTAGAATACTTTAGTGCTCAATGAAGCAATGAAAAGTAAATGCTGCCCGTTGGGTAACCGCGTTTGAAACCGGTTGAGCTGTTCGTCGGAGTTCGGTACCATTTTTCACACAGTAAATCGATCGACACTGGGGAACTTCACCACTGAGGAGGAACCACTGAGCAGAGTAAACAGCCTTTGTTTGTCTCGTATAGAAGAATGAACTACGGCCGTGACGAGGTTTTCTAAACAAGGCAGTCGAATGCACCCAGAGTTTCGTGAGTTCAAATAGACGAGCAGCACAAGCGAACGGACTGCGTTTGGTGTGAAAGACAATCAGCCCGGCTACGAACGTCGACTGCCCACCGTAATTTCATTGCCGGCTCGGATCTTTACACAGAATTTCATACAGCTTATTGTTGACTAGACTGGCGTGTTGAGGTCAATTCTTTCAGTCCACGGGTATGCATTGTTTCAGATGTGGCAACGGGGGCACAGACGACATGCTCTAAATTGAAACCTAAATAGTGCCGAGAAGCATCCGACGTACATGTTACCCCTTCATAACTTTTTAATTAATTCTTCTTGTTTTTCTATGGCTGAATAATGATTGTGAAGCAGAGCATCAGCTGGAAAATTGATTCCGGGAATTGCCATGATGCAACAAAATCACTTGCATCTTTGGAAATATCCTTTCACTTCTATTCAGACAAAGGAATAATGAGTTGTAGTGCATATGAAGAAAAGTGGCGGGTCTGATAATTCACGCCTTCGCGTTCAGGACTACACTGACATGACATACTAGCTTTCTGTGAATTCATTACGGTTTTGTAGAGGTGCAATTGTCATGACGGCAGGACGAAAGGGTGCACGTGGGTGTAGAACATCGCAAGGTTAATGCTTGGGCACTCCATCCGCCTCGCTTGGTCACGTTCTATGCTTTCGAATGTAGCAGCATTGCAAATGACCGAAACAGCACGAGCGTCGAGCGTCGAAATGCCATGACACGACGTTCAGTTTTCACGTGGCCACAATGTTTGACACAGGGCCCTGGCAAATACACCACTTTCCAGCCTAAAGTGAAACTGAGCCCATAGTCGCAAAACACATCTTACACTGATATTGCTCTCAAGAGCAAATTTGAGCCAACCCTGATTCGGGACATTTAATTAGTGAATTATAAGAACTTTCTCTGGGCCTAGTTGGTGCATACTTGATAGATTTTGAGATCGCAAACAAGAGACAAGGCACAAAATGAAGGTCAGACACGCCTGTCCTGTGTCTGACCTTCCTTTTGTGTCTTGACTCTTCTTTGCGCTTTAAAAAGTTTATCAAATTAATTAGTGGAGCCGGTCATATAAAGGTGAAGAGCACTTACGAATGAAACGATTTGTGAATTCGGACCCTGGTTAGTAGAAAATTTTCCATAATAAAATACTGAGGTCTTTCTAAAGCTTGCTATATTTATTTAGGGTGTCTATGTACAAGAAATTTATTGAACGCAATAAACGAACCGTAGAAAATGTCGTGGCAGCACTCATTCAAGGGACCAAACTCCTCGCATGCGCAAAGTTGCTTTATTCCACAGTCATATTACTACGTGAGAGCATAACGTTTACGCAGTGGCTGGGTGTAACAAACTAAAAAGAACGCACAAAATCGAACGATCGCAGAGAGGTCCGGTTAATCGTGAGTGAAGAACACATAATGAATTATAAACCTGTTTGCGAATAAAGACTCAAGGACAAAGAAGGGTGCTAACTTCGCGTCTGCAATCTTCCCGCGGGCAGCCTCTCTCTGCAATAAACCTATCTGAATTGCAGAAACGCAAATTCTATTGCGCAGCACAAAGTACACACTGAATAGGCATTTTATTTTAATTCATTATGTTTATGATGTCCCTAAAGAGGCAGTGCGAGTTCAGCAAAGTAATGGTAATGAAGCTGTCCTTGAATTATCCACCGACAATAATTGAAAGAAGTTCATTCACTATAAATAACCTTTCCAAAACCCAGTTCACAGCGTCGTTTGTGACAACGAACTAGCCCGTAACTTAATCACCTGCATGGAGTGATCCTGAGCCGGGCAGCAGGCAAGCAAAAAAATTGGAAAGACGTAGAGTTCAGCTTCATTTGTTTCGTGAAGCGAATTCTGCAAACAATGTTAAGTTTAGCGATGAAAAAAAAACATCTTAAATGCGAAGCTTTTCTTGGCGAGCATTTTCCACTTTGACAGTATCTATCTATCTATCTATCTATCTATCTATCTATCTATCTAGCCGCCTATGTCTTTGTGCTCTCATGGTCATTTCGTTTACTTCGTATGTACCATAATTGGCATACTATGACAAGAGTATATGACGAACATAAATGATATGTCATGAATGTCATGACATTCATGTAGGTCATGTCATGTAGGTCATGAAACAACAGGTAGGTCATTTCATATAGATCATCAAACAGCCGCCTACGTTTTTGTGCTCTCATGTTCGTTTAGTTAACTTGGTAGGTACCAAAATTGGCATAGTATGACAGGAGCGTATTATGAACAGAAGTGATAGGTCATGGCATAAATGTCATGATATTTGTGTCTTGTAGGTCATGACAATGACCCAGCGAAAAAGATTACCACTCAAAAACCACTGAAATGGGTTCGGACGTGGGTACTAAGTGAAGGAAACGCTAAAGGATGGCGGTAGAAGTCATAGTCATGAACATGACTCAGCAAAAATCACAATGACTCAGCGAAAAAAGATGAACACTAAAAAACCACTGGAATGGGTTCGGACGTGGGGAATAAGTAAACACTAAATGATGATGGTAGAAGTCATAGTCATGATCATGACTGAGTAAAAATGACAATGACTCAGAGAAAAAATTAACACTCAAAAACCAATGGAATGGGTTCGGATGTGGTACTAAGTGAAGGAAAATGCTAGAGGTTGATGGTCTAAGTCATGGTCATGAACATGACTAAGGCTTTCGCCTAAGGATCTCTTAGGTGTAGCTAAAGGGACTCCAGAGGACTCATGACATGAATGTCATGACATGCGTGTCATGTAGGTCATGATAAGCTTCCCGCACACTGCTTCGCATAACATCGATTCCTATACGGTATGGAAACTGTCGGCTTTTTTTGGCACAGGAACCTTCTTGACTTTGGCAGCTTTGATATCTTCAGGTTGCATACGAAAAAAATGTTCCAGTGGGGCTACCGCGCAGCAAGAGTATTACAAAGTGGCAACCCTTCTCTGGCCTTACCAAAATTTCACATGAAGCCGTGCCCGTCATGTATGCACTTTTCAACTGCTACTCAACTGCTTTTCAACTGCTTTTCAACTGCTACCTGAAAATGACAAATATTCCGAGAGGATCTTCTGCATGAGAGCCCCTTGCTGCGGCTTGCCTTACTGGTCGCTGTTTAATGACGCAACTTCAATGTGCGGACAGGTGTTCGAGATCTACAACAACACTCGGTTACCAACGGGAACCACGCGGCGATTCTAATAGGAATCAACTCCAGGTTCGTGTATTTCCGGACGACGGTACACATTACCGACGTATATGACGTGGGACGTATATGACTTGGCACGAGGAATGCCTTTTGACAGCACCTTCACCTCACTACTTATCTGACAGTGAGTCTGAATCGTTCTGCGTCGCTTTGTAACGGCACGATTTTTTTCACCTATGACTGCCGAGGTGTTTTACACAAAGATGCAAACTATCATTGCTCGATTGTAGTTTTTTTATATATGGAGCTAAACATCCCTAATAGTAGAATTGCAGATTACTGATGCCGTCGGCTGTAGGGAGAATAGCTAGCTCCACTCGGTTGGCGCCTCAACAATGTCGTATATATGGTGTCTCAACTAACTTTAGCTAAGGTGTCAAAAAAAGCAGAGATTTAAAAAGCACGTTGCAAGATACGATTTAAGCACTGTGCAGTCTGGCGAGCGAACATTGTAGGTGTTATCCTCGTATATCACGCCCTGTTTTTAAGTGTTAATTTTTCTTTTAACAGCTCGCCTAACGTAAGCTATGACACACGGTAGATGATCGCCGGTAGATGATCTGGCGTTACTGTGGAGTCGTGGTTTCCTGTCAACCAATGATAAAGCAAAAAATATGAAAATGAAGGGAATTGTTAGTGAATACGACCCCTTCAATGGCGCGTGCCATGAAAATTTTAAAGTTAGTCCGAAGATTAAAATTTGAATGTTGTGAGGTGCGTCTGCGTGACCGGGCCATGCTCGATCCGTATAACATGTCGCTCTTGCGTTTCCAACGGTAAATCTAGACTAAACTTGGAGGGACCTGTAGGAAGAAACACGGTGCGCATCAAACTATGCAAGTTTAAGCACTACTAACGTGCCTACGGCAGCAATAGTAGCCAACACCAACGATTACTCCATCCTCACATCCACACTTGTCGACTCTTCAAGGATACACATACACTTCGCGATGCATTATCTCGACTTCCTTCCTGTGACTGGACTGTGTTCAATGTTTGGTGATGGTATCTCAGCCCAGAGTGACATTTTTATGTTGAGCCACACGCCTGCAATAAGACAATAATTACAGCTGTAGTGCCTGTACTTATCCAAGTTTTGCGGAACATTACTGGCATCACAAGCAAGTTAAAATATCATCTTCAGTCCTTCCATAGGCAGCTCTTTCATTGCTCCATGAAACGTAAACAGGATATGTCAATGTTGAAATGAACGGTTTCGTTCATTCCAAAACCTCAGCATGTGCAGTTGTTCTTCCTGCAAGGACCATCGCCATCAAATTCAAAACACGGCTTTCATATAATGACCTCCAGGGCTGCGCAACTTGAAGCTCTCCAAGCTGTTCAATAAAAAATCTTGTAATAGAGATAGCCTTGAGTGCTATCTCTATCACAAATGACAGCTATTGGTTCATAATTGTCGCAATGTAAAAAAGTGGCTAATAAATGTTGGACGTATTGAGGTGTTTTACATATCGGAACGTATCGGCACCTATCGGAACGTCGGCCAGCCTTGCTGTAGCACTTTACCTTGGTACAAGCTTTTACTGCGAATGCCAGTGTGTATTTCGCAATTTGTTTTGCATCGCATGCGCAAACTAAAAGCTGTGGGGGCGTAATTCGAATCTTCTGTGTATCAGCTGCGTGCGTTTGAAAGCACCAGTACAGAAATGTGTACGAAATAGTGGAACGTTTCGCAACTCCCTTGCGGCCATATGTTGTGAGGGTTGGTTTAGCGAGCCCTTTATCTGCGACATTCTGTAGGAGATACAGAATAAAAAAAATACAAGGTACGCGCACGAGGACATCGTCTTCCGAAAAAGAAAAAGAACGATGACAAAACCGCGTTTTGGGACCCCGCTTAGATAACAACTGAAGCTCAAATGCACTTCCTGTGCGATGGTTTCCCTAGCGGGACCGTACTCTTTCAGAAAGCGACGTTATCTCAGTAAATGCTCCTGGGACTGCGTAAGACAGAGCTCGAAGTACGAAGAATCAAGTGGCCATTTCTATGTTGTTTACACGAAGGTGCGTCTGCTCTTACCAGATGAATTCTTGCAGCAGTGAACGCTTTTCTTATCGCTCGTGCGAGGCAGGTCACTTCCTCTGCGTCGTCCATTGGGAGTGCTGCCTTTTCATTTCACGGGCGATGGGGCACGAAACCCCTTCGAGCGATCCATTCACAGCGGAGGTCTCTTAGGTGTAAGTACTTCCTGCCAAGCTTCATTACGTGCTGACATCCCGGTGTTCTTCTTTTTCGTACGCACTCTATAGAACCTCTAAAGGCGTTAGCTCGTACAGCGTTAAGGAGCGGCCGCTACCAGCTCAGACGATATTCCTTACGTTCTGAATGTAGTCGAATGCTTGATTCGCCGTAAGAAGGCGACAGATTTTAACTATTTATGGTATATAAGATTCGAAATATCAATAAGTAAATAAATAAATAAATATTGCACATATGCATCCAAGTGTAGCTTAATAAAAGCAAGAAAAGGTAGCGTCTCCTTAAGGACGAAGCATTGAAAGCGATAACAATGTTAAGCGTTAGGAGTAAGCTAAGAACGGTGCCATCTCCGAGCCGCCTATTCAGATGCATGTGAAACACAGAAAATATTTTATGACACAACCCTTGGCCGATTCAAACAAAATTTCTTGCCTTTGAGAGGGAAAGTAAAATCATAGAGACCGTACGAAGCAAAATTTCAATTTAGTGCTCCAAATGTCTTAAGAAATTGCTCAGGATTGGTAATTTAGAAAAAAGTTGCAGTGGCTTAGCTCGGCTATGCCAGGATATACGTAGCGTTAGCAAAGGTTCAGCTGATTATTCTTAGCTTTCCTGGTTGTCTCCTACGCTCAACCGCTAATTGCCAGGCAACTACTTCGGGATCCGATGAGTCAAGCTTCTCCGTTCTTCTGCGCTGTTGAGCAGCATTTGCGCTCTCCTTCTCCATGGCTATACCACACTGGCAAACGCCAGTCAGAAGCGCAGCGGCTCCAGCGCAGTGTCAGGCGGCGACTGCACAGCGAGTGCGCGCCGGCGCCAGTGCGTCTACCACGGCTACGACGTTACTCCTCTGGAATGCGCAGACCGGCGGCGGTGAGTCGCGCGCGGCGGCGGCGGAGTGCGCGAGAGGTGCCGGCTCCGGTGACTCCGGTGCGCAAGCCGTGTGACATCACTGATCCTTGCGCATGCGCAGCACATCTCTTGATGTGCCGCGCGAAACGGGCTTGGCTAGGCCAGTGTAGCTAACGCTACAATATTTAAGCACCACGTCGACAAATGACTAAGTCTGCGCGAAAAACACTGCGCAGTTGCGTAAACCGCATCGGTAAGAGCACTCAAAGCGGTCAAATTTGATATACGAAACTGAAATTTACTTAGCGTTGTTGCGATGTTTACGACGGTTTCTGCAAAAGTGCTACTCACCTAATAGAGCAGCGTGTAATAAATCCATTTGTACATGTAATACATGCAGCATGGCAGGAGGAAGAAAAAGAGAGGAATAGAGGGGTAGTTTAGCCAAATTAAATACCAGCTTGCTAGCCTCTGCTGTGCAAAGGGGCAAATGTATTATAAAGCGACGGTAGGAGGGAAGGAATAAACAAATATAGAGAAAAAAATGCGCACGCAGTGACTAGCTGTGACAGTGATGTTCGTTGGGTCCGTGATGAAATGGTAACAGAAGGCCCATGAGAGCTGCCTTTCAGTCGCAGAAGATGGAACGGCGATGATTCCTAAGCATGACCGACACCTTCTGTGGCGCAGCAGAAACAGCGTCCTTGAAGCTACCAAGTGTTTCACAACGCTGGCGTGGAGTAGAGTGCCGCCAGCAACGTTGCAGACTTCGCTTCTTGACCGCGTACGAGATAAAATAGACGTGATCAAGCTCATCGTGCTCTCCTCACTTTTCTAGAAACAACGAACTTAGGGGCACGTTTGTAACCCGCAGCAACTATTTCTTTTATTTTACATTCTCTAGTAGCTTGACCTGCAGGGACGGGCCCTACTGTATGTTGTACTTTATTCTTTGACATTTGTCATCTCGCTCTTCCTTTCCTCCTTCCTCCCCTCCTTCCTATCTTTCCTTCTATGTTTCTCTCGTCCTTTCCGAAGAGTAGGCAGGCGTTGTGCCCCTTCTGGTGGCAGTTGCCAGCCTTGCTTCTCGCTTTCTCTTTCCTATGTATATGTTTTAAAATCAAATAATAATAATAAGATAGACGGAAAAATCTCCGGGATTTCCAGCGTCCTATAAATGTTCCAATAGTTTATTATTGACGTTGGCAGCTCGTTCTCTTCCGACCAGTGTATGCACCATGGTATGGTATGCACGCGGGTGCTCAGCAATCGTAATGCCTGCAGCTAAAGGAAGCACTCTGCGACAACTCCGCTTTGAGCAGTGCGTCCGCTTGGCTTCGTCATTTTTCCAACTAAACGCTCTGCGCATCCCTCGCCTTCGAACACTACATGAGTGCACCTTTGATATCTTGACAACGCGGTGACAACAGCAGCTTGAAAGGACCTCAGGAGTCCATATAATGCAATCACAATATTTTTTTTTCAAGTTAGCGACCAATCTCAAGCAACCAAAACCGAAGGTTATCCCACAGCGCTGCCAGTATAGATGGCTTGCACTGGCGTCATTATAGCCGCCATGTTGATGCACCGACACGATGAAAAGCTGGGTCCGTAACAACACGTGAAAGCTTTCAATAAGTTGAATTGGACTGAAGTGCTCGTAGTCCCCATGTTGGTGCCTCAAAACGGTGATACCGTAGGTGCGTGACATCACGTGCAAGCTATCAATACACAATAAAGATATAACAATATAGACAAACGATCCCCCATAGTCCGGCCGCAGATTAGGTAATATTTTCTGCTATAGGAAAATTTTATTTCCCGGCCTCCAGAATGCGCTAAAGTTGTAGTAAATAGCAAAAAAAAGTTTAATAAGGAGACAAGGTGCACTATCGTGGTTCTTTCACGTGCTGTCGATATATAGCGTTCTGTGACCATGCCGAATCTATGAATCAGTGGCGATCGATGCTTTACTTTTGTGCAGCTGATTTCATTCTACGTAATTTCCTTACGCTTCTTCTTTCATTTTGACAGCAATCACACGGAAACTGTAGTACACCATCTCACTGTCGTTGCGCTGTCTCGCTATATATATATATATATATATATATATATATATATATATATATATATAATTATATCATAAGAAGCCAACAAACAATGACAACAAGGACAGCATCGGGGAAATTACTTGCACTTACTAATTGAATTAAAGAAATGATAAATTATTGGAAATGAACATGGATGAAAAAACAACTGTCCGCTGTTGGGGAACGATCCCACGTCTTCGCCTTACGCGTGCGATGCTCTTACCATTGACATACTGCGGAGCCGTTGTCCCATCCACTTTCTGTGGTATTTATGTTTTACAACTAGAACCCTGGGAGTGTTAGCCAGTGCCACCACTCACTAACCATGGCAGCGGATGTTGAACATACTTTCTGCCGCAGGCGTCACGAGCACGTCATCTTATTGGGTGATGGCAACTGGTCAATAAACCCACATATGCTACCTGAAAGCATCAATGTTGCCGGATTCGAGCCCTCGTTAGAAGAAAGGGAACCGAGGGACCCCATTTTTATTAATCATATCATAAGAAGCCAACAAATAATGACACCAAGGACAGCATAGAGGAAATTACTTGTACATACTAATTGAACTAAAGAAATGATAAATTATTGAAATGAAAATGAATGAAAAATGGATGTCCTTGGCGTCAATGTTTGTTGGCTTCTTATGATATTATTAATAATAATCGGGCCCCTCGGTTCCTTTTCTTCTTGTTCATTACATAACGAGGGCTCGAATCCGGCAACATTGATGCCTTCAGGTAGCATATATGGGTTTACTGACCAGTTGCCATCACCCAAAAAGATCACGTGCTCGTGACGCCTGCGGCAGAAAGGATTTTCCAGATCCGCCACCATGGTTTGTGAGTGGTGGCACTGGCTAACACTCCCAGGGTTAGTTCTAGATGTAAAAAACATAAATACCCGAGAAGGTGGATGGGAAAACAGCTCCGCGGTAGCTCAATCATAGGAGCATCGCACGCGTAATGCGAAGACGTGGGATCGTTCCCCACCTGGGGACAGTTGTTTTGTCATTCATTTTCATTTCCATTAATTTATCATTAGTTGAATTCAATTAGTAAGTGCAAGTAATTCTCCTATGCTGTCCTTGGTGGCATTGCTTGTTGGCTTCTTTTGATGTGTTTAATAATAATCGGGCCCTTCGGTTCCCTTTCTCCTCTGTCACACACACACACACACACACACACACACACACACACACACACACACACACATATATATATATATATCTATATATATATATATATGTGTGTGTGTGTGTGTGTGTGTGTGTGCGGCGCATGCAGGACTCGCACGCGTAATGTTTGAGGTACTACAAAGGCGCGGAGTGCGTATGGCTGAAAAAAACACCACAGAAAACAACGAAGTGAAATGAACGCACTGTGAACACTCCGCTCCATCGGCTCAAAATAAGCAGCAAGAGAGAGAGAGGGAGATTAGTTGCAAAGAATAGGAATGCCTGGTAACCACACCGTAACTGTGCAGCGCTCATCTGACACATAAACATCGGTCACCAGTGTGCGGAAGGCGGAGAAGGATCGGAAAGATGAGAAATAATAAGAGGAGGAGAGTGTTCGTAAGCTGATACTTACAGAGGCATTAGCTGCTCTACGAACGATAAACACCACACATAGGGACGCGAAAGCGATAAATCACGCTGCTCTGGCTATACCGAGGGTGCGAATTCCCCTACCTCACGTACATTCAGCATGCCGTCAATCTAGATCAATCAGTGAAGCTACGAATCAATCAGGCGTTCAACCATGCTTCAATCTGCCTTAACTCGCACGCAGGCGAAATCGCGCAGCCAGAGGTCGCCTCATGCTGCTTGCAGGAGCGTTGTACACTCGCAAACTGTGAGCACACTAGCACTTCTGCTGAGCTGCTGTATAGTATGCATTCGTCAGACCAGAACGAACGTCAAGCAAGCGTTTCCTATTATTTTACTAGGCGCTGATCAATGCTGACACTTTGTCAACTTGTTGACAATATGAGTGCGACATCTGCGATGCAACTGGCGACGCTCCTTCTCACGCCAGTATTGGGAGACGTCTAGCAACGGCCAGGCGCTACTTCTTCTTCGTTCTTTTTACTGCACTGTGCTTTGTATACACAGGACAAAATAATATAAACGAACAAACATGTGCGCAAGTTTGCAAGTGTTCAATACTCACAGGCGCTCTCAAATCATACACAATACAGGGTGACAAAAAGTATACAAAGGAAGAAGTGAAAGAGGAAAACGAAAGTTATGTAAGCCCATCTGATTGTAAAATGGCAAGTATTGTTTTACATAATATTCGACCATAAATAGAAAAACTTGAAAATGCGCCAGTGACCAGGGCATTCGGCAGCAGACTGCGCACAATTTCTCTACAAGCCTCTCGTCGACAAAATCAAGGCTTTCGCTCATTGGAGCTCAAAAAAGCACATTTGGTGTTTGGTGTTCAATCGTGTTTGGCGTGTGGTGTTTGATGTTTGGTGTTGAATTGTGTAAAAATTACTCGGGAAACCACGTTAGCAGACCTCCTGTGGACCTCCGAGAAGCAGTGTTTTGAAATTCGTGGACTAGTAAATATTCAAGCCATACTTGTCATTGCAAATTAAGATGCACTTATATGACAATTTTTTCCTGCTTCATTCGTGTTTCCCATTTACGTTTTGTCTCCGTATCTTGTCGTGTATATTTTATCTGCTACTGTAAGCAATAAACAGGTGAATGTTTGCGCACACGTTTGTCCATTTCATTTATTATGTCATTGTGTGAAAAGTACAGCGCGGAGCGATGTGCCACCAAGAAGCCCCAAATGAAGCCCTGTTGATCGCTGCTTCATCAGTGTGATGAGTAGCACAAACACGTTCCACCAACGTATTGCTAGAACACCATACCAGTAGTTAGTGCGTAACGCTAAGCCTTAATATGGTGTACCTCTGGGCGACTTTCCTGGGCTAAACATTGCTATTGTTGTCGGTGATTCATCTTTAGGATGAAATCGACCAATTAGTTTATTTCTTAAAAGCTGGGTTTTATATAATTGAAGTTAGTGGGAACGCGAGCCGTTCAGCGTCCTGCCTTCACCCTCTGGCAGCATTTATAAAAGAAGAGCAGGAACGAACGTAGTATTCCTCACAAATGTTGTAATAATGGACTGAGCTTCGACAAAACCGGCCATAGAGTATAAAACTTCGCTCAAGGTTTTGTTTGATATGAGATTACGGGCACCCAAATCATAGTTGCACATACCTTTCGCTACTTCAGGGAGAAACACGAAAAACACAGACAACGTCACCTAATGCCGTTTGCTAAACCAGCAAGGTGTGGTTATTTATTACACAAGTGTTAACTTTTTTTTCCCTCAGGACGAGGAGTAGACTCAAGATAGTTTCGCTAGTCCGTGTCGCTTGACCTCTCGTCCTTGTCTATGATGCACATTTTATTCTTCCTATTCACACTAGTTCACCGATGTTTGTCATGCACTTTTATTACTACCGTTTCTGTACCATGCGATACTACTTTTCGAACCGTTGCAGGAAAGCATGCCTTGATTGCAGATCTCATATTCCTGCTTCCTCCAGCCGATTACCTAACCCTATCTAAACCCAAAAGTTCTATACACTTTCACCACAAGGCCGTTCATTTGATTATTTTATTTTTGTACTTTTGGACGATATTGTAACAGATAAACACTTATTAGACATGCGTATTGCATAGGAAGGCCAGCGCGGCCTGCTTGAATGATTAGACGGTATTTATTTTTATTGTCAGCTATAAGTGTTACATTGTTACCTCCACCGTTGATTCACTATCACTTCGACAATATCCAGTTACAGTGTCAATTCAAATAATCCTTTAGTGTTTTCTAAGGAGTGCGCGCGTGTGTTTTTAGAAATACGGAACTCTCGTAACCTGCCCACATCACTGCAATATGGGTAACTCAAGTTTTCTTGCCTCTTTTTATCTCTTAGAAGGAGCTTATCATGGCAAATGGGCCAGATGTACTGATCTGGTATTCCGTATTTGTGTTGCTCAAAATGGTAATGCGGCCTGAGAAAGCAATGCTCCATATGCTCGCGAAAACCACGAATAAAAACTAGATAACTTTCAAGAGCATGCAACATCTCGTCCCGTCCGTTCGCGCTCTCCACAATTATCGTAGTACATACCTACTGATATAGCAATCTTTCAACCCTCTGGTCATACTTGAAGCGAACTCTTATATTGAAAAAGATGTAGAGCAGTGAATGGCAAAATTCGGCAAGTTCTTGTTCGCCTCATGAAGCAGCGCTTGTAGAGCCATGTCGTATGCCTTTCAGACAGACAATAGAAGGCTGTATCCTCTCTTCATTCGTTAACAGTAATAGCTATAATGATCGATAAGGCTACTTCCCTCTGCATTGTGTCTGTCCGTCCGCCTGTAACACGTGACACGATGCAAACCACATGTATACAATGCACCCTATAATATATATATATATATATATATATATATATATATATAGGGACAACACGGGGAATGCGGCAGATGCAAATGCAAGACGATGGGGCCAACGTTCCGCCAAGTGGACTTGTCTTCTTCAAGGCCTTACAGAAGACAAATCCACTTGTCGCACCGTTCGCTCCTGCTTTCACCTTGTGCTCGCGTTGCTCATCATATTGTGTATCTATGATTATATATACAAGGTGTCCCAGCTATCATATACCAGGATTTAAGAATATGCAAATGCCACGAAGCTGGACAGAACCAAGGTACGGTTGTTTGCCGTCGCTCGGAGATAACTCAAATTATTTTTTGTATCCCTCCTAATTAAATTAGTTGTATTTAGTTAATCAACTTTTCAATTATAAGAATTAGATTAAAACTGCAAATGAGAAAATTGTACAGCAACATGAAAAACTCGGGATACCGCTTTCTGTTGCTCACTACGTGCAACATAAAAGTGTTTTTTCGAGTGTGAAAGAAGCCTGCGAATACGAGCAAAGTGCCGCGAGCGGCCAGTCGCGCGGCAATTTTGCGTGTGTTAACGAGCTTCTTTCACACTCGAAAAAAAAAACACTTTTATGCAGCACGTATTCAGCAAGAGAAAGCTTTATTGGGAGGTTTTCATGTTGCTCTACAATTATCTCTTTGGCACTTTTCATCTAATTATAATACTTCAGAAGTTGATAACCTACTAGAATCTAATTATTATTTAGGGGGTAAATATGTTTTGGTGTAATTATCTCCAAGCGACGGCAAACATTACTTTGGTTCTGTCCAGCTACGTGGCCTTTGTATATTTGCAAATCTTGGTGCAGGAAAGTTGGGACACCCTGTTTAGTATAGTGCACCATCTCCGTTGAGAACGCCTAACTGCGAAAGCTAATTGCAGTAGTAGAGGTACGAGTAAGCACGGCTTCTGTTATTGTGGGCCATATCTGAATGACAATTATCTCTAAACAAGCAGAGTATGAACGCTTCTGCTTTACGCACTGTTCACCAACTGCAGAAAGTGGCACAGCGAACAAGTCATATGGGCCCGGGCCCACCCAGCGCTCCATTGTTATCGGCTCCAGAATACCACGAGCTAGCCTGGCGTTTTTTCGCAAAAAAGAAAGAAAGACTGAACTACGATAACACTCTTATTCAGAGGCAACTGCCTCTACGGAATATTGACTGCCTAATTACTGGTGCCCAGAAGGGAGCGGATGCGCGCAATTTCGCCCCGTCTTGCTTAACGCCGCATTGTGCTCCGGCTAATTTGGATCGACCGGCCGACTCCCAGCAAACGCTCGGCTGCCCGGAGAACTGGTTTAAGGTGTGCCTACGCCGAACCGAGCTAACGACAGCATTCTGGAAACAACGTCGAGAAGAGGTACGAGTGTTGGCTTTGTGGGACGTAGAAAAAGAAGCCTGTACGAAAGAGGGAGCCCCGTATAACTTTCGCCAGCTCTATATTAAACCCGCCACCTTGAGAGCGCAGATGTGGCTCGCGCACAAGACCCCACTAGCAGCAGTGTGGCGGCGGACGAATGGAGAGGTATTGTAGTGAAAAAGAATAAATGAACAGCTCAACGTATCGCGCTAGCATAAACGGAGAGGCAAAGGGAGCTAAGGCTCGCGAAGAGTCTTCGGCAAACGGCCCTGCGGAGAGTACCTTCAGTTTGCGTGTGGGGAGAGCGGCATTCAGCGCTGGCATTTGCATTTCAAATCGAAGGACCGCACGAACACATAGCTGACGCTTTATCCTGGTGGTGATAAGTCCTTGCTGTGCGCTGCTGCAGTTATTGATCTTGAGTAGAATGAATGACGTGACGCAAGGGAGATCTATCCGGGGCGTAAACAGTTTTTAAAGTTTTTTTTTGTTCGCTCTTCCAACAAGCTATGTCTATTGATTAAAAAAAAACTTCAAATTTCAAGGGCGAAAGTTCGGAAACGCTGAGTACGTCCAGCCGCCAGAATTGATTTCCTTCACGTAATATAACGTAAGAGCCCTCGATGAACGTTTGAAGTTCTTGCATAGTTTTACACGTCAAATGTAGATGGGCGTTACGCTGAACTACAACTGCATTAAGATGTGGAAGTCGCGCCTATGCACCTGCTTAATCTGTGTGCCAAAGACGTCTTTTTACAGTAAAATGCGGGGAGAAATCTTGCCGCATCTCACTACTCTGGCAAATATTACCTCCGTTCTCTCCCTGTAGCTACAGGGATTTGTATTCATAGGTAAACTATCAAAAAAGAACAGCCACAGCATCTCTGATTTCAAAATGTAAGTTGTTCCTTGTAAGTAAATGCTTACTATGCTTACCACAGCCGAAGCCTTATTTATTTTCTTTAGTCCGATACTACTTGAAGTTGGTCGCTATGTTCTAGAATTCTGGAACGCCCCATGACGTCCTTGGTTTCCTGAGGAGAAAGAAGCATTGCAGCGGACCACGGGTGGACGTCTTCCCGTCCCAGATGAATCGCACGCTGGCGGCAACAAAGCAATGTGCCTGTTCAGCTACTGAAACAACATCTCACAGATAGTTATTGTAAGTTCTTTCCACAAGGCCACCAATCCAGCCGAGGCATTACAATCGTAGCATTCAGTCTCACCCGGCTCTGTAGCCTGATGAAAGATAGTGGACGTTACCAAGACACCGGTAGAAATGATTCACTGGTTACTTGATTCTTTATCGAACAATCACGAAGGGTTGAGTCAGTGTTAGTGAACTCACTAACACTGAGTCAGTGTTAGTGAGTGTTGCGGTCGCATGCGCGATCGCAACACTGCAAGACTCAGTGAGCTGTGGTAAATCGGCATACCACCTATTGACTGAAGAATAAGAAGCCGGAAACCAATAGGCGAGCCCGATCATCCAACATGCCCAGACGGAATGTTTATTGCTTTCATGCCTCGACGTTCTTTGCAGGTTTGATGGGAGAACGTGGTGGGCTCACAAGGGTACCGCCGGGCTCCGTCGCGAGCACTATTCCTATCTACAAACCTCGGAATGGCATAGCAGATTTGTGCTATTATACCGAGCGTCTCCTCCTTCCTTCCCCCGCCTACCAATTCATATGCCTTGCTCTATCTGAACAGATAGCACCACACGTCGAATGTGGCACGCGGACCACTGCGATCACTCGGCGGATTGGGCCAAACCATTAAAATAGTCATACAGCCTGCTGCCACCAATCACCACACCATCGGAATGACGGTAATTAGTAGGAAGGTAGGAGTGCTGCTCATGAACTCGCGCGCAAAAGCACAACTATAGTTGAATGGCGTGACAGCTTCTGCATCTTATGAATGCCCAAAGTAACCCACCTGTAACGCACTTCTACCCCTGATCTGCAGCTTGAGAAGAACGGTGGGCCTTGTCCTCGCTCAAAGAAAGGGATGCGACGCCCACTTAGCCTTGGAAATTTTCTCCGCAGATGCCACTTCCTGGCTGCTACATGCACTGCCCGCATTATACCTGACGAAGGTAGAGCTGGTACAGCGGCCATCACTCTTTTTGGTATCACTCTTTCGTCGTAGGTAGGTGGCACACTGGTCCAGCTAAACAAACTCGCTCTTTCTCTCTTAGTGCTGCTACAGGAGGACCTTTTACACGGTTAGGCTCCTGCACATTGTATGCAGAGGCGGTGGGCAACTCACCCGCCAGTGAGATTCTATGCTCTCTATCCCTTCCTATCGCAGACAAGCTACTGTAAGGGAGAAAAATGCTCACCGCCCTGCACCTTCCAGCATACAGGAGGTGCCTATAGCAAAAACACATTTAGGCTCACCCACATTTTTTGGAGTGGCTCAGTAATCCCTGAAACGAGCTCAGAAGTAGATGAACAGTAGAAGAATGATGGCAAAGGTGGTTTAGTTGCGTCATAGGGAACCAGCACACGGAGAGCGCAGACTCTTGCTGTGCGAGCACTGCTTCTCTAGCCCTTTCGGCCCTGGCATCCTATGAAAAGGACATGAAGAGAACTTGTTATAAATCGTGACGCAAATGGTTAGCAAACAAAAAAAAAAGATTTGATCTATTCCCCATACACCTCCGCCAGCATATGTGACAGTTTCTTCATCCTTGTCTTCCTCAGAAATCCCTAGAGGTAAAATCAAAATAGCGGAATGCAAGAAATACGACTGCAGAAGTATCCACGTCTTTGGTAACAATTTACTCAATATATATTGTCTCAGTAGCTATCATAATTTTGTGTGTTGTTTCTAATAGGCTTATGCGTGTATTTATATCGGGAAGTTTTGCATATTATTTGCGCATAGCCCACAGCACGCCATCATCTGTGTGTCCTATATATAGGACAGCAGGGCTCAGGGCTTGTCAAGGGCCCTGCATGAGTTGAATGTAGAGTGAGGGCGCTGTGGCTTGTGACAGCTTACGACTTCATGTGTTCTTATTCTAGAGGCGGTAAGTCAGTCTGATCTGCTGTATTTAGTGGTAAGGGCACTCCTATTGCCAAAAGTCTGTGTATGAAGGACCCAAATTTATTTGCTGCACTCAAATCAAAAAACACTTCTACCTTGGACGCCGCATCTTTCTGCCCCCACACCCCAAGCTTAACAGACCGCAGGCACTAACCCTACGCTTATTACAGACACACACCCAAACCCCGCCAAGCTCCACGTTCTCTATCCTGACGCGTACCCCAACGACATGTGCCCCTCGTGCGGATACACGGCGACACTCGCACACATGCTCTGGGAGTGTAGAGACGCTAATCCCGACTCTACCTGGGACAAGTGGGAGAAGTTCCTCAGAAGCTCGCTTCCCGACGACCAGCAATGGGCCGTCCAGCAGGCCCACGAAGCGGCCGCCAGATATTCCCTGTCGATCCCTACGTGGGAGACGCCCGCTACGCCCTAAGCGCGTCCTGCACGACCCAAATAAAGTTTTTCCAGTCCAGTCCAGTCCTATATATAGGACATGACGTCACATCTTATACTGATGTGGTAGTCGGAATGTAATAAATAATTTTGTGTTTCTTAGGCAGTAGTAAATCAATACAAAACGAAGGAAACAAGTTCTGAACGTTAAAACATTCAGGGCTGAAAGGGCTAGCTTTCGAGTTAAGAGTTGTTGCCTCCGCGTCATCCAAGTCAAATGTACATGGCTCTATCTTCGGGATCGGTGCATGAAAACAGTTAGCCAGTCACAATAAAATCGCAGTTATTTCCCGAAGAATTCGCAGCGCATTAAAAATGTTCCTTCAAAGCGGCTCGAAAACAGGCAGTCGTTTAGAAACCTTATATGATGATTCATCTGTCAGTCACATTGGTTTATATGGAAGCTTCTCTGCGAGCACGAAGTCCATTATGATGGCATGAAAAACTCCACTTTCTATGTTTTTGTTGAACGTCGAGTTAAGCGTGGCCATCATAATGTAGCCACTGGAGAGCGAGTGCTGCCTTAGATATTGTGCTTCGTTTGTGCATAGCGCACAATGTTTCGTTCTACACTGTAAAGTTTTATGTTAAACTTTGCAAGCGTCACCTACGGGGGCAACTTGCTTTTCGAAGGCGGAAGTTTGAGTAATTATATATATATATATATATATATATATATATATATATATTATTAAAAATACCTTTTGCACGGTTAGGCTCCTGCACATTGTATGCACAGGTGGTGGGCAACTCACCCGCCAGTGCGATTCTATGCTCTCTAGCCCTTCCTATCATCGACAAGCTACTGTAAGGGACCCAATGGCAACCCCACCTTCTTCCCTCCTGCTGCAACAACCTCGGGAGCCTCTAACCTTCCGTGGATCGTCCGCCGAAAACTCTGAAACCTGGCTGGAGACTTACGCGAGGACCGTGACGTTCAACAAATAGAGAGACGACGACAAGCTACGTCCTGTTTACTTTTTGGATGACGCTGCTCGGACCTGGTTTGAGAACAGGAAGACCCTGGTGACGTGGGACCTATTTCGTGAGAACTTCGTGAGGACCTTCACGAGTGTCGTACGAAAGGAAAGGGCCGAGATTCACTTAGAAACCAGAGTACAATTGCCGAACGAGAACATCGCGATCTTCACGGAAGAGATGACTCGCCTCTTCCGCCACGCCGACTCCGACATGTCTGAAGAAAAGAAAGTTGGATTCCTGATGCGGGGTGCCAAGCCAGATTAATACACCCAAGACTGGTGCTGAATTTGTTTCCGAGGCCACAACCATTGACAAGACGCTTGATACGCGGACGAGGCAATATAACCCCGAAAACTGGCCGCGAACAACATCGACATTCAAGCACTTGGCAGCGATGACCTGCGCGTAACCATCAGAGCGGTTGTTCGCGAGGAACTGCAGAAGCTCTTTCCGAGGTCGCAGCCTGAAGTGGCATCTATCGCCGACATCATCAAAGAAGAAGTTCAGCGCTCACTTGGAGTTCCCGAGCAATGACATATGCCGCCGTCGCCCGCCGTCAAGGTCCCCCTCCGCGCCCGCACCAGGGCCCCGTAGCGCCGCAGTTCCGTCGTCCACCGCAGCCGCCGCCAGCACGCCCACCCGTCGCCCAGCGCAGGTACCAGAGGAAGACGGACATTTGACACACCCCCGACCACCACTGCTATCACTGCGGGGAATCCGGCCATGTCTACCGCTGATTCCCATACCGCAAGATGGGCCTACGAGGGTTGGCCGTCAACTGCGCCACGTCCACAGCTTGGCGAGCGACCAGATGACATCACCGACTACCTCACCGGAGCCCTGTGGCAAGCACGACGACCCTCACGCTCGCCGTCACCAGTCCGCTGCATCTCGCCGCATCGCCGGCTGTACGCCGGCCCAACCCGGGGCCGATCTCTCAGCCGTTACCCAGGAAACTACAGGCAGCAACTGATGGAGGTGCGGTTGCTGCACGACAGAATGCCGAAGATACTCCGCCTCCGACGAAGAATATTCGCGAATCATCACGATGAGGTATCAGCACACCGCCTGACAAGAGCCTTGACGACAACACTTCGCCGCCGAAAGAAGACCTGCCGACGCGACGTAGCAGCAGCCGTGATCCGACGCCACGACTTAACCGTAACGCTAGACCATGGTCTACCGACCTAGACGTGCTAATCGACGGTCATAACGTCGCCGCTCTCGTCGACACTGGAGCCGACTATTCCGTCTTCAGTGGCCCGTTCGCCCGAAGTTGACGAAGCTGACGACGGCCTGGCAAGGACCCGATATCCGGACAGCGGGAGGCCACCTAATAACGCCGGCTGGACTCTGTACAGCGCGAGTCACGGTAAACAACCGCACTTAGCCGGCGAGCTTCGTAATCCTGCAGCACTGCTCCAGGAATGTTATCCTAGGCATGGACTGTCTAAACACGGTGCAGTCATCGACCTAAGGTCCAAATAGATAACGCTTTCAACGCACAACGCGATACCACCGGATACAAATATCAGTTACCATGCCTTGAATGTGCTAGAAGAACAGGTCACTGTTCCACTTCGCTCCAGCGTAATGATTTCCGTCGGCACCGAAGTGCCTGTAGACATGGAGGGCGTCATCGAGGGCGATCATCACTTACTGCTCGACCCTGAAACTTGCGTCGCTAGAGGCATAGCTGAGCTACGTGAAGGGAAAGCAAGAGTGATGCTCACGAACTTCAGCCACGAATACAAACACATTATCAAAGGCACCATGGTCGTCTACATCGACGAAATACTACAATCCAGCAGTGCCTTCGCCTTCACGGATTCTAGCGAACCTGCACCGACGACTGTATTACCTGAACCAGCTTTCGACGTAAATGAGAACCTTCCTAGGCACATGAAAGAACGTCTAAAAGCCCTGCTCCCCCAATAAAAGGACTGCTTCTCGTCGTCATCAAAAATTTGATAAACCCCTGTCGCCAAGCACCGCATTATAACCGACGAATATGTCCGCCCACTCCGTCAGAGCCCGCACCGAGTCTGAGCGCGCGAACGCGAGGCCATAAGGCAAGAAGTCGACGAAATGCTACGCGACATCATCCAGCCATCCAAGAGTCTGTAGGCATCCCCCGTGGTGTTAGTGAAGAAGGATGGAACCCTACATTTCTGCGTCGATTATCGTCGCCTCAACAAAATCACGAAGGACGTATACCCTCTCCCACGGATTGACGACGCCTTGGGTCAACTCCACAGCGCAAAGTATTTTTCGGCGATGGACCTGAAAACCGGCTACTGCCAAATCGAAGTCGACGAGAGGGACCGGGAGAAGACTGCCATTATAACACCAGACGGACTGTTCGAGTTCAAAGTCATGCCGTTTAGTTTTTGCTCGGCACCTGCGACTTTTTTCCAACGCCTCATGGATACAGCACTGGCAGGCTTGAAGTGGCAGACTTGCCTCGTCTATTTGGACGACGTCGTTGTGTTTGCCTCAAGCTTCGAGGAACACCTCCGGCGCCTTGAAAGAGTTCTTCAAGCAATCAAGACCTCTGGACTCACGTTGAAGCCAGAAAAGTGCCGCTTCGCATACGAGGAGCTCTTGTTTTTGGGCCACGTCATCAACAAATCTGGAGTGTGCCCTGACCCACAGAAAACGGCGGCCATCATTGTGTTTCCTCCGCCCACCGACAAGAAGGCAGTGCGTACATTTCATTGACTGAGCCCCCTATTAAATGCGCTTCGTCAAGGACTTTTCACGGATCGCCAAGCCGCTGACGTATCTCACAAAGGCCGACGTCGAGTTCAAGTGGGAGACGCTGTAACTCGAAGCAGTTGAAGAACTGAAGCGACGCCTGCAATCACCGCCAATATTTGCGGATTTCGACGATAACGTCGATACCGAAGTCCACACCGACGCAAGCAGCGTAGGACTCGGCGCCGTGCTTGTACAGAGGACTGACGGACTAGAATGGGTTGTAAGTTACGCTAGCCGGTTGCTATCGAAGGCGGAAGCAAATTAGTCCACAGCAGAAAAGGAGTGCCTCGGCATCATCATGGGCTACATCAAAGTTTCGCCCCTACATTTATGGCAGGCCCTTCAAAGTTGTGAGCGACCACCACTCCTTGTGTTGGCTAGCTAACTTCAAGGATCCTTCAGGTCGCCTCGCACGATGGAGTCTGAGACTTCAAGCATTCGACATCAATGTCGTTTACATGTCCGGGCGAAAGCACTCTGACGCCGACTGCTTGTCTCGCACCCCCGTCGAACCGCCGCCACAGGACGACTACGATGACGACACTTTCTTGGCACCCATCAGTGCCGACGAATTCACCGAACATCCAGCCGACCCGGAACTAAGGAGCCTTGTAGACTAACTGGAAGGCAAGACCGTCATTGTGCCGAAGGTTTTCAGGCTATGATTGGCGTCGTTTTTCTTGCAAAACGACATTCTCTTAAAGAAGACCTTCTTGCCTCTCCGAGCCAACTACCTCTTCGTGGTACCCTCAGCATTGCGTCCAGAGGTTCTGCAAGCTCTCCATGACGACCCAACAGCTGGACACCTTGGTTTTTCACGCACGCTCGCGAGGATACAAGAAAAATACTACTGGCCTCACCTCTCTGCCGACATCGCCCATTACATAAAGATATGCCGAGACTGTCAGCGGCGCAAAACACCGCCGATCGAGCCACCTTACCGACCGTTTCAGCAGATTGGGATGGACTTAGGGCCTTTTCCGACGTCGACGTCCGGCAATAAATGGATCGTCATAGCTACAGACTACCTCACCCGCTACGCCGAAACAAAAGCCTTGCCCAAAGGTAGTGCCGCCGAGAAAGCCCGATCCTTCGTTGAGAACATCCTCCTGCGTCACGGTGCTCGAGAAGTCCTCATCACGGACAGAGGTACGGCCTTTACGGCAGAACTAACTCAAGCCATCCTGCGATACAGCAAGACAAGCCATCGTCGGACCATCGCCTACCACCCGCGGACGAATGGCCTCACCGAGCGCCTAAATAAGAGCATCGCGGACATGCTGGCAATATACGTCGACGTCGAACACAAGAGGTGGGATACCATCCTTCCGTACGTGACCTTAGAATACAACACGGCCGTGCAAGAAATCACGCACATGGCGCCGTTCAACCTGGTCTACGGTAGGAACCCGGCAACGACACTTGACGCCATGCTACCGGACGTCACCGACGAAGAAAATTTCGACGTGGCCACCTATTTGCAGCGTGCCGAAGAAGGTCTGCAGCTCGCCCGTCTGCGCATCACGAACCAGCAGATGACTGACAGCTGATGCTACAATATTAGATGACGCTACGTCGAGTACCATCCCGGCGACCATGTTTAGGTCTGGACTCCGATACGCCGACGTATTGGCGCACTGGACTATGAGGTCGTGCCAGACGGCATTTCGCAATCACAGTGGCGCCAGGCACGACCTGAACTCCTGAAGTCATCCACGTGGTGCGTCTTAAACCTTTCTACGCCCGCTGACGAACTTAGTTACTTTGTTGCTTTGTTATGGCACGTACAAACTAGCAGCAAAACGCGCGCCGCGAAAGCAGCCGCGAAACAGGTGTTTCTTGCCGCGACAGGAACCGCTCCTGGACCGATTTTTTTTTTTTTTTTTTTTTGCGGTTTGCCGCATGCCGCGCACGAAGGAGACCAATGAGAGCAGCCCGCTTCCGTGACCTGCGGGCGGGAAACTGGTGTGATGTGGACCTGCCCGACCGCTCGTTTCGTACTGCCGTCAGGTGTTAGCCGGCATAGAGTTAATATTAACCATGGAGGAAGGAAACAAAGCAGGAGAGGCCCTGAGGTCACTTTTTTGAAGCCGGAAGTGCAGCCATGTTGGTGTGCTACCTCTCTTTGCGCCTCCAATGAGGGGTTCTGCAGCTCGCCGGAGTAGATGGGCGCGAACTTTGAACTTGCATTGTTACGAGCGGCCGGAAGTGTCTGCTGCCGACGCGCGTCAAAACAAAGCTTACGACACTTCTGTAGCAGTTTTAGTGAAGCAGACGCGCTCCTGTGTTTTTCCGTTGCACGTTGAAGAAGACGACGAAGACCCGCGCCGTGAGTGCTTGAGTGTATCTGTTGCTGGCCGACACTCTCACTCACAGACCCAAAACACAACTTTCAAGCTTACACACCAAACCCCAAAGTCAGCTTTTCTCGCGAACAAACGCTGCTGCGGGAAAGACACCGGCGGAAAAATCTTATCTCACTTTTCAGAGACCGAGAGCAGCAGCGAAGCTTCAGGTGCGCGGTTGTCATGGCAACGTTGACATTTGGGGTACTCATCCCAGTGCTCCTTTGCGAAAAACAGAGCGTGACTTCCGCCACACCTTCTCCAATACGCTCGTGCTGGCCAGGGCCTCCACTGGGGTTTACTTCCTCCATGATATTAACTCTATGTAAGCCGGAAACTCGTTTCGCACTATCGTTCGCAGGCGTCAGCTGACGGATAGTTCGAGAAGGGGGGAGGAGTCTATGCTCTCACGTGACTGCCGCAGCGGCGCTAGGGTGGCTAGAATGGGGAGTTGTGAATACCGGTGGCGCAAGCGTGACCCCCCAGCGTGCCGATGCCCGGGGCGGCCCTGTTGACCGAGGCCCGGTAAGACACACAGCCGAAATGAGCGCGTCGCCAGCCTCGGGTATCGCGCGCTTTCGGCGAGCGTCAAGAAATACGTCTTCATCATGAAAGCAACGTTTTATCGCCATTACTCCTGTCAAACTTTACGGTCCCAGTCCGTATTACGTGGTTAGATTCAAACGCGTTTGTTTTCCTCAGGATCAGGATCATAGGGGCTGGGGAGGGGGTCTTTGGAGGAATAATTTCGACCACCTCTGATTCTTCAACGCGCACTGACATCTTACGGCACACGGGTGCCTTGCATTTCAACTCTCTCAAAATGCGACCGTCGCGCTTGAGGTCAGCTCTAATAACCCTATGTGTGCCGTACGCACGACCTGTAAACCTGTTTACTTCTCGACGAGATAAACCTCATTACCTGGTTACTTCTCGACTTACAAACCACTTTTCGCCAGTGCTTGCAGACCTGTAGCATATCGTTTCGACGCTCAAATAAGCAGTTTCCTACGATTGCAACAGCAACAGATCTGGTCAAGAAATAGTTTATTTAAGTGAGGAAATCGTTTATTTAGGTGAGGGAAACAACTATGGGAACATTTGATCTACAACACGCAAGATTTCAGTGCTTTTAGTTTATTCTGACTGCCCTGCTGATTGACACCTTTAAGCAGAAAATGAATCCTTGTGACGCAATAAAAACGTACAACTCATGCTGTCAGCGCAGCAGAATGCTCTAGGCAACCAATTTTTTGCAAATCACCAATTGATCGACTGCATAAACTCTGCCACAGCTTTGGCATGCAAACGTGTTAGATTGAATGCACCAGTGAGTTTGTTTTCAAGGGAATTGACCAGCCTGTAGAATGATTTGATCGATATAAAGACCGTCAAGTTCTGTTTGTTCTTTAGATTCCACAACGGTTTCCTTGTGAAGTTTCCCAGCGAAGTAGATGCTACAGCTGGCAAGTCCTTCTCCAATGAAGAACACTACCATTTTGGTTAAAACAACAAGTGCGGCATTTCGTTCATTGCAAACTCTACAGTATGGTAACGAGCAATGTTGTTTGGTTTAAACTTCTGCAGGGACCAGAGTTCCGAATGTCGCTTCAGCTCGAAAATGGAGAATTCTTCTGCGACTGGATTGGGCATTCCATCCCGCTGTATATTTGCAGCCTCCACGTCTGCCGGTGGGCATTCCCCTGTCTTGTCAATAGACAAGTGCCGCTTCTCTTGTATGGTAATAATAATAATAATAATAATAATAATAATAATAATAATAATAATAATAATAATAATAATAATAATAATAATAATGCTTTATTTGTACTCAGAAGGTCGATTATGTGGTCCAGGCATACAGGGTCACGTGTGTGTGAGTGATTTTGAAAAAGGAAGAGAAGAGAAAAGTGCAGCGCCGTAACTGCCTCTCGTGAGAGGGCACCTCAACAGCGCTGCACGGGTGGGGGGAAGGGGGAAGGGGGAAAGAAAGTGAGACAGAGGAGAAAGAGTAAAAAAAAAGGGCCAGCGGTAAGGAGGGAGGGGGCGGCACGACTTACAGCCGCGAGGAAAGGTTTGTTCCTTCCAAGTAATTTAGTAGCGCCGAGAAGGCGCGCCTGGCGATGGATGTAGGAGTCGTCGGGAACAAGAGTGCCCGAGTGCTTTCGGACGGCAGTCCGAGGCTACGGTAGGCGGTGACAAGTGCGCCGCGTTCAGCTGCGTACGCGGGGCACCTCAGGAGAACATGGTCGAGGTTCTCGACGTCGGCGCACCTGTCACAGAGTGGTGAGCCGCTTCCCGAGAGTCGGTGTTTGCGCTCCGCCGTCCAGCAGCAGCCGATGCGGAAACGCAGGAGCAGAGCTCGATCCTGTCGGCTCAAGCCCCTGCGCGGAAGCAGCTTCGGGGGGTCGCCGCCGGCGACGCGAGGGTCGGGGTGCCTCGTCCGCAGGTAGCCGGCCACGGAGTGGCGGGCGACATCGAAGGGCATTACGGCAAGCGACAGGGGGACCGGCGAGGTGTGTGCCTCCCTTGCAAGCCGGTCTGCTTCCTCGTTCCCGGGGAGCCCAATGTGGGAAGGCACCCACTGAAAAACAAGGTCGCATCCCAGCTCGCAAACGTCGTCCAGCTTACGGTGGAGTCGCTGGACGAACGTGTGGGCGTGGTGCCCCCTGGCCAGCATGCACGGTGCCGCCCGTGAATCCGCAAGGTGGAAGTTACTATACCGGAGTGGTTTGTGTGCCGAACCTGGGACCCGTGGAGCGTGTGAGACATCTTTGTCTTCCTTTCGTCAGAGTCCTGCTAATGTATTTTCGCAAGTTCGGAAGTACTGTGGGCACTGGCATCTACTGAGAGGGCAGGAATGCGACGTGGTATCAAGACTGCAGTTCCGGTGATAAAGTCGCGAACAATAAACCTAGAGGAAAAAAAACAGATGGTGGTGATTAGATTGGGCTAGCGTGAAAGGCTTCATGAATAGTACTAGGATTGCAATGCCGCGACGATGCTGTGTAACACGCTATGTATTGCGAAAAACACCCCAAAACAGACGACGAGACCAACTGACGGCGAAGGCACGGAGGCGAGTCGAGGCCAGCAGGCCGGCGCGGCTTAGGGTGTCTCGATGCCAGCGCAGCCGTTCAGGGTGGAGAAAACCCCGCTGGCGCCGCCATATTGAATCACACGAGCTCAGACTCGGCTACGCTTGCGTTCATAAATAGTGTTACTCGCGGCGCGCTTCCAAGTGCTTTGCTTTGATGAGGATTTTTTATCGGTATCGCATCTGCACATCTCTATAACCAATAACCGTTTACTCGTCCGAAGGTCGACGACGTAAATGTATGGCGCCGTTAACATGCCCCTAGTTGTCTAATTCAATCACATTTAATATGCCGTGTGCATGTTTGAAATACGCACTATTTTTTTTTTTGCGCTTCGATGCTTGGTATATAAGGTTTGCGACCCCCTGTGTGTGGAAGTTTTTCTCTTTCGCTGTTGTATTTTGGTTTACACGCCACGCCTCCTTTACCGTAGCCAGCCACTCGCACACGGCGGTTAGTTTCCCTTGCGTTGCGCATGCTCTTCGCATTCGTTGCAATTATTTGACGATATTTGCTTTTTTGCCCACAAAACTGTGTGCTGACAGGATTAAGCTGGTGTAAAAATAACTGCGATGTGAAAATAAGGTTTAGTTAGTGCTGTAGAGAAACATGTAACGTAACTTGTCTTTGTCAATCTTTCGTAGTACACACAAGAACCCAAACGATGCACAAAATACAATTACTTAGTAATGTCTAGTACAGTCAATCATTAAAGAGATATGTACATGAAAAATTATATGTACTGTGTGGCGCCTGAAGGTTGTGTTGCAAGACGAGATAAAAAAAAAATTCGCAAGGTAGGCTCGACACGCACAATGCGGAATAGGGAGAGTTTTTTAAAATTTATTCATTACATGGGGGGGGGGGGATTTCAAGTGAGTACATAAACCTTATTAAGTTATTACACACAATATAAATCGAAAACGAGAATATAAACAAGAAAACGCAACCGCGGGCAATATAAATCAAGATATCCAGCCAGAATACACCAGCTACCATCGAATACGTCGCATCAGCCAAACATATCGATGGCGCGTACAGAACATTTTATAAATAACCATTAGAACACTGATAACTACATTGACAAATAAACAACACTGCATACATATCGCGTACAAAAACTGTAAATGAAACTAAGACAGTCAGATACAGATTAGCAATGTCTTTCACTTCAAAAATATAGTCCATGATGATGTAAGGCTGTTGACTTTAACAGACGGCGCCCATCCTGTCGATTTCTCTCGCACTGCTCCTATTCAAAGTGTTTATAAGTACTAGTAAAACAAGAAAAGTGATTATTGATATGAAAAGTTGCCTTGTAAAGACAGAGAATCCATTACAGTGCTTAAAAATAAATTTTCGCAGAAGTAATGCTGTATTACCTCACTTCACACGTTTCGAAGAAATGCACAGGCTACAACAGACACCATGCCAGAAAGCGCGGAAACATTTTGGTTCCATGATGCATGCACTCTACTACACCTGGGCATACTGTGCACAGGCATTTAAAGGCCGTCACAGTACCCACTACGATTGGGAATGAGCACGAATGACCATCGGCTTACGAGCACCACGCTACAAATATATTTGTCTAAAAAATCAGCTACATAACCTAACAGCCTGAGATCCGCAAGATATCTGCTGAGAAATCAGAGAAAATCAGAAGAGCCATTTCTGTGGACCTATTTTTTCGAAATCCGTATTGTAAATTAGTAAGCAGCTCGTTTTATGGAAAAATTCCGTCATTCGGGAAAAAATAAGCTTTCCTATACCTTTTGAAAAAACTGGGAGTGCCGATGTATAGACGCAGTATTTCGATCACCACCTTTATAAATAACCGAAATTTTCGCGCGCTTCAGTGCATCTGGAAAAATTGCAGTCTCTAAAATTATTTGTAAATGTGCACAAGTGGAAGTACAATAAATTACAAAACATGTTTTATAGGTTTAATCTGCAAATTATTTACATCTAAAGCTTTACTGTTTTTTAGCCCCATGTACATAATGTATACTTCATATTCATCAGTAGGCACAAAGAATGCGCTTTCGCGAACATCATCACTATGATAAGCCACCCCTATGCTATCACTGCCTTCAGGAATATCGTTTGTGCATTTACAAAGTTGTGATTAAAGTAATCGGAAAGTGCTGTGCCCGTTACCTCACGTGAACCCAGCTTCATCGATGCCAGGTGCGTATCTTCTTTGCGGCGACCTAGAACTAGAGCACTGCACAGGCTCGGGCTTACCCGAAAGCCCGGGCCCGGCCCGGCCCGTGGGCCGGGCGGGCCGGGTAGAGCAGTTTTTTTCACGGGCTCGGGCCGGGCTCGGGCACGGCGTGTGCTTTTTGACCCGGGCCCGGGCCGGGCTCGGGTTTTTTGACGCGGGCCCGGGCCGGGCTCGGGCTTTCTGCGAGTTATTCTCGGGCTTCTCAACTCTGAAAAACATGTACTTTTCGGTCTCCGGGCCGGGTTCGGGCCGGTTTCAAGCCGGGCTCGGGCTCAAGGTAAAGGGGTGGCGGGCCGGGCCGGGCGGGTAACGTAGATTATTTCCGGGCCCGGGCCGGGCCCGGGTCTCGCCATAAACGTTTTGATCGGGCTCGGGCGGGCCGCCCAATGTAAAAACGGGCCCGGGCCGGGCCCGGGCTGCGAAAATCGGCCCGTGCAGTGCTCTACCTAGAACAACAATAATTGTTTGCCATGCACTCTCTGGCCGTTGTCTAGAAGCATTTGCGAATAAGTCCTCATAGTATGCCGCCTTTGCCTTTCTTACTTCAGGATTCAGCCTGGTTTTCTATTTTTTGAATGCTTGTAATGCTAATTCACACCGCGTGCGCAAGAAAGAATGATGGAGATTATTTTTGTTTTTGTCATTTTTGCAAGCTCATGAGTAACCCATGATTTTTTAACTTTTTAGAATGTTGAGCTGTATTCAGTGACAAACTGCTGGCGTAAATATGGGTAAAAGCTCTATTAACTTCGTTATATGCCTCAATTGCATCTGTTTTGTTGAAAACATGTGACCAATTCTGATCTATAACGTCATTCTTGAACTGCTCTAAATTTGCTTGCGTTATGCGCTGAAAATTGAACTGTTCACAGGCATCAACTCTTTTCTTAGAGTCATCGGTGTAGATTAAAAATATAGGGCAGCGGTTGCTTATGTCAGACACAAATGTGCCTGTGTTGGATGCAGTAGTAGAAATACCCATAATGAGTAAGTCAAGTAAAGAACATGTATGACTTGTAATGCGTGTTGGTGTGGTGATTGCTTTACAATGCCTGCAGACTGGAGGCACGTGTTCAGTTGAAAGGATGAGTTACTCTGTTTAAGTACATCTATATTAAGATCGCCACCACACACAAGCTTCAGATTGTTCATGCTTACATCATCTAGGAATGTTTTGAAAAAATCTAGAAAAGTGACAAAATTGCCGCTCGGTGGGCGATACACCAGAGATATTATCCTGTTTTTACTGTTTACAGTGAGTATTTTGTAGTGATCAGTTACTCTCGTCTAGTCAGGTGCTAATTCACATTTTGCATAGCTTTCAACAAAAAGTGCAACCCCACCCCCTTTTTATTGCGATAGCGATTATATGGACACACCAAAGCGGATTTCTGCCGTCAGCGTCGACGTCGCCGTGAGGTTACATATGACGTCAACGGCGATGAAATCGTCGCCGTGCTCCGGACGCTCTATGTGCGAGTGAAAGGGCGCGAGGGACGCGCGCTTTCACTAGGAGCGAACGCACGTCGGAGAGCAAACGCGCGTTCTGCGCCATGCTCCCTGAAGGGCTGAAGAATTAAGCGTCTCTTTCCTCCTTTACAATCACCATATATAGAGAGCAAACGCGACTTTTGCCGCGGCGCGAAAGAGCGAGGGGGGACTGGAGGGAGGGAAGGGAGGCGACGCTTAGCTGCGGCACCAAATGCGTATTTATATAAAAACGTTGCGAGGTGAAAATGTGGGTAAGATTTCCCACGCAGCTCGATGAGTGTCCCATTCTGAGCTCGTCGAAAACCTCCGAGCCACACCCACCCCCAGAGGCACCGGAAAAAGCCACCAACGTCCGTGCGCGTTCGGTGCAAACGCGGGCAGAACACCGACGGCGTCGACAACAGTCCTGCGTGTTGCTGGTGCTGAGGCATGTCCAAGTTTGTATAGCTGTGTAGAGAAGAAGAGGGACGATGCAGTGGGGCATCGCGACGACTTCAGCCTAGCTGAGCGGTGCTGGTGCCAGAGACTGTTGGGGTGGAGCCATGGCCTCGGTGTAGCTCAGTGGCATAGGCGCAGGAACATGGTGGCGTTGGATGGGCAATACGTCGGCGATTTCTTGCTCGATGGCGCGGCGGAGCGGAGGCACGATAGTCGAAGCGGGCTGTGGAACATTCGGCGGCTGAGCGAAGGGTACCAAGGAGAGTTGGCGCGCTACTTCCTCCCGAATTAATGCCTTCATTTCCGCAAGCAGTGCGGTCTGGTCGAAGGTGGTAGCCAGACCAGCGATGTGTTCGTCGCGTGAGGAAGACCGACGACTCAATGAGCGCTGCCTACGTAGCTCCTCGTAACTTTGGCATAACGTAACAATCTCTGTGACGGATTGGGGGTTCTTGGCGAGCAGCATGTTGAAAGCGGCTTCCTCGATTCCCTTCATAACGTTTCTGATTTTGTCTGATTCCGACATCGTCGCATCCACGCGCTTACACAAGTCCAGGTATAGAGGAGGCTATGGTCCAGGATATCTTCGATATAGCTAGTGAAGGACTCTCCTGGCTGTTGAGCTCGTTCTCGCAAGCGGGATTCTGCTCGCACCTTGCGCGCAGCAGGACGACCAAACACAGCTATTAACGAGGTCCTGAACGCGGGCCATGTAGGAATTTCCGTCTCGTGGTTGTTCTACCAGAGGCTGGCCACGCCGGCGAGGTAAAAGAGCACGTTGCTCAGTTTCGCGGCATCGTCACATTTATTGACTACGCTTACTCGCTCGTACGTGGACAGCCAGTACTACTGGCGAGGGATGTACAGCTACGTTCAAAAGTTCGTACGCTCTTGTCCCGATTGCCAGCGCCGGAAATGTTCACCTCGCCTCTCTCCAGCTGGGCTGCAACCTTTACCTTGCCCCACCCGGCCCTTTGGGCGCGTCGGTATAGATTTGTACAGGCCCCTTCCAATGACATCGGCTGGAAACCGCTGGGCCATTGTGGCGGTTGACCACCTTACGCGATACGCTGAAACTGCGGCGCTTCCGGCAGCTACAGCGCGTGACGTTGCCTCCTTCCTGCTTCGGCGATTCATCCTACGTCATGGGCCACCCCAGGAGCTCCTCAGTGACCGCGGACGTGTCTTCCTCTCCGAAGTAGTTGAAGCTATTCTCAAAGAGTGCCACGTTGTTCATCGCACAACAACAGCGTACCATCCTCGAACCAATGGACTCACGGAACGGTTCAAGCGTACGCTCGGCGACATGCTCTCAATGTACGTCTCCTCCGACCACACAAACTGGGACGCCATTCTGCCCTTCGTCACCTACGCCTACAATATCGCTACGCAGAGCACTACTGGTTTTTCGCCATATTTCTTATTGTATGGCCGGCACTCATCGCACACCATCGACACAATGCTACCATACCGACCCGACGCATCTGAATGTGCGCCCATTTCTGATACGGTGAGACATGCCCAAGAGTGCCGCGACCTTGCCCGGGCTTTTACCTCCAATGACCAAGAGCGCCAGAAGAACACTCGCGGTGACATCACCTCTGCGCCCACCTTTCTTCCCGGAGCGCTTGTGTGGCTCTCTATTCTTTCCGCGGCACCTGGTCTGTCTTCCAAGTTATTGCCTAAGTATGAACGTCCCTACCGCATCGTCGAGCGTGCATCACCCGTCAACTATGTTATTGAGCCCGTTGAACCATGTTCCGACATGCGCCATCGCGGACGCGACATTGTCAACGTCGAGCGCCTCAAGCCGTATTATGATCCCCTAATAGTGCCGAACTGTTAGGTCGCCGGACGGCTCCCTTTTTCGTCCCCGGGGTAATTGTAGTGAAGAAGAGGGACGATGCAGTGGGGCACCTTTACCATCGCGGTCTAGTGGGTCAGTCTCTCCAGCGTATCGCTCGGACTACGCCGCTCGCGCTCGCGGTTCCCTGAACTGATCGGACGGTCAGACCTAACGCTTGCGTGCAATAAACGCCCTTACAGATGATAAAACGACTATCCTTACTGCGTATAGCTCTCTACTAATTTGCTATCGCAATTGATGCTTCGCTTTTCGGGTGAAACTGCGACAATTTTTTGCCTGGCCGTTAATAAAAAAGCGGTGATACCCTTATAAAGTCAGCATAGGACACTTACTGTAGTACCATGTTTCCGACATCATGATCACATTAAATTTGAAAGTCATGGTCATCATCAACCTATATTTATAAGTTGTGCCAAGAAATAGATGATATCGTCACTCGTGTCGCATGCTGAGCGCGCATTACGATGCAAAACAGCCTTGGCTAATGCATCCTGTACAGCAATTAGATGCGGAAGAGCAAGCTCTTGATAAGCTATTTTTATGATGGTGAGCAGCCAAAGTTGCGCGGTACCCAAGTTCACGCTGCTCGCCTACTCTACACCTGTGACTGCCCCGACATTATCTTCTCGACGTCACTTTCGTTTCTTATCTGTGGGACGGGCTTGTAGTCAGTTTTTCTTGCAAAAATTATGCCGTTAAACCAGGGGGGGGGGGCGAATCTTCCTATACGTCCCATTGGTTCTTTTATAGCAGACGCTCAGTCGACGCTAGCGCCAAGGCGCACTTCAGTTAGGCCCTAGCGGATGGATGACGGTACTACGGTGGCGAAAAAAAGAAAAAAAGAAAGAAAAGCGGCGCGATTTTTTTTACCCTCCCCCTTTCGCTATAGTACTTTTTTGTTCCTTTTTTCATGATTACGTTGTTCCGCCCTTTTCTCCTTTCCCTCTTGACTTTCCTATTCCTCCTCGAAAGCCTCGCCACACCCTCCCCTCATGCCACGTGCAATGCTCTTTTTTTATTTCTTGAGCTGTCCGCGGCGCGTTTTTTTTTTTCTTTGTCTCGGGCGTTATAAGACGCACCACCGGACCGAAGCGCGCGCTCCTCGCTCCTCTCCTGTCCGGCCGTGCCATTCGTGCATTCGTGCTGCGTGCTTGTGCGCAGTGGATTCTTTTTGAGTTTTCATGCACGCAGTGCCGTTCATTATTAGTATCAAGCAAGCATGTGCCCAAATTATATTTTAAAAATAATTGCACTTACAACATAACAGTTCTTTGGACTCACTTTATTGTGTTCGTTTGCGAAAACCAGAATTGGAGCAGACAGTGCAACACACTATAGAATGCAACAGAACGCAGATGGTGTTCCATGTACGCACATGTAAAAAACATTTATTGTAATTGATCTAATGGCCAATGCGCAGAATAGCTTCTCACGGGCTGCTTTTCGCTCGGTCCATAAAATCCACCTCCGTGAAGTGCACCGAGCATATTCTGCGGTTGTTGATCTTGTCTCTGGGCAAACCCATTAGGTCCATCCTTCAAGCGTAGGTTAAAAACGCTTCCATCCTGAAGAACAGTGAAGATCATAAATTATAACATCACAGTTGGAACATACAAAACAGAACTTGTTTCGCATCACGGCAGAGTACTAGTTGTGATATGTCAACCTTAATTCCCAGAAACGCATTGTTAAACAATCGCGACCAATTAGATAGAAATAAGTGCAAAGCGCACACCTACACACGTGTTCCTTGCGATACGCACAGGTGGTACTGTATTTATCAGGAACTTTATGTTCGCTGCTTGTTGGAATAACGGTCTACTGCATCGTTGTGGTGTTTTCAAATCAGCCAAATTATGGTGTTGGGCTGCTGAGCACGAGGTCGAGGGCTCGAATTCCGGCCACGGCGGCCGCATTTCGATGGAGGCGAAATGCGAAAACACCCGTGTACTTAGATTTAGGTGCACGTTAAAGAACCCCAGGTGGTCCAAATCTCCAGGGTCCCTCACTACGGCGTGCCTCATAATCAGATCGTGGTTTTGGCACGTAAAACCCCATAATTTAATTTAAATCAGCCAACTGCTGCCTCACCATCGGACAGCCATGTACGACTGCGCACAATTACTATCACAAATAAAAACCTGGAAGTAAACAGCACGGTGCTCACCTGTTGTCTTTAGGGATGCGGTAGAATTTCACGTCGCATGGCTCACATCGTCTTGATGTGTTCGTACACCACGGAACTACACACGAACAGCAACAGCTGCGAGACATGGCGGAAAAAAAGCCGACAAACGTGCAACGGTAGGTTACCATGCACACGGACCACACTGCTAGCAAGGAAGGCGAAAAGCTGACCGTATAATGCCTGAAAAAAATTTCTGCCGTTTTGGCCGTTATCAGCACGGCCGACGACGAGCGCGGGCCGCGCCGCCGATAGTTGAAGGCGAGAGAGAAACGACAAAGTTGAGAGAGGGTTAAGAAGAAAAAAAAAGGAAAAGCGATTTTGGTTCCGCATCCATCTCATGGATGGCGCTGCAATTCGCGTGGACAAAAAACCGGCGGAGTTTCCGGGGCCTGGTTAAACGACCACACCCATTTCCAGTGATGCGCGTGTTTTCTTTTCACGGTCATCGCGAGAACTTTCTTCAGGGCAGGGCAAAGGTGGTCATTCACATACACCGAAGAAGAGCCCTCCAACCCAAGATCTGTGTTTGTGAGACGCATTTTTCTGGCTTTGTGGAAAACAATATCCGGCTTCGCGCGACTATAGAACTGGACGATTATATTCGTCCGATCACTACTGCGTGTAGGTACACGATGGCAAGTTTCGATGTAGGATACAGCAATTGGTTCATTGATTGTAGAGCCACGTTTGGAAAGTAGGGCACTAAAGCACTCATTCTCGGTCTTCACTACACCATGAATCTTACACCCTGAAGGTTGGTCTTACGAGGGTATTGCTCAGTTTGCACGAGTCGGTTTTCTAAGCTTTGAACTGTGCTTTCTAGAGAGGAACACTTAGCTTGCAGAGCCGCGTTTTCGCTCTCGAGTTGAGCATTCTTTGCGATACATTCCAGCAGTTGTGTTTTGAGTTGATCAATTGTGTGAAATGCAAAGTCTAGACTTTATGCCATGTTATTCCGCTCATTTTTGAGCTCAAGGTTTTTTCTGTTCGTTTCTAAACCTTCACGAAACAATTTTAGTGCATGCCGCATCTCGTCTCTTTTTATCAAAATCAGACATTAGTTCATCCTTCATCTTGGCCAGTTCTTTCGACATAGTTTGGCAACAAATAGCCCCAAGAAACTTCACGATACTCCTCAGTAGCGACGTAAAAACAAGAATATACGCAAATACAGTTTGTTTGCACTAACCTGCAGGATAAGCAGAACGATGCTTAGTATTGTGCACTGTAGTTTCGTCGCTACTGCCAAGTGAAGGCTTCTGGGCTTGAGTGGCTTCTTTTATACGGAGATACCAACGACGTAGGCTTTGTCGTTTCAAGCCGCAGGCGCATGTTATGTCCGTTCCTTGCGAGGCCAAACTTTCCCTTTGTAGTACCCTGTGCACATTCGCGTGTAGCTCAGTGCTTTACGGGTTCGCTGCTCAACCGTCTAGAAGCGCACCTGCAGGATAGGCAGACCGATGCTTAGTATCGTGCACTATAGTTTGCACACCCCCAAATTTCCAGTTGTTTCCGGTATCCGCAGCGGTCGTCACGATGTCAGCAGGGTGAATCTGGTGATGTCAGTGGCGATGACGATGCCCACTGGTAGAACAAGAACATATGACTTCCGGTTTGTCTGCTTGCAGGTACGCGCGCTCCCTGCTCTTCCTCGTCATGTTGCTCACTTGTGCGCCCTTGAATCGGTAATTACAGCCCGCAGTGCAAGTGCCAAATCGCTCGCGTTCCAACACAGTCATACTTAGCAGTCTGATTAGCTGCGCGAACAGATTGCGACATTGTTGGCCTTTCCAGAGGTCCGCGCAACAAAGCGGCACGCTTCGCATAAACACAGTCCGGCACCGCAGCAACAGCGGGTAGCCGAGAAGCACCGAGTCCCCGTTAGCGGCACGGTAAATCGCCGCACGCCGTTTGCCATTCGCGGGCCGCCGTTCCACGGCGGTTTTGCTCGCGAACGGCGAGATTTCCTTGCCGTACGTAGAGAGGATGAGACCGGGACTCATTTGTGCGGCAGCCTCACCACCACTGATCGCTCGACGGCGCCGATATCGTGGCTAGGCCTTTTCCGCTTCTCTTCAAAGCTAAATCGGACGGTGCTTCGAAATACCGACCTCACAAGCCCCAATAATTTGTTATCGTTGTTGTCGCTCTTCGCAAAAAATGTACACAACGAAGAAAAATACGCTGATATTAACGGCGCCATCGGCTGCGATGCGAGCACAGCCCAGCCGGTCGTTTCCCGTCGGTAGCCGTGCACTGCAGCTGAGCTGCAGCCGATGTTTTCATTGCCGGCGGCGGAGGCGCGCAGCTTCGCGGTTGTCGACTGACCCGTTGATCGTGCAGCGGGCGGGGCGCCGGCCGAACTGCCGTGTACTTTGGACACCTCTTGCGCGGCAGACGTTCTATGGCACTGGGAGCCGGTTCGCCGTCGGTATATGTGCCGCTAGCGTAGACGTGCCTTAACCGGAAGTAAGCAGCGTTTTGAGAAGCGCATTGGGCAATGACGTATGTCACGTGACATTTCGAGAAGCACTCGGCGAGGAGGGGAGACCAGCCGACGAGGAGACTAGCGAAGGAACGAGCGAAACGAGCAAGGGCCGTTTTTCGATGATCAAACGCGTGTAACTCCGCTATTACGGCACCATTTCGAAAAATTCTCGCGGCTACGTGTTCGTTGTATACTCGTGCACAACTGCAACACCACAACTAAATTTCGACCTCTGGCTGGTTTAGGGGCCCGGTAAGCAAGCTATAATTCATAACGAGTATGTTTCAATATAGTGTATATCTTGCTGTTGTTGGTTTTACTATTTTGGTATATTTATTATACCATTTATTTACCATTACCATTATACCATTTAATATATCATTATTATACCATTATACCATTTATTATACCATTATAGATTTATTAATATCGTGTTAACAACAATGTTGTAGAATCTGAACTTGCAAATCATGTTAGCTATTAACCTGAGTTGAAATAGTGTTTTGATTTAATTTGCATGGGCCCAGAACTAGCAGTATGCTAGGGTCCCAGGTGATTTTCAGCAGCGTTCGCTAACCATGTATGGAAATAAACTGACGGTGATTAAAAAAAGAACCATTTACGGCCCAATCACTTATCCCCTCCCCCCTCGTACACATCCACCGAGAGAATGCCCCCCACTTCATAACTCATCGCCAGCCAAACTTCATGTCCCCTCCACTCCTGAACAACGCACGCAGATATTACTACAACCCTATCTTCCTATACACAACCACGCTCCCTAAAATCAAGTTAGCTTAACCTAATCACAAGCATCAAATAAAGGCAGCCTGTAAGCCCAGGCTAGTAGTCAGGATAAATTTTCCCTTTAATAATGAAACTTTGAGAGTAGGAAAATAATTTCTAAGAACAGAACTATTCACAGTGCTGCGGATTTAGTACTGGCCTACTGTAAGCCGCTACGAAAGATTTCTTGATATTGTTTGAACATCATGTGCAACCGAACTTAACATCATACAATGTTTCCATAAACCACACCAGAGAGATATGTTTCTTTTGAATGCCTCAGGAAGTCTACATTTACGCAAAACAATTACTTGTCGTTCAACTACCTGAGCTCCAGCCACTTTTACTCACGAATAGATATGATTGTTATCGGCCGAATTTACCTAGATGCGGGGACTAAGCGGTGCTTTGTACAAAAGTTAACCGAATGAACATTTTTTGCAGCGCTGCCTGTATGCCGTACGTGTTTGGCTGGGCTCTTACTGCTTTTATTACAACATAACACAGTCAACGGTAGTATGTGCTCTCATTATTGTCTTCTACTGCAAAATAAATTATAGAAATTCAAGTATTGTCTCCTAATGCATAGCATTCTTTGGCTCGGCTCGTAATTTTCATTCACTATGTAAAGCCTAGTTCTTGCTTTTCTTTCCCAGTTGGCCACCCCAAATTTCAGGTTGGCACGCCCCCAAATTTACAGTTGGCCAACCCCCAAATTTAGGTTGGCTTATCCCAATATTTTAAGTAGGTCCACCCCCATATTACCCAAAATTTAGCATGGCGCACCCCTATAGCACCCCCCCCCCCAAATTAGGCTGGCCCATACCATATCGCCCACAAAGTTAGGTTGCTGCACTTCCAAATTCAAGTTGGGCAATCTCAAAATTTAGGTAGGATAAAAAGAAATTTCAAGTAGGCCCACCCCCTATATAGGCTTTCCTACTCCAAATTTCAAGTTTACTAACCCCCAAAAGTAAGTTGGCAACCCCAAATTGAGGTTCGCTCACACCCATATCACGCCCACCTCCAAATTCAGGTTGGCCCACTCCCAAATTCAAGTTGGCCCACCCCAACCTTATGTATTTTCTATGGATCCCTATGTAATCCCATGAGAAAGGTGTCACGGTTTTTGCGTTACAGACGATTTTGCATGATTTTGCTACCAACATTGCTGGGGTACATTCTTACAATAAAACAAGGAACTGTAGAACGATTATTCATGAGGCAACTGGAATGTTCTGGCTAGCAGTTCTTCATTAAGCCCTGGCTGGACTACACTCACTGTAATGAATGCTGTTCAAGCTCATCCATGCCAACACGAGCATTAGTTATCCTGAATCAGTGGACTGTATGTCCCAAATGACAATGGCAAAAAACATTGCAGGACCAAAGTGCATTCAGATAAAAACTACCTGAGCAAACGTACCAGGTTTCCTTCATTAGCATGCGTCACACGGCTCGGCACAAAGCGCGGCGCAAGACTGCATACAAGATGAGCTGGGCATGATGATAGCAAGCACCGAGCAATTAGCAGGAACAGCGAAGTGGAGAAGTATGCAAAGAAGGAACGTGGCTCTAATGTCACCAACTTTCTACGCTCTATTGCAACTGTCTGCTACTAAGTATACCTGCGTTCTATCTGCACGTACTGCAATGAACAAGCCTATGTCAGTGCTTACGTCTTTGGTACCCTTGCTACAAGCAGTCTATTACTTATTTGAATAAGAAAGAGAAGAACACGAACAGATGAACGCACACTGATTCTGAGGACAGAGCCTCGCAGGTACGTCGAAGAATATTTGCATTGCAAATTGCTAAAGGCGCGCTCCCTCCAGGGAGTTTCATTCAGCTCGCCCAACAAATGAACCGCCGTTAGAAGTGGGAGCCGTATTGAAATTTCGAGCTGTCGTCTTCTGAGGGTTAAAAGCGAGTTGGTGCAAGTGTTACTACACTAGTCATGCAAATTGAAAACATACACGCACTTTAGCGGAAGCGTTTGGCAAATGGCAGAAGATAAAGCACCGATAATTAAATGCGCCCGTCTTCATGAAAGCAAAGAGCGCTCCTGTATGCGAAGTCCCATTGCGTGATGCACGTGCTCGCCTAACGTGGATAACGAACCCAAGTTAGTCAACGCGATCGAGCTTGCCGAAAGCAAACACCGTTGACTTTATGACGCGTTATCCCCTTATTATAACACATTCACCTACATCGACCTATAGACTCTGACCTGAAAAATATAATTGTACGTTTTTAGACAGTGTTAGCAGAAACAAATCTTGTTCTTTTGTGCAATACCGTACTGATGTACTCAAGTGGCATATTTTACGCCACAAAAGCCGGGAGAGAGCAAGCGAAAACATCTTTAATGAGAGCAAAACAATGGTCTTGCAGGAGCGGTTCCTTATTCGCGGAAAATCACGCGACGTCTTGGCTATGACCACCCTCTCGATGCGGGAGCTGGACAGAAGCACCTCCCACTGCTGCTGAGAGTGGGACGTAGGGGCCGAGGTTGCATGTCTGGATTTTTATTGCACGCTATGACAATGTGTCAGAATGTTCTTAGCTGTTCTTAATATTTACAATGTGCGGTATATTGAGCTTGGGACAAGAGGTGTAAGATTAGTCGACAGCTGGGCGAGTTGGTACAGATTCATCGTTTTTTAGGAAACGGCTTTCAATAAATGAGTTGTTATTCTGCGCTCCTCTATCTCACTTCTTTCCTCGTGTCCTGTCCCACCGCGAAGTTTGTTAAAGAAACAAGAAGTGTAGCCTGGTTGTGTGTGGGAACGTGTTGGTTTGCAGCAATTTAAGTATTTTCTCTCGCACCTTCGTGGTTTGTGGGTGTGGTGGCGGGAGTATTCACCAATTGAGTCTATGGTGTTGAGTCATTTCCTGGTATGTTGTCAGGGGAGTGAACTTTTCTGTGTAGTCCATGGCGTGGTAGTGGGCAAACTTGTTGACCTCGAAGGAGGCGTGAGTGTGTCTACACTATTTCGACTGGCCTATCTGGCAGGTTGATGTTAGTATGCGGTGAGTCGTCGGCGCCACCCATCCTGACGTAAAACTCCTGCACACTTTTTGCGAGTCAGCTGAAGTTACGGTTGCTTTACTGGATTGAGCGCTAGTGCTACGGCTCATTTTTCGGCTTTCTGAGTTGTTGCATCTGTCACGGTGGTGTAGACGAGGAGGTCTGTTTCTGTTGTCACCACGATTGATTTGGCTCTTCTGCCATGGTTGCAGCTACATGTGTGTAAACCACCTTCTGAAGGGATATGCAAATTGTGCGCAGGGCCTTGGCGTTTGCTTCGCACCGCTCTTAGTGGTGGACACGGTGCCTATTTCAAGGAAAAGGGTGCAGCATGACGTGGCGTCGCCACTCTTCTGGGCGTTGTTTGGGTGCTTTCGCGTCGTGGGGCTGGGACCAGTTGCACGTGATCTGCCTGAGGGATTTCTGGCTTGTTTGGGTTGTGACTAGGTGACTAGGCGACCAATGGCTTGCTTTGGGGCTTTACTAATGAGGCGGTTTATTTTGTCCGGGTCGGTTACGGTCAGTACCACGTACGGCGCTGTATACGTCAGCCTAGAGAGGATCAAAGCATGAACGAGGCGGCCGGTGTTTTTCTCTTTATTGCCTCAGTGTCTCGTTGCTATTCGTCCTATCATGCGTAACACCTTCACCATCGTGTACCAAGAGGGATTGGAGCAACTGGGCACAATTTTCATCAAGTTGTATTAGGAATCCCAAGATTCTGAAGGATTTGCAGAGCTTTGTACCCTGTTTCTCAAAGGTGACTTGTATGCTCTCTTCATTATTCTTGGTGCTGCGCCCCCAGACGACAAGAAGATTTGACTTCTGAGGCGTGCGGACAAGTCCATCCCCTTTACGTATTGGTTTACGGTGTCCGCTGGCAATTGCAGGGTGTCTTGAAGGCCCACGAGAGAGTCTGTACGCATACAGAGGGTCACATCATCAGAGGGTCACATTGTGTATGTAGCCCGCATCTGGCGAAGGACGTGGAAATTGTCGAGGATGAACGCTAGGTTCCTGGCTAATTCGAGGAACTGTCGATTGCTGCCTGCGTTTTGCGCTTTCTGTATGATGGCCGGCAGCGCAAATTAAGCATGGATAGCTTGATATTGTCTTTTGTGAAGTAGGAGAGAACGTCTATGAGCGTGGGCTCGCGCCCCCTTTAAAACTAAGGGGATGGGTGGCCGCAATGTTGCTCCTAACGAGGTTGGCTGTTGCCTTTCCAGACGGATCTTATACGTCATGTATCCAGGGGAGACTAGCGCATCTATTTTTTCATAGAGTGCTATGGCATCAGGTTGATGATGATGAGGATGACCTGAGGTTTAGGGTCTAGTGTTTATATGCATTGCTCAATTGCGCTTGCTTACTTTTAATGCCACGAGAATTCCGTTGGAGGATTAATATTGTCGTGGGGCCTCTTCCTCCTATGTTTTGGTCCATCCTGATTATTGGTGAGTTGCTTGTTTTCTAGTAGACTGGGTGTAGAGTACTCTTGTGATCCGGTTCTTGGGTTCGTGGTTCGGACACAGGCGTGACAATATGAGGTACTAGCCTACGTTACCGGAACGCCAAAAACACAGTAGTTTGCGCAGTGCGCTATACCGGCCCGTCGAACACGCTTCTAAAACAATCAATCTAAACAAAGTTCCAAACATCCTAATCGAAACGATATCTAGTCCAACAGACGTCAAAACCTTTAGCCGAGCTCTCAAAATAAAGAAACGAACAAACTGTTGTTTCCGCAAAAGCTCGATCGCCACTTTTCGTTCCCAATAGCCTACGGTTACGCCATATGTTTAAACTGTACTCGAGGTGGGCGCCATCTGGAAGCTCTACTTGTCCACCAAAAACTACAAAGGCCATTCCCCTCACGGCAGGTACCCGTGCAGGCCTCACATGTCTACGCGTCGCACTTCGACTTCACCGACTATTTTTACCACATCCCGTCGCCTTACCACCTCTCGCTCCTCTGTCACACATAGTACTGTTATTAGTGCACCTGGAAACGAACTAAATTCCTATTGTTAAGTTTCGCGTCGAATGTCCCTTTTTTTCTCGTCTGGCACCTTCGACGCGCTCTGACTGGAAACTTCGCAAGTGACAAATTCGCCTTTCTAACTCTTTCACTGCACTCACCACCGGTTTTTGCACCTTTCGCTTTCCTTCTTTGCCGCATTTCTGACTCTGGGACGCTTCTTTCTCCTAGCAGGCTTTCTGGCGCTGAATATCGAGTCTTCCGCTCGCAACTCAGGATGACCGGCACTCACCTCGTCAGTCACGATTTCAATGTCAACCGCAGTCCGAATAATTTGCTGGTAAATTATTCTTCTCATTGCTGCCTCGACAGGGGAAAAGTGTAACACGCTTCGGAACAATGTACATAATTTATTGTACGCAACACAGCACACATATACCTGGAAGCAGCACATAACTGCACTGATCTGCCTAAATAGTGCTTTAGCACACCTTCCTTACCTGTGATTGAGTTTTACTCTGGTGCACTTGTGTAGAGCTGCCTCCGTGGCGCAATCCAGCGATAACTGTGCCAAATTGTCCGCAGCTGGCCTAGCTGCTTCTCTAGCACAACATTGGCACAGCGCCTCGTCTCGTCGATTCCGGTCCCCACCAACGGGCTTCTCAAATAAAGTCTGCGAATCTGGCATGCCCTACGAGCAGTGCTGCGCAGTATCGAAGATGCGTGTATCCTAGATACTATCTTAGGTACTCTTTGGATGTATTGTATCTCTACAATGATAGGTATGGCAAGACGTGCATCAGTATCTGTATTTCCGACTCATGAAAGAACGTATCGTGTATCTTAACATACACGTTTTGCTATCGCACCATCAACGTGAGAAACTATAAGCGTTGGCTGAACTCCGCTTCTAAAGTTGATACTGTTGCCACTAAGCAATCTGAATAGCCACCTAAAAGGCAGCGACATTCTTTTGTCTTTCCGCTAGAGCCCTCCAGCGAGGGCATGCGATGAGGTCTGCGCGTCCCTAATAGTCGAGCAGAGTCACGTGGTGGCGCTCACGCCGTCTCGACAAAAACAAGCGCGTAAACGTCTGCGCGCAGCCGACTTTTTGTTTTCTCGGGTTTTTTTTTTGTTTATACGGACAAGGTAAAACTCCACAGCGGAATTTGTGTCATTGTGCAGAGGCTTCTTATTGACGTTCTTGTAATAAGGTGGATACCCGCTATCTGGTCGGCAAGCAGAGTAGCGACTCCAATCAATTACAAAAGTGACAAACAAATACCACTGACAGCGCAGCGTATAAAGAGCTTTCATGTTAAGCAGCTAAAGCAACTCCAGTGAAGTGTTTCGGAATGAAAATATTACTTTGAGCAAGAAAGAAAAAAATGTTGAGGTATTAACAGCTATTTCATGAAAATAAAACAAGGCTGGTTGGAGTTAAGGCATTTCCAAGCAAACATCCTTGTGCATACACGTTTGCGGCTACATTATATATATCTATAATGAGAAATTTACGAATGTCTAGAAATATCTTAAGACACAAATGGAAAGTATTGTATCGGATACAGTAATGGCGGTAGTATCTTGTATCTGTATCTCAAATACTTGCTGCCCGAGTATCTTGTATCCTATGATGACACAATTGCAAAGTACCCTTGCCCAGCCCTGGCTACGAACACACTTTTAGGCTCAAGAGAATTCGCCTCTCTTTTATCCATCGGCATAACCATGCATATGACTTCATCGCACCTTTTGTATATTACTTCTACGGGTGCTTGGCATTGCTGCTGCTTTGCTTCAAACTCATTTTCCGTTCTTTCAAACTGTAGTCTTTGAGCTCCGATCTTTTCTTACTGTTGCCTAATGCATTCCTATCCTTGCCTTTCTTGCTCATCCCTAATTGATTCGTGTTCCTTTTCTTTTAAAGTTAGGTTGCCGAAGTATTCAATGTCTTCCTGATCACTGTTGCGTTCTGAAATGGCCTTACGCATTTCAGGGTTGCATGTCACCTTCTACCTCTGCGTCGAGCTCCTCAAACAACCTCAACAAGTTAGGTCACGTCAAACTGATTAACTGCATGGTCACTACTTTAAGGTTTGGGTCAGCTGGGCCACAGCATATACTTGCTGCAGAAACCGCACAAATCACGTGCAAGTGAAATAATTCCAGCGGTTCAATACCGTTTCCTTAGAGAAATCGAAGGCTGACAAATATTACAGCCGGAGCCGATTGCCTATCCACCGAAGCAACAAGTTCCCAAGTTGTCCTCCACCCTATCCCATCACTTTAAAGAAGTTGTCAATCCTTAGTCACCTTCAGTTGATTAGAATTCTAAATGATCCGCACGTCCCAACTATTCCCACATAACTATACGATCTGGCTTCAGTAGCTCGCTGAGATCTAAGCTGAAATTCGCTTTCTGCTGAGACATGCAACAACCATGAGATTACTAGGCAGTTGCACATGCAAGGTTGGTTTTTCGACAGTTCCAGGCTTAAAGAACTGATGAATCTTATGCAAATAAAATGCAACCTGTTCCACCAAGTGATATCTGTTGAAACAGTGGAGCTGTGGTCAAGGTAACCGGCGGCTTCCGACGCGCCCCGACGGGCCCAGCGCCGAAATCGCTCCTGACCCATTCGCGCGTCCATGAAGGAAGGAAACTCAGGAGAGGCCCCGGCCAGCAAGGACGTATTGCAGAAAGTGTGGCGGGAGTCACGTGCTGTTTTTCGCAAAGGAGCACTGGGACGGGTACCACAAATGACAACGTTGCCATAGCAACCGTGCTCCTGCTGCTTTCGCTGCTGCACTTGGTCTCTGAAAAGTTGGATTAGATTTTTTCTGCCGATATCTTATCTTTTGTTCGCGAGAAAAGCTGACTTTGGAGTGTGGTGTCTAAGCTTGAAAGTTGTGTTTTAGGTCTGTGTCAGCCAGCAACAGATACACTCAAGCTATCATGGCGCGGGTCTTCGTCGTCTTCTTCAATGTGACACGGAAAAACACTGGAGCGAATATGCTTCTCTAGAACTGCCAGAGAAGTTTAGTAGGCTTTGTTCTGGCGCGCCTCGGCAGCACGCACTTCCGGCGGCTCGTAGCAATGCAAGTTCAAAGTTCGCGCCCAACTGCTCTGGTGAGCTGCAGAACCGCTGACTGGAGGCGCAAATGGACATAGCACACCAACATGGCTGTCCTTCCAGCTTCAAAAACTTAACGTCTAGCCTCCCTTGTTTTGCTTCTTTCCTCCATGCGCAGGTCGGAGGCGACGGCACCGACAAACCGCAATGCATCGCGCGCGAAGAAAAAAACGCACCCACGCCGCTCCGCCGGTGGTCGCAGACAGCCGTTCAAATATCTAGCCACCATAGTTCGAAGCAGGCGTTGGTTGGGTATCGTTCTGCGCATGCTCAGAAGATAGCAGCCGACGGCACGCGCGTTGAAGTATTGGGATCGAGCTCCACCACTGGAAAAGCTGGCGCCACCATCGGCGTGACGTGGTATGAGGGATCACGTGGGCACAGCGGCCGCGTAGTCTGAACCGAGTTGGAAACGAAAGTTAAGTCCCACCTGCGTACGGTTCTGATTAAGTGGGGAATGTTTTCCCGCTTCGGGTGCCTGCTTGACAGAACTTGAAAGCACTATAATAGGCAGTTGTTGCCTTTGAAGGCGTCCGACATGGTAGGCTTCGTACCGAAGTGCCGGACGCGTACGCAACGGAGCCCGGTGTCAGTCTTAACACGTGCCCGCAGACCAAGAAGCTGCGTGTAGCTTGGATTGCGAAACTTAGAACGGGCAAGCAGCCATCGTCTACAACCTGGGTGTGTAGCAAGCACTTCAGCGAGGAAGATTTCTGATACCGCGTTGGGGCTGCGATATTCGGTGAGTTGCACAAAGCGCGCACTGAGGAGCTCGCCCGCGCGCGCTACCAGGTCACGAAGATTTGGTCTATAAACTTGTTGATGCTATATACTGGCAAGTTCACCAGAATGGAAATGGAACGGTAAGAAGCACATTAAAAAAGGCATGGCATATTTTCATGTTTGTGTTAGCACAAAACAAATAATGTACTGAATTAACAAACAGAAGCAGCAGGAAATTCCTCGCTGAGAAGACCGATAAACATACAGTGCAACGCAACTTGAGAAGTAACAATAATGAAACGTCCAAGAATTTAGAAGAAAAGAAAAAAAATCATTGAATCGTCGCGATGGCACATCACGAGTCGCCGTATAGCGTCGAAGTCCTATCATTACAACGAAATTATTCTTGAACAGCTATGATAGCGTCCACGCAACAATGGTTGCTTGTGCGCAGTGGAATAAAATGTTCATATTGACACGTATACATGTTTATCTTTCACCGGTGGCCGCTTTCCACCGGCTAACAAATGTTAAACGTTATCGCTCGGCGCAGGACGCGCCTGTATCGGAAGTTTCTAGAACGTTATCGATGCTTCTTTCCGTTGCCTGTTTTCACCGACGCTTATGTTATCTGATTGTATGACCGACGCGAATTGTCTAGAACTTTCTGGAAGACACGCGGGCATCAGGGATTAATCTGGAACCTTCGATGACTCAGGTATAAAATCCGACGCGCTTCGGCGCTGATCAGATTTTCGACGATCGCCGACTGTGTTCGCCGCTATCGTTGTGCTTTGAGTGTACCTTGCTTTTGTGGGCACAGGTTCGCCCAATAAACAACCAGTTTCGTCGTACACAGTTTTACGACTGTTTTCTTCAGCGTCACTACTACGTGACATCTGGTGGAGGTGCTTTTGTGTCCATGCAGCGGACGCCCCCGCAAAGCCGCGACCCAAGCCCGAAACCGGAGGACGAGACCAACGTCGCCAAGGACCAGCGAGCTAGCCGTAGGCAGCAAGGACTTTTACCAGAATACGGACTTCTTTCCGAGAAGACCACAGCGATCAAGGCCAAGTCAACGACCACAGTGGCAGCCCCAGCGTCCCCCATCCTGCTGCAGCAACCTCGGGAGCCACCGACCTTCCGGGGATCATCTGCTGAAGACCCTGAAACATGGCTGGAGACGTACGAGAGGACCGCGACATTCAACAAATGGAGCGACGATGACAAGCTGCGCCATGTCTATTTTTCGTTGGATGACGCTGCTCGGACATGGTTTGAGAACAGAGAGACCATCCTGGTGACTTGGGACCTATTTCGCGAGTACTTCGTGAGGACCTTCACGAGTGTCGTACGAAAAGAAAGGGCTGAAGTTCTCCTGGAAACCAGAGTTCAATTGCCGAACGGAAGCATCGCGATCTTCACGGAGGAGATGACTCGCCTCTTCCGCCACGCCGACCCCGACATGTCTGAAGAAAAGAAAGTTAGGTTCTAGATGCGGGGCGTCAAGGAGCATCTATTCACCGGATTGATGCGCAACCCGCCCAAGACTGTGGTAGAATTTGTTTCGGAGGCGACAACGATCGAGAAGACGCTTGAAATGCGAGCCAGGCAATACAACCGCCGTGCGCTGACAAACTACGCCGAAGCTCAAGCTCTAGGCGCCAACGACCTGCACGAGGCGATCAGAGCGGTTGTACGGGAAGAACTACAGAAATTATTCCCAAGATCGCAGCCTCAGGTGGCTTCAATCGCTGACATAGTTAAAGAAGAGGTTCAGCGATCACTGGAAGTGCCAGAAGTTCCGGCATCGCCTCAACCACAGCCGCAAGCGATGACCTACGCCGCCGTCGCCCGTCGTGAAGGCCCCCCTCCGCGCTCGCGCCAGGGCCCCGTAACGCCGCAGTTCCGTCGTCCACCGCCGCCGCCGCCAGCACGCCCGCCCGTCGCCCAGCGCAGCTACCAGCGGAAGACGGACATTTGGCGCGCTCCCCGACCACCGCCCGCTCTGCTATCACTGCGGGGAAGCCGGCCATGTCTACCGCCGATGCCCATACCGCGAGATGGGCCTACGAGGGTTCGCCGTCAACGCGCCACGTCCGCAGCTTGGCGAGCGACCACGTGACATCGCCGACAACCTTGCCGGAGCCCAGTGGCAACCACGACGACCCTCACGCTCGCCGTCACCAGGCCGCTACATCTCGCCGCATCGCCGCCTGTATGCCGGCCCAACCCGGGGCCGATCTCCCAGCCCATACCCGGGAAACTAAAAGCAGCAACCGATGGAGGTGCGGTTGCTGTACGACGCAATGCCGAAGATCCTCCGCCGCCGACGACGACGACGACGACGACGATTCGCGAATCATCACGACGAGATATCAGCAGGCCGCCTAGCAACAGCCTTGACAGCACTTCGCCGCAGAAAGACCTTCCGACGCAACGTAGCAGCAGCAGAGCAAGCCGACGCAGCCGTGATCCGACGCCACGAATTAACCGCAACGCCAGACGCCGGTCTACCGATCTAGACGTGCTCATCGATGGTCATAACGTCACCGCTCTCGTCGCCACTGGCGCCGACTATTCCGTCTTCAGTGGCGCGTTCGCCGCCAAGTTGAAGAAGGTGAAGACGGCCTGGCAAGGCCCCGATATACGGACAGCGGGAGGTCACCTAATAACGCCGGCTGGAATCTGCACAGCGCGAGTCACGGTAAACAACCGCACTTACCCGGCGAGCTTCGTAATCCTGCCGCACTGCTCCAGGGACGTCATCCTAGGCATGGACTTTCTAAACCAACATGGTGCAGTCATCGACTTAAGGTCCAAGTCGATAACGCTTTCAACACACAAAGCGATACCGCCGGATACAAGCATCAGTTACCATGCCTTGAATGTGCTTGAAGAACAAGTCACCGTTCCGCCGCGCTCCAGCGTAATGATTTCCGTCGGTACCGAAGTGCCTGCAGACATGGAAGGCGTCATCGAGGGCGATCATCACTTACTGCTCGACCGTGAAATTTGCGTCGCTAGAGGCATAGCTGAGCTACGTGCAGGGAAAGCAAGGGTTTTGCTCACGAACTTCAGCCCCGAATATAAGCACATTAACAAAGGCACCACGGTCGCCTACATCGACGAAATAGTACAAGCCAGCAGTGCTTTCGCCTTCACGGATTCCAGTGCACCTGCAACGACGACTATAATACCTGAGCCAATTTTCGACGTCAATCAGAACCTTCCCAGGCATAAGAAAGAACAACTAAAAGCTCTGCTCCTGCAATACAAGGACTGCTTCTCGTCGTCGTCAAAAGTTCGACAAACCCCTGTCGCCAAGCACCGCATCATCACCGACGAAAATGTCCGCCCACTCCGTCAGAGCCCGTACCGTGTCTCGGCGCGCGAACGTGAAGCCATAAGGCACCAAGTCGACGAAATGCTACGCGACGACATCATCCAGCCGTCCAAGAGTCCGTGGGCGTCCCCCGTGGTGTTAGTGAAGAAGAAGGATGGAACCCTACGTTTCTGCGTCGATTATCGTCGGCTCAACAAGATCACGAAGAAGGACGTATACCCCCTCCCACGGATTGACGACGCCTTGGATCGACTCTACAACGCAAAGTATTTTTCGTCGATGGTCCTCAAAACCGGCTACTGGCAAATCGAAGTCGACGATAGGGACCGGGAGAAGACTGCCTTTATAACACCAGATGGACTGTTCGAGTTCAAGGTCATGCCGTTTGGTCTTTGCTCGGCAGCTGCGACTTTCCAACGCGTCATGGATACAGTACTGGCAGGCTTGAAGTGGCAGACTTGCCTCGTCTATTTGGACGACGTCGTTGTGTTTGCCTCAAGCTTCGAAGAACACCTGCGGCGCCTTGAAACAGTTCTTCAAGCAATCAAAACCTCCGGACTCACGTTAAAGCCCGAAAAGTGCCGCTTCGCATATGAGGAGCTCTTGTTTTTGGGCCACGTCATCAACAAGTCTGGAGTGCGCCCCGACCCTCAGAAAACTGCAGCCATCTCCAACTTTCCTCCGCCCGCTGACAAGAAGGCAGTGCGTAGATTTCTTGGACTGTGCGCCTATTACAGGCGCTTCGTCAAGAATTTCTCACGGATCGCTGAGCCACTGACGTATCTCACGAAGGCCGACGTCGAGTTCAAGTGGGAGACGCCGCAAGTCGAAGCATTCGAAGAACTGAAGCGACGCCTGCAATCGCCGCCAATACTTGCGCATTTCGACGAAAACGCCGATACGGAAGTCCACACCGACGCAAGCAGCGTAGGACTCGGCGCCGTGCTTGTGCAGAGGACTGACGGACTAGAAAGGGTTGTCAGTTACGCTAGCCGGTCGCTATCGAAGGCGGAAGCAAATTATTCCACAACAGAAAAGGAGTGCCTCGCCATCATCTGGGCTACATCAAAGTTTCGCCCCTACCTCTATGGCAGGCCCTTTAAAGTTGTGAGCGACCACCACGCCTTGTGTTGGCTAGCTAACTTGAAGGATCCTTCAGGTCGCCTCGCACGCTGGAGCCTGAGACTTCAAGCATTCGACATCACCGTCGTTTACAAGTCCGGGCGAAAGCACTCTGACGCTGATTGTTTGTCTCGCGCCGCCGTCGAACCGCCGCCACAAGACGACCAGGATGACGACACTTTCTTGGGACCCATCAGTGCCGACGAATTCGCCGAACAACAACGAGCCGACCCGGAACTAAGGAGCCTTGTAGACTACTTGGAAGGGAAGACCGTCATTGTGCCGAAGGTGTTCAGGCGAGGATTGACGTCGTTTTTCTTGCAAAACGACATTCTCCTAAAGAAGAACTTCTCGCCTCTCCGAGCCAACTACCTCCTCGTGGTACCCTCAGCATTGCGTCCAGAGGTTCTGCAAGCTCTCCAGGACGACCCAACTGCTGGACATCTCGGTTTTTCACGCACTCTCGCGAGGATACAAGAAAAATACTACTGGCCTCGCCTCTCTGCCGACGTCGCCCATTACGTAAGGACATGCCGAGACTGTCAGCGACGCAAAACACCGCCGACAAGGCCAGCCGGACTTCTACAGCCAATCGAGCCACCTCGCCGACCGTTCCAGCAGATCGGGATGGACTTACTGGGGCCTTTTCCGACGTCGACGTCCGGAAATAAATGGATCGTCGTCGCTACGGACTACCTCACCCGCTACGCCGAAACAAAAGCCTTGCCCAAAGGCAGTGCCGCCGAGGTAGCCCGATTCTTCGTTGAGAACATCCTCCTGCGTCACGGTGCCCCAGAAGTCCTCATCACCGACAGAGGCACGGCCTTTACGGCAGAACTAACTCAAGCCATCCTGCGGTACAGCCAGACAAGCCATCGCCGCACCACCGCCTACCACCCTCACCGAGCGCCTAAATAAGACCATCGCCGACATGCTGGCAATGTACGTCGACGTCGAACACAAGACGTGGGATGCCATCCTTCCGTACGTGACCTTCGCATACAACACGGCCATGGAAGAAACGACGCACATGGCGCCGTTCAACCTGGTCTACGGAAGGAAGGCGGCAACGACGCTTGACGCCATGCTACCAGACGTCGCTGACGAAGAAAATGTCGACGTTGCCACTTATTTGCAGCGTGCCGAAGAAGGTCGACAGCTCGCCCGCCTGCGCATCAAGAACCAACAAAGGACCGACAGCCGACACTACAATCTTCGACGACGCTACGTCGAGTATCAGCCCGGCGACCTTGTTTGGGTCTGGACTCCGATTCGCCGACGAGGACTTAGCGAGAAACTGTTGCGTCGCTATTTCGGACCATATAAGATAATCCGACGTATTGGCGCACTGGACTATGAGGTCGTGCCAGACGGCATTTCGCAATCACAGCGGCGCCGGGCACGACCTGAAGTCATTCATGTGGTGCGTCTTAAACCTTTCTACGCCCGCTGACGACCTTAGGTACTTCGTTACTTTGTTATTGTTTTTTTTGTTTGTTGTTTATTACGCATGGTTTTGTTTTCGCTTTCGTGTTTGTAGCATCGGGACGATGCTTTTTAAGGGGAGGGTGTTGACACGTATACATGTTTATCTTTCACCGGTGGCCGCTTTCCACCGGCTAACAAATGTTAAACGTTATCGCTCGGCGCAGGACGCGCCTGTATCGGAAGTTTCTAGAACGTTATCGATGCTTCTTTCCGTTGCCTGTTTTCACCGACGCTTATGTTATCTGATTGTATGACCGACGCGAATTGTCTAGAACTTTCTGGAAGACACGCGGGCATCAGGGATTAATCTGGAACCTTCGATGACTCAGGTATAAAATCCGACGCGCTTCGGCGCTGATCAGATTTTCGACGATCGCCGACTGTGTTCGCCGCTATCGTTGTGCTTTGAGTGTACCTTGCTTTTGTGGGCACAGGTTGGCCCAATAAACAACCAGTTTCGTCGTACACAGTTTTACGACTGTTTTCTTCAGCGTCACTACTACGTGACAATATGCTGCGGCTTAAAGCTCACGGCATGGTGCGACGCATGGAGATACTCTGTCGGTCGCTGCGAATCCATGCGATCGCTGCATTGAGGCTTCAGTTTATTATGCTGCATTTGGACAGCAAACTATAAGAACATAATTCACATAGTCTGCTCTCAGCGACTGTTTACCTTTCACGCAAGAAGCTGGTTCGGGGGACTCCATTGCGTCGACCGCGCGCAGTAGGCGTTCAGTGCACGTATTCGGTAAAGAGATAGCACCTGTAAATTGTTCTGTGCTTTCTGTTTGCCCAAGATTATTATTTTGACAGTAATGAACTTCCCTTGTTTGGAGAGCACTTACAGAAACGTCCTGGAGGGCTCCCGCCTGGTGTTTTATTGCGATAGCAATTATATGGACACTTCAACCGGATTTCTGCCGTCGGCGTGAGGTTCCGTATAGATAAAATCTTCGCCGCGCGCCGTATGCCCGAGCGGAAGCGTGCGGGGACGCGCGCTATCACGGAGATCGAACGCACTCATCTCCCGCGCGCAAGCAAGGAAGCAGGAAGCCAGCGCCGGAGGGAGCGGGGGGTGGGGGGGGGGGGGGGGCGCACTACTACTCTGCCAACAACCGCGCTCGTCGCTCGTCCGCACCAACTCTTATCTCCACACGGCTCTGACCTTTATGCGCCGTGCATTCGCCGCTCAGTTTCTGTTGAAGCGATAGACCGCACGTACCTTCGCCCGCTGCGGCGTATGCTTGCTGCCACCGTTTTGACAGTCGTTGTCTGCAGTCATTCAGTGTGATCTATTCGTGTTTGTTTGTGCGCGCTCACACCACGCTTGTTCATTTAGTTAGTACTAGTCGGGCGACATTTTCCAACGCACGCTACACATGCAATGCTGCCCGGATCGGCAGTGCAGCGCTACAGGTGTGTCCCTTCGCACGCGCTGCCCACGGGAAGCGCTTCTCATCAACCCCACCGTTTCACACGCGCCTTCTCGTGGTCATCGAGTCTCTCTTCATGTCGCTCTACTTACGCCGCAGCACACCTGCTTACTTAATCAGCTCATGCTTACTACAATTCATATTGCTACCAAAGCCGCTCACCTTACTTCGTATGACATTGCTGTGTTGCTATCGCATTCATTGCTTCGCCCTTAGGGCGAAACTGTGACATTTTTTATTGAGCGCCGAAAGCCAAACCTATCAGGAGCGCCCCGCAATATCCCTCATATCTACGCAAGCGAGGCGCTTCCTACAGATGGTGATTCCGTAAGTCCTCGCCCACAATAGAGGGGATGGGATTTCAGCTGGCGCAGCACAACCTGCGTAGCATGACTGGCCGCGAATGACGCTTTGCGCGCCGATAATGTCGGACTATAAACGACCCTTTAACCTGCCAATTGCGTTTTGGACACGCGCGCGCCTCGTGGCAACAGCGAATAATTATTAAAAAAATAAAAAAAAGGTCCTAAGGCCTTCACATTTTGTCTTTCCAGCAATGCATTTGTGTTCAAAAGTGAACCCGACTTTATGGCATCGGTGTAAGCTTGGTCTTTGTAAACTGGCTTTCCGACGTTCTGTGCTGCTGTGAAGCCTACTCATAAAAAAAATGCGATGCGGACGGGACCCGATTAGGCTATCGCGTTCCACTCTTAAAGGCGAAGTTTAAGCGTCCTCCAATTTTCCGCCTCCTTATGCCCGCTTCAGTCATAGCCACATCGATATCGTTGGCCCTTTGCCTCCTGTGCAAGAGCACCGATACATATTAACCTGCATCGACCATTTTACTCGTTGGCCCGAAGCTGTTCCGGTTACGAAAATTACCGCAGAAACACTCACACAGGCTGTTGTCTAAGTCTGGGTCAGTCGTTATGGCGTACTGTCTACTGTAACAACCGACCGCGGTCGTCAGTTTGAGTCTACATTTAGCCGTACCATCTCGAAAACACTTGGTACCATACACATTAATACAACTGCCTACCATCCGGTGTCTAACGGAATGGCAGAATGTTTTCATCGACACCTAAAGGCTGCGCTTATATGTTCCAACAACAGCATGACATGGACGGAACGACATCCTCTTGTCCTCCTCTGCCTCCGGACTGCACTGAAGAACGACATGCAGTGCTCTACAGCAGAAATTGTTTCTGGCAAAACACCACGTGCCCGCAGAGTTTTTTGGTACACAGTCATCACCTGTACCATTTGAAATCACCAACTACGCAAGCCGGCTTCAAGCAATGATGGACACCATTGTTCCACCACCTGTTCCCCCCACTCGTCAGAACACGTTTGTCCGCCCGCACCTCAGCGACTGCACACTAGTCTTCATACGGCGAGGCTCAGTCCGTGCTCCGCTACAACCACCATACGACGGCCCATTCAGGGTACTCAACCGTCCGTCCAAACACTTTAAAGGGATGATGAACAGACACCGTATTCATTGACCGTCTTAAGCCGGCTGATGTAGACAATGAATCGATAAGCACACACACACCCTCGCAAACGCCTTCGAAAGTATGCATCGCCGTCCTATAGTGCGTTTTGCTACAGATACGACCTTCATTTCATCCATTCACACCGCTCACCAGCACCGTGGTTTCCTCACTAGGGGGAGGGCCTCGTAGCGCCTACTTCGTTTCGGTGCTTCCGCTCGAAGGAAGAACAGGACGATGAAGTCGGGTGTGCGTGGTGTGCAGTTTGTTGCCCTATCGCCATTGCTATGGAGTATGACTGAATGCGTCATTCCTTTACCTACAACCTCAAAAGCTTGGACACAAAATGAAGGAAGAGGTCAAGAAAATTGGCAACCAAGTACAGGGTAATTGAAAGTGTTAATAGACAACCAGGAGTCATCAGAAACAAAGCGAGAGAACCAGAGAGAGTGAAATGGATGCAAATAAAGGAAACAAAACATTTGGAGGTCGCTTAGGCTTCGCCTTTTAGAGTGGAGCGCGACAGCATTCAAAGATCCCTGACTGCTGATAGAGCCTGACTATAGCTGCAACGGCCACCGGCGGCGACGGCGGTCAACATCGCCAGCAGGAACGGCTGTTGGAATGGGCCCATGACAGCTTACGCTGGAAAACTTCTGCACCGGCACCAGCGGCAGCTGTACTTCCGTGAGAGAAGCCACGCAGATTGCCGTCCGAAGCGCAGTAGGAACAAGTGTCATGGCGCCGACGCTACTAAATATAAAACAATTCGTCAGAACCCATCTCACGATGCCTCTCAACGGTGATGCGTTTAGCGTAGAATCAATGTACCGACACAGCGCATCGCCACATTCGAAACGAGTTATGTATGAAGCGTGTCTGGCAGCGGCGCTCCTCGTTCGCGCTTTGATTATGATTATCTATTGGTATTCTATAAGAAACGAGGCGGTGACAAGTACTCACTTAGCCTGCTTGAGTTAATCAGGTATGCTGCACATGCTTTTCATTCTATCATTTCTGTCTTCATCTCGGCTTGAGAACGTATACATCTTGATTATTCCTTAAGATCAATCGGCCCCTCCGAAATGCATGGCGCGCCGGTGCGTGGCGAACGGGAAGAAACGCGTCATGCAGCAGCCGCGCTCTTCTCTCGCGCTACTATCTAAACACGCTGCGCCACCTAGTGGCGGTGCAGAGAAGCCTGCGCGTGGGCTCATAGACGCGAAGCGTAGCGCGCCGGTGCTTGCTAACAATGAAAATTCTTCCCTCGATTGCCGCCCACCCACTGGCACGTACACTGCGACCTAAATTGCCAAGATGCTCGTTGAAGATCGGCACATACCCAGTTCACTTATGGCTCAGCTATTCAAAGCGTTGGCATCTGAGACATTCACTAAAGGGGCCCTGAACCACCCCTCGGGTTGGTGAAATAACATAGTCCTTGTGTAGTATACGCTTCTGTGAACATTTCGGCCAAGTTTTGCTGTCGTACGCGCTGCGTGGAGCTGTCAAGCTGAGCGCGAACTCAACTTTTTTTCAAATGCTCTCGTTTCAACGGACGTCATGATCCTCAGTCTTTTCTGTGTGCTTTATTTCGTAATCAAGCAGATTCCAATATGCGGCTGCTATTGATCGCTGCGGTCGGCTACACCGCGGCCACCGCGGGCTGCCACCACGAGTCCACTGCCTAAGCTCACTGCGGCTAGCTAAAGACAGCTGCGTTTGGCTTACGTTTAGCGTGTCGTAGGCACCAAAATACGAAGTCATGGCGTGAGCGTTAACATCAGAAATGAAATTTGAACTGCGCGCAACGGTTACACCTTGAAGACGGAGTGTTTCATGGCCATGCCCCACCTGGCCGTAGGCCTTCGCATTGCAAGGCATTGAAGAAGGAATGGGAGCACAGCGGAGACCGTGTTTGATTGCCAATTAACTCCGCTTCTGCTGAACGCATTGAAGTACTTTTCGCGGCGACGTATTTCTCAAATAGCCTATTTTCACTACAAATGTCTCTCCCCACTTCGATAAAAAGTGGTTCAGGGCCATTTTAAAAGCCACACATGCTAGTATATTTGTGGCACAGACAGCTAAAGCATCGCATTGCTTTCCTCGAGGAACCCGCGTGAAGTGGTTTCAATTACTCACAGTATTGGTGAAATTTAAAACATTTTTGCCATTCTACAGCAACACACACCCATTGGCACATACCCATTCGCTCAAGTTGGCAAGTTCATTGAAGACCATCAGAGACCGATTGGCAAATACCCACTGCTTTATGTCGGCGTCAAAGAGATTCATTCAAGAGCAGTACATACGCACACCCGCATCTATAGTGACACGTGTAGGCGGAAAGCAAGTTCTTTGAAAAACGGCACATATGTACGCACTGCAACAAGCTCAGTGACTCAAGTTGATTGGGCGACTGGGTTTGAACCCTGTTTCCTTAGCACAGCCAGCCTGATGCCCTAACCATTCGACCATGGACAACACAAAGGCCAAGATTGGCTGAAAAGGATTAGAGAAATCACACATGCAGAAGTAGACAGATAGCCCCTGGAAAGTGCGTGAAGTACTATAGGAATAGTGATGCATTATAATTTTTAAAAAGAGGCGCACACCACGCAGGATGCTCGCGCGTTTATTTACCCGGAGACGTCGCGAGGGAGGGAGAGAGAGGAAGTGCTTCTGCAGAAGAAGAGACGCTATTCCTCTTCACACTTACTATCTCTCTCTCGTTGGGTCTCTACGGAAACAAGCGCGCGAGCATCCTGCGCTGCCATCTGCGCCTCTTGCAGCAATGTGACTCCACTCTAGATGCAGGGAGGTGTGGACATACTCGACTGCCCTCTCTCGCTGGCCTGTGTGGTGAGATTAAATAATGCAGCTAGATTATAGTTTTATACCTCTGTGACATTTCAGAATTTAACGTCATTTTGTGCGAGTGAACTTTGCGCTCGTGTCATTCGCACGCTGTAGAACGTTCAGAGACACTCACTGCAGTACGCACTCGAAAGTTAGTGTATTCGCCGAACCAACTTCGTTGAGCCGAAGTGTGTAGCCTCGGTAGCAATGGTTAAAAAAAAGCCGCAGTTTCTCCCGAAAGGCGAAGCATCGACTGCGATAGCAAATTAGCAGACAGCTATACGAAGTAAGGATAGTAGTTTTATCGGCCTTATAAAGTTATAAATATTCGCTTACTAACTAAATAAACAAGCACGGTGGCACGCGCGCACAGGTAAACATGAACACATCTCTCTCGATGACCGCGAAAACTCGTCAAAATGCTGGAGTGAGAAAGCGCGGCTGCGGTAGCGCGCAAATTTACCTCCGCGCTGGCTCTCGCTTCAACGCGAACTCAACGTCGAAAGCGCCGCACATACTAAGCTAGCGGCACTCGGTGAATGTACTTTGTACACATCGCAGATCACTTTGAAGATGAGGTCCCCGCGGGCGCACACTTCGGCATTATCGCAGATCGCTTTCAAGATAGGCGCCCGCGCGGCAGCTCCTTAAGAAGCAGCCGCAAGCAGCAGAATGCAGCCCCCCCCTCCCCCCACCGTCTCCGTCGCCTCATCCCCGTACTTTCCGGCCTGCCTTCCTCTCTCGCGTGCGCGAGATTAGGCTTCGGTTGCTGGCTCGCCCTCGCACGCTGTCACTCGCACACACAGCGCACGGTGCGCGGCGACGATTTTATCGCCGTTGGACTTTATACGGAACTTCACGGCGACGACGACGGTGACAGCAAAAATGCGTTTGGAGTGTCCATATAATTGCTATCGCAATAAAAGGAGGTAAAGTAATGTTGAAAGCAGAATCGGATGGAATTGTAAACCAATTTTTTTGTCATTGAAATCTTATAAGCATTTAAAATGTTGTATACTGCAAAATTTGCTGGTTTACTATGCTCGATTTCGGGCTGTTTACGCCCATGCCAGAGATGCGCGTTTGTGCCACGCTCAAACGACGCAGTCTTTTGCCGAGCGCTCATAAACGTGGAAAGCTGCCCTTGCTTAGCTGCCGAATAAATAGAACACAGCTTGACGCTGCATCCATTTTGTTTCTTTTTTGTTTTACAGCCAAGTTGATTGCGCCTCACTCGCGTATTTTGCAGACGCGCTTCTCAAAACTCAAAACTGACATAATTAGAGGTTGCCTGAGCGCGTGAAAAGTGAGCAGATTCTATGAGGGGACCGTAAGCGATAAATAGGCGCTGCCATAAAACGCTCCGAACGCTCACGGGTCCTCCTTTTGTCATTTGTATTAGAATCAGCCTTATGTGCTCTGCTCGACATGAATACTTCGTTTTCTTCGCTTGGTTTGTGGTCATGAATAATGTTTATGCGGCTGCAATGAAAACGTCATATTTATTACGGCTAATTCTAAATGTTGTTGTTAAGTACAACACACAATTATTTTGCAAGCATTGTTTAAATTACTGTGCCTACTGATCGTGAAGCAGCGTGCCGGTAATGTGACACTATGTACGCTGATATGCACTTCGTTAGCACCTTTCATATATCGCGCTCTACGGTTCGGGCTCCTTGTGCAGTGAGCGAGCACGAATAACAAAACGCCTAGTGCCTCTGGCTTTGGCCTGGTAGGTTCTTCGTCTCCCGCTCGCGAAGTAACGCGCTGTTATAGTGGACGTAGCCTTCACCCCTATATGCGATACTGTCTTCACTAGATAAAACGGATCTTAAATAAATTTTTTGCAAGAATTATCATGCCTCCAATTTATACCGCTGTTACGCCAACACAAGAGAAAAAGACGGTTGTTCTATAAGCAGACACGACATGCATTAAAAATCTGAATAATTCTAGATTGCAGCAGGAGACACATTATGTTGCATTCAAAGTAATCGTCACAAAAAAACTGGTCGACTTGGCGCCCACCAAACAATATATATACGCAAAGTTCCCGAAAGGAGCTGCAAATGCCGTTAAGGCACTGGCCTAATGTAAAACTGGTGAAATGAATATATTTTAGCCACGCTAAAGGGAAGACACGAAAGACGTGAGGAGGCAACACATAGACGGTTTTGCATTTAGAAAGGGCCTGTGGTCCGCTCATTTTATCGGCCAGTTTGCCCAGCCGCGCAGCGGTCCTGCGGTTTCGCTTGAGCTCCCTGAATGGTGGGAAGCCACGGCTACCGCGAATGTTCATCGCCGAATTACCAGACTTCCTTATGTTTTACGAGCACTTAGAATCGTATTTTTTGTGTGTGCTACATGCCCTTTTATTTATTTCCTTGTGCCGAAGCTTTTTTCTTATGTGATATCTATTACCTTCGAGCCACATTTATGGTGTCTGCGACATGTGTCGAGTTCTGAAGTGGCATAAAATGCACGGCATTTCTGAGCATTAGCATAAGTTTGCTACCCACAATAATACTAAGGTTAGTGAAAAAGCAGGATCTTCATATGAAATTAACCAGGAGTGAGGTTCGGTGATCTTCATTAACCTTTAAATTATTTGCAGGCTATTGATCGGCAATGATAGCACGTAGAACTGCGGCATCTTTAGTGCTTGTTTTTAATGCGATTAGCATTCTTAGCCTACTTGAGCCGTTTAGAGCCTACCTATCGAAAAAGAAATTGGTAACTACGCCATAGATTCTAGGAACACTTGAGGAGAGATGTTGGTAGCATTCGCGGAAAAAAATAGGTCCGACTAATGCATGCCTTCTTCAGGAAGCGTAGCAACAGGAAGTGGACCTGGAAACACCCTAATGGAGAAACAAGAAATGACATAGATTTCATACTCTCTGCCGATCCCAACATAGTGCAGGATGTAGAAGTGTTAGGTAGGGTAAAGTGCAGTAACCATAGGATAGTGAGGCCTAGAATTTCTCTCAGTTTGAAGAGAGAAAGAGTAAGATTAGTCAAGAAGAAGCAGGCCAGCCTAGATGCAGTAAGGGTAAAAGCAGACCAATTCAGGTTGGTGCTAGCAAACAAATATGCAGCTTTAGAACAGAAACATTGAAGTGGGAGATAAACACCAAGGCAACCACTAGGTAAGCTCTTCCAAGTAACAAAGGACCTAATAAAGAAACTACAAAGCATGAAAGTGTCAAACCTCAAGAGACCAGACAGAATTCGCTGAACTGTCAAAATTGATCAGCAAGAAGACATTAATGGATATTCGAAATTAGAACGTGGGAAGGATTGAGGAAGTCGCTAAAATATGGACGCAGTATGAAACCAGTCAAAAGAAAACTTGGCACAGGACAAGGCAAGATGTATGCACTGAAAGATAAACTGCGCAATATCATCAGCAGTTTCAATGACATAGTAAAAAGCTGCGGAAGAATTCTATACTGACCTTTACAGTGGTCAGACCAGCCAGGCTACTTACATTCGAAGTAGTGATGAACAGAATACAGAGACTCCTTCTATAACTTGCGACGAAGTTAGACGGGCCTTGCAAAACATGACCCGGGGAAAAGCAGCTGGAGAAGATGGAATAACAGTTGAGAGGGAGAAGATATCATGCTTGAAAAGCTCGCGGTCCTTTATACGCCATGCCTCAGGACTTCAAGCGTGCCAGAGAACTCGAAGAAAGCCAACATTATACTAATCTATGATAACGTAGACGTTAGAGAATTGAAAAATTATAGGCCCATTCGCTTGATTTCAGTACTGTATAAACCATTCACCAAGATAATTTCCAATGAAATCATTTCAACACTAGACTTTTATCAGCCAAGAGAACAGGCTGGCTTCAGGAAGGGATATTCTACAATGGATCACATCCATGTCATCAATCAAGTAATCGTGAAAACTACGGAGTATACTGTAGGGCTTTATATACCGCTTTTATAGATCATGGAAATGCGTGTGATTCAAAAGAGAAACGAACAGTCATAGAGGCAATGTGTAAAAGGAGTACAGGAGGCATACATGAATATATTGGGAAATATCTACAAAGATTCCAGAGCTACATTGGTTACACAAGAAAAATGGAAAGCTGCCTATCAAAAGGGGGTCAGGCAAGGAGAGAATCCAGCTCTCGTCAAGTCGAGGTCATCGTCACGCCACGTCTGTCATACAGGTTTCGTGATGCAGTCATCGTCCCGCCATTGTCATCATACTCTCGTCGTCATCGCAGTATGTGGCATATGAACAAAGGAACGAAGGTCTGATAATTAGCACTACACATGGTAAATAAACGTGACTAAGGGATTATGGTCTGTAGATACGTTGCTCGATTGCTATTCGCGTTACCATTCACAGTCATCTTGAGATGATTCCTGCCACAATTTTTTATTTGCGATGTTACCTCGTGCGGCAGTTGCGCTCTTTCATCGAAGCTTGTGTAATAAAGCCGGGCTGGGATACGAGCCTGTTTGCAATAATCTGAGGGTCAATGCCTGCGCTCTATTTAACTTCTTGTGAGGAAGGGGAAAGTCTCTCCTGCCGAGATAAAAGTACTGCGTAATTTCATTGTATGTTGTCGGTTGATCTCTGTTCTCCACCACTCCTGGCTGGCCGGGGAGTTCTCCATGGTCGCGGAAAGCGAGACCTCGCGCCTTGGAGTGGGCCAGCTCGTTGAGGTTTATGGGGCCTCCCATGATGGATCCCATGTGAGCGGGGAACCACGTGAGAGTGTGGGTGGCAATGCTTTTACCGTCGAGGATGCGACAGGCTTCTTTACACACGGCGCCAACGCTGAAGGCGCGGATGGCTGCCCTGGAGTCGCTGAAGATGTTGGCATGTTTCACGTCCAGGAGGGCCAAGGCAATGGCCACTTGCTCGGCCGCACATGACGACGTGCTTCGTACCGAAGCTGCGTTAACGGTCGAACCCTTGTGGCGGAGGCAAGCTACATAAAAAATAAAAAATACACACAACTTTAGTATGATGGGTAATGCGCACCGGCTAAGGTTTTTTTTTTTGAGCATTCGTACGAAAGAGGTTACGAAGATATTCCTAATTCCATAGCGAGATTACGTACCAAAGACATGCTCGATGATTTTATCGGGCGTGTCAAGCTGACTGTGTTCAAATGCCTTTCATTCGCGTACTTCCTTGAAGCAGGCTCCCTTAGCCGATGGTGATAACAATTCAGTGGTTTTATAGTGAAGTACTCTACTGTTCTAAAGGTGGCGAGAAGTCCATGCAGGAGGGAGCATGATTAAGTAAATAAACAGTAAAACAGTGCAGTAAAAAACTGCCGTAAATGTTCGACGTTTGTGAACGAAATAATAAATGTAACTTAGTAGCAAACCTAATTGGATTGTTGCTTTTCCATAATTTTTCTTAAGTGTGAGAATTTAACGAAATACAAAAAAAAACGCTCATCCTCGGGTCTTCTTGATTCTGTGTCTTTTTAAACTTTGGCACTCCATATGACAACGATATAATAAGCAGAAGTTTAATCCGTCGCTGCCTATGTGATGAAAAAATTGTTGAACACACAAAAAAACTTTGTGTAACAGCATTAAATGGGACAATAACCTTTACATTCTTCCTAGTAGAGCGAAGCGTAAGAAAGAGCGTGGTGGTAGTGATATCGTATTTAGACCTTCAAATAATGTTGACCTGTAGAAGTGAACATTTTTTTGAAATAAAGGCTTCATGTCTAGGATTTCAGAAATAGCAGTAGTTTTCTTTGCTCTATTTGTGACGAGCCATGCGTGCTGTGCACAAGAAGCATTATAATGATGCATTACCAAGGAATTTTACATACACGTTCACGAGGGCTTCTACTTACACGTTACTTCTCTGCATAGTAAATTTTGGTCCTGAAACAAAGACAGACCGCGCAAAAGTGTAGCTTTAGGTGTGATGTATAGAAGTGATCACCCTGAAGACAATGGATAATGGCTCATTGGACAACACTCATTATAAGTGGCTTTTGCCGTATCTGCATGAAAGGGGCCGGCATGCTTATATTTAATTTCCTTTGAACATTATGCCGTGTGACAACCAACGCGAAAAAGAAGTCGCATTTAGCAATATTGTATGAGGCAAGTATTGACTCTCATTGTTAGCGTATTCAGTGGAAGAAAGTTTTGGTAAAAAATTAAAGCCATTCGATGACATAAAGGGCAACCTAATACATTCAAAATACATCGCGAAGTTAGTCAACCGAGAAAAAGCGCGTTACAACTGGAGTTTGCTATTGGTATAAAAAATGATTACTGATAAGGTGGTGAAGTTGATATGGTAGTTGCAAATACCGCACTACATCCATGGCACAAAAAACACGAGTGCTTACAACCATAACATGCTTCCACGTTTACACCTGTTAGACCTTCACTTATTTCCATTTGAGATAAAGCAGTTTCCCAAGAAGCGGCATGAGATCTCGCTTGTAGTCAACGTTTTTAGATGGTTTTTCCCTAATCAAAAAACCATGCTTGTAGCCCACATTTACTCCAGTCACGTGCCAAAATGGGCACTGTTTTGTCCTTGAGCAGGTGACACTGAAGTTATAGCCTTGCCGTTTGAACACTTTTTTTGTTTTCTCCTTAAAGGCCATCAAGCTATCACAAACCTGCACATGCGAGAGAAAGCACAGGTGTACTGCATTGACCTTTTTTTTTGCAAAGCAGCTAACATTGGTTTATCACAAGGAAATGCAGACATGAAACAAAGCAAAAACAACAAAGAATGACGCTGTTTTGTGAAACTGGAAATAAAGCAAGTGACCCAGAAAATAACGGCTGCGAGGCCGCGTGTGCGACGTGACCGGCAGCTTGAACCTTGAATCCCGTGGAACACGCGTAATGAGCGCCGTCACGGTGTGATGCCGTGCTGCAGAGAAGTAACTGGTGCGTGAGGTCACGTGGCTTGCCTGTACCAAGCCGGGACCACGCTTCTATGATTCCATCTTCTGCCAGGGACGACGCTCTCGTCCAAGAGATCAGTGCCAAATTATTTGGTAGCACAGTCGTAGTGTTTTTTTTCTTCTTTTTTTTTCAATGACACATTGCACAGGCTGTTGCTGGTTTGATATTGTTGGTAAAGATCTGGGATTCTATTACCCCTGATAGAACTCGTAATAAAGAAATATTTATTACGGATGGCACCGGGCGCTCATTATTTTCGTCACAATTCGCAACGTTTCATTAGCATATGTACTTGCCAACAATTGCGAATAAAATTTAAAAAACACTCTAGTGCTTCTATTTTTGTTATTTATGGGCTATTAAAAATTTCTGGCAAGTAATAAAATTGTTTTAACTCAGCAGCAATCCAATGGATTGAGCTTTCTTTTTACTAGGCCTACCAAAGCAAAGGAAGAGCCATCGCAGTGGAAGGCAACGAGTTTTCTGCTTACGCCTTAAAGCATGAACGTTCTTGCATTTCGCTCTCATAAAATACACCAGCCGCGGCAAGAAATACAATCGAATGTGCATGACAACAGAAGGCTGTAGCGCAATATTCGCCCCTTGATGTATTTTGAAATCAATGACGTTCTATTTAATTTTATGCCGAAGTGCACAAGGAGACGTTCGAAATACATGCTAGAACGCCAATACATTCCTTAGCACACTTCGGAGGCTGGTATATTGAATAGGATGTGGAGCTAACTATATTTTCAAGTAAATATGAGTGTCCCGATTTCTTAAACTTAAGCCCACATACTTGTTCAGCAGTCCATGCACTCCAGATATATTGTGTCGCTGAGATGTATGTAGCTTGTCTGCTTACCAGTTATAGCGACAATTAGTCCGGGAACAGTGAGAGACATGTTGTAGGCTCCAAATGCTACATTTTACTAATGATATAGACGCCATCTATTCGTAAAAAATATAGCTAAAGAGGAAGTTGACGTAAGATTTGCTTAGGCCATTTGCCCTTCTAAGATAATTGAATAAATTCAGTTGAGGACTGCAGAAGTTGTCTTGTTCACGTCGAAGTATTTGTAGGTAGATCATGACACCGGCCTCTCTTTTCATTTCGTCACATGCCAAAAACGCCCTTCTCTTCAATTTTCTGGTCCTTGCGTGGTTTCACGTCTCAGAGCAGCAGTACCACTCCCTCCTTCATTTCTAATTTTATCTATATCATGTGTAAGTTTTTTTTGGCTGAGAAGCTGAATTATTAGTTCTCAGTATATATATATATATATATATATATATATATATATATATATATCAAGGCGATGTTGCCCGAATGCATGCCCTCGGGCAAGGAATCATTTATTGTGGACTTAACTCATCGAATGCGAGCTCGGCCTTTGACGCAACATAGGTTTCTTAGCTTTAGATAGTCACTTTGACGTTATTTATTTCTTTATTTTTCGGAAGTGAAGCCATTCCTCTGGAGGACGCTTTGTTTCCTTTTGAGGAAAATATGAATACTAGCAGCGTAGAGTTGTGCTTTTTAAGATATTCTCCTTGCTTTTAAACGCGACTTTGACCTATCAAAGCAGTTCAGAAGAACTATATCGTACATGTTTCAGACTAGCACGAAATAAACACTAATAGATGTAAAAAATTTTTTGACCCTCATGCGTTCATCTTGGCATTAAGGAAACTCCTACAGTTGAGATAAATTCCGGTTTCTTTTCTGTCCAGTTCAAATAGGAGATACTGTTGAGATATTGAGGCGAACAGTACCTCGGCTACTTCAGTATTCTATATCTGTTTTAAGCAGCAAGAAATAGAGGAGTCAATGAAGCTGGTAAAATATTACATTAACAAAAAATTACCGAACAAAAATAAGAACATCGCAAGCGAGACTTCCCTGGCGTTCGGCAAAGTCGGTTGTTAAAAGCGAGGGAGTGGTGGTTAAGGCACAAACAAGGAAAAAATCGTCGGCCTTTCCACTCCGTGAAGATCGCTTATCACCATCACAACAAATGGAGGGTATACGTACCCGTTCACAGTGCTCAACGCAGGACACTTTTCTCTTGATTAAGGATTCCTTACATGTATTCCAATTGCAAGGCATTGTTTCACTTTTCATCGCAGCGGATCACACTGATGATGGACAAGATGTTGTCGAACCACTAACGGTTGCGTTCGAGGTCTCCAGTACGCTCGGCGGCGTGGTTAGCAGCATCCGCCCGCCATTGCCGCTTGCGATTGTTCAAAATGAAATTGCTTCAAAGTAAATCTTGTCCGTCAACTAAGACAATAAATGGCTCATACCCCCGAAACGCGGCCTCCTCATTACGACTGACAGAAGAGAAGTGAAATTCTACGCTGAAATGATGAGTGGCAATGGAGCCACTTGTGGAAGAAGACGACGGCGCTCGAGCCATTGCATGATGATAATAGTTTCCGCGAACAGACACGGACGTCAGGCTAGAAATAAACAAGCTTCGCTTGTAAAAATGGAAGCGCTGTACTTCAAACGAAAGATTACCTTACTCGCAAATACATTCTGCTACACATCAAAGAAAACAACAAAGCTTACATTTTTACTGCCTCCATAAAAGCGCACGAAAATTGGCATTGCTACAAACGCTAACTCCAAGACAGGGCAGTGTATCAAAATGCTGTGGAATTCATATTTGCATTTCGTGAGCGTCAGTCATCAGCTCTCCTTATGATAACTTTATTAGCTTGGTTCTTGGCATCTTGGTTGCGGAACCTCAAAGAGGGGCGACGCAATGCTGAACGCATTTCTCTCGCATTTAGCGCTAAATCACCACTGAATTCTTTGCCAAAAGAACCCGACACCTCTAATGTGAGTGAAGTCTGTCTATTGTGTTATCTCATTCAAATTTGAATGTGAATGAATTGACAGCGATGGCAACGTTTAGCGTTGCGCTTGCAGCCCTCAGATGGTGATATAAATATAAGGGCGTGGAACATGCACGGCGAGTCAGCACGCAAGACAACTGCTGCTGCGAAGAAAGAACAGTGCCCTGGTAACTACCAGGCGTCTTACAACGCTTGCGTGACGAGCAACGTCAGTAGCTCTGCAAGCGTCGCACCTTGATGGTTCACAAGACGAGCACGACGGAAAACCATCGGCGTTAGTCCGTGCCACGGTGTAAAATGTACGAGGTGTCCCAACTATCATGCACGCAGATTTAAATATATGCAAATGCCACGTAGCTGGACGGAACCAAGGTAATGTTGTTTGCAGTCGCTAGATTACTTCTTTGCGTTCCGCCTAATTGTTTACTTAGGCTTAATTTATTAATCAGCTTCTCAAATATTATTAGATGAAAAGTGTCAATGAGAAATTTGTGGAGCAACATCAAAAACTCCCGATGCACATTCTGTTGCTGAATACGTGCTACATAAGAGTTATTTTCCGTGAATGAAAGAAGCCCGCGAATATACGCAAAGTGCCTCGAGCGGCCAGTCACGTGGCAATCTTGGGTGAACTATCAAATTATGTGCTAGGTTGCTTGGCCGTTGGGTTGCATCAGTTCTTGATAAACGTATGCCTTGAAATGGTGTTTGAGGAGCTTCGTCAGCCAGGTCGTTGCCAAAGATGCCGCAGTGACCCGACATACGGAAACACGATGTTGTATCCTTTCGCGACTGTGCTGTGATAGGTTTCCCGTACCTCTCAAAGTGTTGTTCACAGGACGACCGGAGAATAGCTGACCAAAGACACATTTGAACTGCTTTTGAGTCAAAGGATATTGTTCACCGCTGAGACACTTTTTTCTTACTGTTATTAGCCGCTCATCGGAGGCCAACAAACTACAAACTTGTCGATGACATGACGTCAGAAATAATGTGTATTATGCTGATTGATTTTATTAGGTAAGAGCTAAACCGTTTCAGCTACTGGTTGAGTGTAAGAATCATAAGTGTATGTGTGGAATTAAAGTGAAAAAAAGAAACATGCAATCAATCCAGAGTTGCTTGCTTCATGGTAAAACTAGGCACGTAAGAACTCTTTCATTTCCATGTGACTGAAAGGTCCACTTCAGGTTTCTGTAGAGACCACAAAGCTGACTATGAACATGTTGAGGGTGAGAACACTGATGGCGGGCAGCCACGATGAGAGCTGACGACGGTGGTAATTATTCGTGTGCTTGCCGTTTTGACAGACACGCAACATGGTTCGATTGCATCGGTGAAATAGGGTGAACATGCGCCGTTAGCGTGTCGGTGGTAGTGTACGCCCTGATCGCATTGCGTCAAGCCATTATGTTCCGGATTTAAAGCAGTCCGCGGAAGACCGAGACATACACGGAGTGCCTGCCCTTGCGCCCTGTGAAGTGCTTGGAAATTGTACTTGTACGGTTGCGTGCAAGTACAATTGACCATCTGTGCGTTCGAACATCTGCAGGTGTTCGAACGCACAGGAGAGCTGTAGCACAAAAAAAAACCGAGAACAAGCTCTTGGTAGAGCTGTAGCATGAAGACCAGTGATGACACTCATCTTTTTATCTCCATTGAATTCAAAAACGAGAAATATAGATGTCAGTTTGTTCCAGAAGTGGGCAACATGAGGGCCCCAGGACAGGTTCCAGTGAATAACGACATATAAAAGCTAATGAGTTGTCTTGTACGACATAGGCCGGCGGTTTGTGCATAGGGAATAACAAGCCATTGGTTTTCACATGCAAGGATGATTAGGACTTTTGTGCTAGACTCGTGTTTTGCCGCTTTCTGTAGCCTTGCATGAACCTCCACGCGAGTCATTGCTGAAGCAGAGATGCAGATAACATCGGCGTAGATTAAGATAATGACTTTTTTCGATAAGTATTCGGCCAATGTGAGAAGCGCAAGGTTCATCCGTAAGTACACTATCTGTAACTATAAACAAGAGCCCTCGTGTAAAGTAGCTTCGGATTCACCGAAGCACACGTCTTCCTAGTTCAATTGTCAGAACAGCTATATGAGAAGCGCAGTTGGTACCCTTCTAGTCAAGGAAAAGTGCCACTTATAATTGTTTCCCTGATTCTTTCTGTTCTATTAAGATACTATATTGATGACCTTGTCCAATTACTTCAGTGACGAAGAGCAGGGGGTATGTTATCCCTTTCGACTCCCTGATACCTCATTGAATCCGATGCAGGAAAGACGTTACGAATATATTTTATTGCGATCGCAATTTTATGGACCCTCCAAGCGCATTTTTGCCGTCGCCGTCGTAGTGATGTTCCGTATAAAGTCCAACGGCGATAAAATCGTCGCCGCGCGACGTGCGTTGTGTGTGCGAGTGAAAGCGGGCGAGGCTGAGCCGGCAACCGCAGCTTTACCTAGCGCACGCGAGAGAGGAAGGCGGCCGGAAGCACACGGTCTTCGAAAACGCGCGAGGCACGGGGAGGAGGCGACGGACACAGGAGGGAGGGGGTGCGTTTTGCGTACGCAGCTGTTGCTCTTGGAGCTATCTTGAAAGCGATCTGCGACGCGGCGGAAGTGTGCGCCCAAAGAAGCCTCATCGTGAAAGCGATCTGGGATGGGCCAAAGTGCATTCGCCGAGTGCCGGTAGCTTCGTATGCGCTGCGCTTTCGACGTTTAGTTTGCGTGGAAGCGAGAGCCAGCGCCAAGGTCAATTTGCTCGCTGCCGCTTGCACGCTTTCTCACTCCAGCGTTTTGACGAGCTCCGCGGTCATCGAGCGAGATGTGTTCATGTTTACCTGTGAGCGCGTGACAACGTGTTGTTTATTTAGTTAGTAAGCGAATATTTACAACTTTAACGGCCGATAAAACTACTATCGTTATTTCGTAAAGCTGTATACTAATTTGCTATCGCAATCAATGCTTCGCCTTTAGGGCGAAACTGCGACTTTTTTGTGAGAACAACCAGCGGGATCGTTTTGCTCTCATACATGGTTTTATACGATATTTCTGCCGTACAAGGCACTGCTATGGACGATCGATTTTCTATGGAAGAGCTAGAAGCTCATATGGCAATCTGCAGGCATTCTACTTCGCCAAGACCTGACGACATAATACACATTGTCCCAAATGAGAGAACACGTCGTGTTTAAGAGAAATTGGGGAACGAAAATATAGGTGCCGGTCCTATACCTCCGTAATAATTAGGCAGTTTAATATCCTTCTTCTAGAACATAATCTTCAATATCCTTCTTAGGGAGCATGTCCTCCAGTGTGTTCTTTGCTTTAAAACCTAAGTGATACATGGTTCATTTCCTCTACGAAAATGGGTATTGAATTTCCGTGGTCGATCCGTTGTACCATCATTGATTCACCTCAACTTACATGGAATTTCCACACTCACTGAACCAGCAGAACGAGACTTCAATGAAACTTCCGTCGTGCATTGCTCAATAACTTTTCCATTGACGATTTGGTATAGGTTTTCCGTTTCTTTTCTTTACTTAACGTGTGACACGGAATAAACTTATGTTCACATGAACGAAGTTAACGCCCCCTCCCCAACCACCCCTATTGTGCCCCGGTTAAGTAGGAGCCCCTCAGTCCGTATAAAGTATACTGAGTTCTTGTGTGGTCCAATTTATGTGAGTGCTGAAAAGCGCTCGACGACCTCTGGCGCTGCTATAAGGGTCAATTACCGTAAAATTGGTCCCGTCGTATATGCTTCTCCTAAACATAGGACGCGGCTGGTGGCGCGTAGAGGGAACGCGGGTGACATATCCACGCGTGAAGGAAGAAGCCTTGCTACTCCAAGAGCCACCGAAAAGGCACCATCGCTTGGAATACAAGGGAAGACGTTCCGCTCAGAATGAGAAGCATGCAAGGACAATGCTTCGCCAGAAGGGTGGAAAGAGTAGGGGAGATGGTGTGGTTGGCCAGCGTGCCTGCATTCTCTCCTTCTCTCTCGCTGCGGAGAAGTGGGAGAGGGGAAGAGCACTGAGGCACACGGGCGATTGCAGCTAAGCGCTGTCACCGACTAAAAAAAGCTGAAGAAAAAAAAACAGCACATTACTTGGGTGCTTTGATTATATATATATATATATATATATATATATATAATCAAAGCACCAAAGTAACCTTTACGTATATATATATATATATATATATATATATATATATATATATATATATATAGTAACATGCAAGTTCAGTAACCCGCCGGGATGGCTCAGTCAGCTAAGGCGTTACGCTGCTGAGCACGTGATCGCGGGATCGAATCCCGGCCGCGGCGGCCGCATTTCGATGGAGGAGAAATGCAAAAACTCCCGTGTGCTTGCGTTGTAGTGCACGTTAAAGATCCCCAGGTGGTCAAAATTACTCCGGAGCCCTTCACTACGGCGTGCCTCATAATCAGAACTGGTTTTCGCACGTTAAACCTCAGAAAGAAGAAGATGCGAGATCAGCGATCTAAGCACTCTCATACTCGCTATTCACCATGCTTTGGTTGTAGCCTTAGAGATGCAAGTTCAAGTTACGCGCCTTACCTGTACGAATCTCAGAGTCCAAGCCTCTAGATGCTTTAAATTCCCCTCGATATTTAAGCATTGTGCCATCGCAGTCAACAGCAATTCGCAGAACAACGTATTTAATTGTATGAGTCGTTGTGCAAGGCTGACAGCTCTGAAAAAAAAAATACTAGAGCTTATATAAAGAAAGTTATTTTTAAACGTTTTAATTTATACATATCTCAAAAGAGAACAGGCAACATTGGTACCTTCTTTTTTTTCGCCGGGGATTGCTTTGTCGCCATTTTGTATATTTTTGTGGCGTGGTATGGTCCTATGTCGGCGTGGTATGGCCCGATGTCCGTGTATCTGTGTGTTTGCGGTTGCACAATAATGAGACGCATTTTTGTCATGAGGTTAGAAGACGAAAAGTGGGATGTCCTTATACCCCGTCCGTGCTACAATCATTCCAGATAACAGCAGAGCATCGGACTGACGCGGAGGTTTGCCATCGACTCCTGTGCGGAAGCGTGCACGACGGAAGGAGCGGTACGACAGCGGCCCCGACGATAGCTCTTTTCATCGGTGAGCATCTTTGTCGTGTTGAGTGTTCGTACGGCTGTCCCAGCTGAACGTGTGGTGCACGGCACCGGTGTCAAAAGCAGTTTGTGCGGCTGCGGTGCAGTGCAGGCGTGGTGTCCGTGGTGCATGTATAACGCCTTCAGTCTAGAGCCAAGGTGTGGGACCAGTCATTGCTTTAAACAGAATAGTTTGCGGCCTGGCTTGCAGGATTGCAGATTGGGCAGGCTGGTCACGGTCAAAGCACTTGAATTTAACCTGCGACCAAACGTTAAAACAGGGACGCCGGTTGGTGTATTCTGATGCTCGTCCGTACACCCGCCGCGGTAGCTTAGTAGCTATGGCGTTGCGCTGTTAAGCGCGAAGTCGCGGTTTCGATTGCGACCTCATTCGATGGCGCAAAATTCAAAAACGCTTGTGTACTCGTATTTATCGGCACGTTAACACAAAGTGGTCAAAATTAATCCGGGAGTCTGCCGCCGCTGCGTGCTTCACAATCAGATCGCGATTGTGGCACGTAATACAGCAAAATTTAATTTTTCAGGTAAATGCTTTGCACGTGGTACTGTTGCAGTATGAACCATGCCGCGCAGCCTTTTCTATTAACCTTAAAGTCCTCGTCCGTCTTTTTCTGTATCGTCATGATAGTGTGATTCAGTAAGTGTCTGGAACGGTGACGGGCCATGTGCTAACACATGGCCCGTCACCGTTCCCACCCATATAAATATACGGCTGTCACAATGTGCATTTAGGATCTGGATCAGATTTGTGTATTGCGATTGGCTCATTAGCACAAGCTGCGGAGGAGGGCGAATCGCGGTGGAGAAATTCGATCGGGATCGAAAGTGAATGTGTGACACCGGTATTACAAGCGCGGATCATCGAGCAAAACAGGCTGGCTGATTTGTCGTGGATCAAATGCTACGAAAATGTCTCTCCTCTTCTACAATTGTAAAAAATAAATAAGCGCTCATAGCGAATGGGATAGACGCCAGCAGTTTCTCGTCTAATTCTGAACAGTTATCTCTTCGCAAAAATATTTTGGCGGAATTATGGGCGTGCTTTTAAAAATTTAAAGACCAAGATGTTCATAAGAAGTTGTTGCGTGTGGAAAGAAAATAGATTTGGAACGTGTAATACGATCAGCTCTACCTTAATTACAAAATTACACAAAATACATAAAGTTCACTTAAAATCAAGGACTGTCCGTTGCATTCTTCTTTTAACAAGTGCATTCAAAACCTAAATTTTAAACACAATATACCTGTTGGTTGCAATGAACTGAAGTTGTGGGTAACGTACGATTATATATTATGTATCTGTGCAGACAGAAACGTGATTGTAGAATAACCTGTTTAATTTATTCGAAATTGTGACCTATTAGGCTATACTGCTGTGACTTCTTTTGGAATTTTCTTGCCCGAGTTCTTACTATGTAAATTTTATTTAGCATCCAAAGAGCATTAATTTTCTTGTTCGGCCCATGTGTTTGTGGCAGAACAAACATTTCATGAAATGACGTTAGAGCAGGTAAAGCAGTATTTCATCCCTGCCCGGTCGCAGTAACGCAGTGGTTATGACGTTACGCTGCTGAGCTCAAGGTCGCGGTTTCTATTCTGGCCGCGGCGGTCGCATTCCGATGAAGGTGGACTGTAAAACCGCTCATGTATCGTGCATTTGGGTGCACGTTAAAAACCGCCGGGAATGAAAATTAATCCAGAAACCCCCCTTACTGTGCAACAATCAGCATACCTTTGCACGTAAAACCATGGAATTTTCTTTTTTGTGCGCACATAATCATTTTCAGTGTTTCCAATTTGAATGTCATTTGCGGGTGAATGTAAAAAGATATGCCCACCGTCATATCTGATCCACAATTTCAATACAGTCCAACCAACAGGTATAAACAAACAAAGCAAAGAGTTGACTGTCATATTCTTTAAAATCAGTGCCTTTCATGAACAATTTATTTTGAGAAAGTGTATGCGCTTCACTAATCATATGTTGTATTTCTTTGCAGAGTACACGTGCACCAAGTTCCCATCGACCAGTGTATCAGCATAACAAGTAGCCTGTTCTTGATTCTGGCCAGTCAAATGAAGAAGAAATAAGTTGATGAAAACCTCGATCAAAAAAGTATTCATATGCTCTTTTTTATTATCAAACTGAATGCTCATTTTCTATAACAGTACAGGGAGAGGCGTCTTGGAATAAAAGACTCCAAAAGGTAGCTTGAAAGTGTCCAATGCACGTCAGTGCCTCAATAAGAAATGTCAAAATTGATTTATTTACCATTGTAGTCCACTTCAAAATTCATAATATCTATGTTGTATTCGACTTTACACTTTAGAAAAATACAATGTTTATTCCATGGGAATCCCATATCAAATCAACACAATAACTGGTAAATGAAATTACAATGATTCCACGGTGACCACTTTTCAATAATGATCAACGAATCTACAATGATAGGTCCATGGTATTTCCACGAAAGTTCTATTGATTGAACAGCAAGACGTCAATGGAATTCCCACTAGAATTCAAGAACCATTTTCGTAAGGGTTAGGAAAGACTGCGCAAATGTTCACGTGTGCTGAGGTCAATAAAAAAAAAACGTCTAAACGCTGGCTCGTCCTCACTTCCTTCAATAATGTGAAGGGCCGTGGGAACTGTAAAATCATCGTTTTGAGCTTCTTTCGCGCTCTTATCTGCGTTATGTTGAGTGCACGTTCCGGCATCAAATTTATCTTTTTTTAGGTTCTTCAGCCGCACCAAGACGCAAACACTAGTCAGGGCGAGATGAACTAACGCGGTAGTCTCGCGAAAACATAGGTTTTTTTCAATACAGAATTAAATTCCCAATAGGTTATCTGTGAGTAAGAGTTTCCACTGGAGTGTCTGAAACGTTGGTATAAGGCCCTCCGATCCTTTGCCCCATAATTTGAAGACTCACGTTGTCATAGGAAGAAGGAGATAAATATAAATACCTCACCTTCACGTCTTCTACAAATTGAATAATGAAAGTAGTTGAGGGAGAGTTTTTTTCATTGTAACAAGAGTGACATCTTACGTGTGAACCACAACGTCAAATTTGCGAAGAGATAAAAAGACTTCGAAGCTAAGTGCAGAAAGATCCTCACATGATGCACTCAGTATATTGTATGCAGAATATCACTCTTGTGATTATGTTTAAGAAGGCCAAAGTCACCGGTAAATTAACAAGCATCATAAAAATCACATTTGGAATGTTGAACGCGCTGTTCGAGTCACTCTGATATTCAGTGAGGGGAATGCTGCTGCAACAGTGCTTTTTTGACAGCGGTGATGTTTGAATATATCCAGAAGTACGAAAACTTCGATCGCTGAGGTAACAGAATAAACCGAAACAGCTAAACGCTCACAGAATTCCAATAAAGCCCGTGTAAATGGCACTCAACAACCGATTGACCACTCCGGGCAAGTGCGCACCCTTAGGCGAAAGGCACTTGTATTCGACTTCTCTATATTGCAGCCATTTATTATAAGATGGTGTCTGTACACAGCATACGTATTATTAGTCGATAAAGTTTGGCGAATGAGCAAGATAATCTCGAAACCGAAGCAGCAATTTCAAGATTACGGCCACTAACTACATGGTGACATTACGCTTCAACAGATCTGAAATCATTTGTTAACGTAATGAAGTGTAACTACATTGAGTTAACTAAATGCTCTTGTTGTGATGAACTTTCGCCTATCCTCAAAAGGATACCGATCGCTGCTTAGCGCAAAGCAGATATTAAACAGATTCAACGGACTTCTGGCGAAGAACAGTAGGAAAAAAATCACCAGCCCTTCCCCTGTCGAGAAAATGTGGGTAAGCGAAGCTCCTCGTGTGTGTATCTAACCTTCGTGGTGATTTTTCTTTCTCACTTACTTTTTTTTTCGTGCTCACTCTTTCTTTCTCGCTCTGTTTCTCTCTTTTTTTCGCTCTTTCTGTTTCTCTTTCTCACTCTCTTTCTCTATTTCTTTTTTGTTCCTGGTACGAGCCATTCAGCTTGGACCCTTTCTGCATTATCGCCAGGATCGGCCCACTTCTCAGCTTGACACCACCACCACCGCCGACCCTTGTGAACCTATAAAGCTTCGCTTAAAAACTCAGTGCCATTCCACTCTGTGAAGGCGGATGATCAGCGGAGCTGTATAGATATGGTGATAGACTATATTGATTTAAATAAATGCACATACCACATGAATTGTCATTTTCTATCGTCTTTATTATTTTGTCACTAAGGTGACTATAGCTTTGTAGTCGCTATGGTAGACGGGCATGGGTTCTGTACGATGCTTGAGCGGGAATGGGCACGAAGGCTGCGGGAGGCGTTAGCAGCCACCCGCCGCCTTCGCGCCTATTCCCGCTTCTACTCGCGCCGTCGTTCTTCGTAGGCATGCCGTTTTTTCTCGGACCACACAATACGCGGCCTACCCATCACACGGCAGAAACGCAACTGATATAATGTGCCTATGCGGTGCGTGACGTTACCAACGAAAGACACACGCCCATTGGCTATTAAACGCAGATGGAGCACACCGGCAAGGCACTTTTGCTTTATATCGAGGCTACAGTGTTTTTGGTCTATGCGCTCACTCTACACACGCAGCGATCCTCTATAAACTAGCGTATAACTGTTCCGCTGTAAAAAGACGGCAGATCTCACGCACCGCGGGACTTGATGTAAGCGGAGCTTTGATAAGACGACAAGGCAAAAACGACACACCGCGATAAGGAACCTGCCATGGTTTTCGGCGACGAACCGTTCCCGCAACATGCCCGTAACAGTCATCAGCCACGATGGCGTAAAAAGAGCAGAGGTAAGTTGTAATAAGGCGCAATATTCTCAAGCGATCACTTCCGGTGATACATCATCTTCGAGGGACTCCGCATGTCTCTAAGTTGTACGCGTTAAAGTAGACGAAGGAAATATATTTCGGGAAAGCGCCAGCAATGCTGTCAGCTGGAATCACATGCTGCGTTTGTCGTGAGCGAGAACGCAACGTGGCGGCCATGGTGAATGGTGAGTACCAAGCGCCCGCACCGCCCCCTCCTCACGTGGCAGCGAGGATGCATGGCTAGTAGTCGGACACCGCACGAGGTTAGGTGTGGATGAGTGAGCCAAAATGTTGGTGCCCGGTGTGTTCTGCCGCCCGCGATCCGCAAGTTCTCTAGATAGTTGGTGATGATGATGATGATGTGTCACTGTATCTTTTGAAACAGGTGGGCGGCCTTACAGCGTCCTAGTCTCTTAAGCGTCAAACACATAAGACACCTTAAGGCGAAAGTCTTAGTCGTGCTCATGACTATGACTTCGACCATCAAATTTAAGCCTTTTCCTTCACTTGGTACCACATCCGAACCCCTTCCATTGGTTTTTTAGTGTTAATGTTTTTTCGCTGCGTCATTGTCATTTTTGCTGTGTCATGCTGATGACTGAGTTCTACCGTCATCCCTTAGTGTTTCCTTCGCTTATTACCCACGTCACAACCTATTTCAGTGTCTTCTGAGTGTTAATCTTTTTTCGCCGAGTCATTGTCCTTTTTGCAGATTCATGCTCATGACTATGACTTCTTCCATCATGCTTTAGTGTATACTTCACTTAGTACCCATGTCAGAACCCATTCAGTGGTTTTTGAGTATCTAAGTCATTGCCAGTCTTTGCTGAGTCATACTCATGACTATGACTTCTACCATCATCCTTTATTGTTTCCTTCACTTAGTGCCCACGTTTGAGCTCATTTCTGTGGTTTTTGAATGTTAATCTTTTTTCGCTGAGTCGCTGTCACTTTTGCTGAGTTATGCTCATGACTATGACATCTACCATCATTCTTTAGTGTTTCCTTCACTTAGTACCCACGTCTGAACCCATTTCAGCGGTTTTTGAGCGTTCAGCTTTTTCCGCGGTGTCATTGTCATGACCTACATGACACGCGTGTCATGACGTTTATGTCATGACTTATCATTTATGTTCGTAATATACTCTTGTCATGCTATGCTAATTTTGAGACATACCAAGTTAACGAAACGACCATGAGAGCAGACGTAGGCGGCTAGAAAGATAGATAGATAGATATATAGATATATAGATAGATACTGTCATCGTGGCAAAGCTTCGTCAAGAAATGCTTCGCATTTACCAGTTGGGCAGATCCTATGCATATGTATGTTTCGGTGTTCTTTGAAGTTTATTCAGTCAAATCATAACACTAAAGACGAATATGCTTATGCAAAATAAACGCGAATGCAACGATTGCCCTTCAATGCTTACTGAAGGCACGCGATGCACGCGATGGCACGCGATGGCAGCAAATGCAACACAATAGCGCATACATTTCAGTGCAATCGCGGCACCCATTTCTAAGTGACGCAGATGCACGTTAAATTTGAATGATGCAACGCATCAGAACGCATCAGAATGATGCAAACCATCAGAACGCATCAGAATGATGCAAAGCATCATTCTGAACAGAGATGATTACGAACACTGACACAATTTCTTCGGTTAAGCACCTTCTGGAATGTAATTGTGAGTATTCGCTGGATCGTCTCGAACTAGCACCGATTCAGATTCAGGTGCGTCGTCTTATGACAGGGGGCAATGCAACAATAAAGGCGAACTTAACGCTTTAGAAGCGTACATATTAACTCACTGAAGTCTTGGTTGCCCGTGGAATCATCGCTTCTTTGTTACACTTCTTGTTTGTAGCTTTCAGCGAAATGAAGCAAAGCAACCTGTGGTAAAAATATGTATCCTACTCTCTTATCAATACAGTGAGACACAAGCATGAACTTGCAGATGCAATCCCGCACAAGAAACTGTTGTATACAGGGTGATCAAAGTTAAGTTGAGAGGTTTTTAAAGCGAAGCATTATATGTCTAGGCGAAATCGCCTGTGTGCAGTAAACTCGCATAATCAGCACTGGCTCGAGCATCATCGTCTTCTTTCGCAGCTCGCTCATTGGCGCCCTTCGGTTTGCGCTCGTGCTCGTGCTCGGCACGCGCTCGTGTCACTACTCCCGCGTTCTTCGTCGTTGTCTTCTTCCACAGTTGGCTGCGTTGCCGCTCAGCGTAGAATTTCACTTCTCTTCTATCGTCGTAATGGGGAGGCTGTGTTTACGGGGGTATGAACCATTCATTGTCTTGCCGTAATGGAGATATTTATTTTGAAGCAATTTAATTTCCAATCATTCTGTTTGGTAATTTCCTGATTTCGTCGCACCACGTAGTTCTCTAGCGGCTTCGACTGCGCTGCCATTATTTTGGCACCCGTTTCGTACTGTAATAGACTACCGGTTACTTGCCTTACGTTACACATGATTATACCGAGCTGTATGTCTTTCTGTCCATCTTTTCTTTCCGATCCATATTGTTGTCTTCCTGTCTGATTTTCCTGCTGAGGCAGTTTTCTTAGCTCATTCCTCTTGGCTTAACTCGTTCTCAAACTTCCTCGTTAACCATCCAGTTTCTGCCCCATATTCCAGTATATGTATATTGGTAGGTTGCAAATAATATTTTCAAGAACAGCGGTAAGCTACCGGTCATGGCTTCGTAATATTGTTACGGGGAGAAGAAAGAGACATATCTATATTTACAGTTTTTTTTTCTAAAGGTTGAGCGGCCTACATGATGGTGGGCGAAATCCGTGAAGTCTGCTTCGTCGTATTTGGCGTTGTTCATTAGTTTGTTGTTTTGCTGCACCCTGTGGCAATATAAGTCCCCGCCGCATATATTTAAATTTAGGTTTATTATTTTGTTTATTTTCTTCTGGTAATCCAGACCACTGTAAGTTATCGGCCTTGATGAACGTACTCTTGTAAATATTCTAGAGAGAAACTGCGAATCAGGAATTCATGTTCTTATTTTGCCATGCTAATCAATAAAACTTGGTCTGCAGTATATTATTCTTCAAACCTGCTCTTACTCTCAGCTTTACAATATTATTTTGCAACTCATCTCCATCACTGCTGAACAGCAAATTGACACCTGCATACTGCAGTATGCTGATGTCTCCCGTTTAACCCCGCAGCTAATCCATCCCACTGTAACAGCTTGAATACTTCTAAGGATGCAGTGAATAGTATTAGAGAGATTGTCTCTCCTTTGTTACTTGATATTTCTTGTTTTTTGTTGTGAGGAATTAGTGTAGCGGTGAAATCGTTATAGATAGTTGCTATAATATTCACGTATGGTTTTTGTAATGTTTGACTACGCAATGCCTGTACGACAGTTGATATTGTTACTGAATTAAATGCCTTTTCTGAATCTTTCAAAGTCAACATATCCAACTAAAAAGTAAAGGATCTTGGAGTAGGGTAGTTGGGTTATGGAAAACGAAAATTTACAGCGCGATCTAGACAAGGACAAAATAAAGAGGCATGAAAACAGGCGAACTTCACCATGAGAACGATGTCACGCTGAAGTAAAGAAAGTCAAACAATTTCAACAATGCGACAACCTTCGCGTCTACAATTCAAATTGTAAAGAAATGTAAAGAAAATGGCGGCACCCACCGAAGCAACACAACGAACCGGTAATAGTTGTAGTAAGCAGAATAAAAATACAGCTTGAACAAATTGCAGCGAAACGTCCGCAGTTGAATGGGAAAAGATGACGTGACTTGCCCTACATATGGAAAATTTTGCATTTAGGTTGGTACCACGACCTGATCGTTTCGTTGCGGGGTGAACGGTGCCCGGCTGCCTACATTGTGCTACAGCTCAGCTACATTAGAATGGTGGAAGGCTGTGTAAGATGCCGAATTTATTAAAGCTGCTAAATGAACAATCACGTTCCTTTTCCGACGTTTTGAATTTCAATTCAAGCTCATAGCTACTGGGCATCTGGCCCCTATGTCACAGGAAATTATTATTCTCGGCCGTTTAAATAGGGTGAAATAGATCTTCAATACAAATTAAAGAGAAGTTCAAGATACAGCAAGAGTCCATGTGAAGAAATAAAAATTACGACAGAATTAATCTCATGATGACTGTTAATGGCAATGCGATTAGCATTCACGCAATGTAGCAACACATCACGTTTACATAAAGTGAAGTTTACATAAAAATGTGGTGATCACGAAGTGAAAATAACTATGACAGAACGACTGCGACATCATCCCGACTGTATCACAAAGATTGCATGACGACGATTGTATATCGAAGACGCAGTGTCGACGATTGCATGGTAAATGTCGAGGACAATGGGATGAAGGCATATATATATATATATATATATATATATATAATGACGATGACGTGATGACGACTGTATCCCAAAGACTGCATGATGACGATGCATGACGTCCGACCCTCGTCATGCATCGTCCTAAGTGGTCCAACCTGCTAGACAATTTGTGGCACTGGGTCGGCGTAGGAGACGTACCGACGACAGCATGACGGAAATGGTAGGAAGACGATTGCGTTACAATAATGGCATGGTCACGACGACGTGGCGAAGTTAGAACGACCAGGATAGAACGACCGCGAAGGCATCACGACGACTGTATGACAACGAATGCACGACCACGACTGGACCACGGCGGCGCAATGACGACGACAGCATGACGAGAGCCGAATATCCAAGCTGGAGTGAGGACGACCGAACGACCACGATAGCATCATGTCGAAGATATGAAAATGAGTGCATGACAACTGTGTCACGGTGATCGCGGGACGACGATGGCATGGCGGGAGTCGGATGACATAGCTTGAACGTTTACAATGTAACCACCACGACGACATCACAACTGCGAGCATATTCCTAGTGGCCTAGCTATAAGAAAACTTGAGTCACTGGGTTAGAGTACAAGGCGTGACGAAGACGGCATAACAATAGTCTGATAACATCACATCACTTCATTTTCTTAAAGACCCCTCTAGGGGGTATTACATAAGAGGTGGCTTTAGAGTATAGCCACAAGACGTCACTCAGAAATAAAATCGGTTACATCATTCAAGAAAGTTGATGGACAAGTGAGTGCTGCAATTCGGTGGGAAAGGCCGTTCCATTCTGATGCTGCGCGCGGAAAAAATGAAGATGAAAATTAGATGGTGCGGGCACGTGGCCGTGAAACTTGAAGTTCATGGCCGATGCCATAGGATATGCGGACAGGGGGTGCGATGTAAGGTGGATGGCCGAGAGTACTGTAAAATAATTTGTGAAACAAGGACAGCATGGTAATGCGACAGTGAAGATAGAGACTTGATAAGCCGGATTCGGCTTTTAAAGATTAGAGCATGATACACTAACGTGGTATTGACAAGTGGAATGGATGAATCTAGCAGCGCGGTTCTGAACTGCTTCCAGAGCAGCGGTGAGGTAAGGCTGCTGTGGGCTCCAAATAGCGGAAGCATACTAAGCTTAGGTCTTACAAGCCATTTATTAGGCAGAAATTTTACATGTATGGGGGCATGTCGGAGGTTTCAAGAATACAAGTGCTTAATTGGCAGATCATATGAGGTTAGTAAAATGAGTACGCGAGGACAGGTCACTTCATAAGGTTGCACCCAATTATTTGAATGAGTTGACGGCTTTTACGCGAACACCTGAAATTGTGCACGGAAAATGAAGCGGACTAGAATGGCGCGAGAAGGTTACAGATTTGCACTTATTAGCATTAAGCGTAATTAGCCATTGTCTGTATCAGTTTAAAGAGATACGGACACAAAAGTTGGCGGGTGGTTTTTTTTTTTTGCGACGGAACAAAAGTTGAACTGTTGAAAATGACGAATACAACAAGTTGCTTTGAAAAAAAGAACGGCAAACATCTTCTTTTTGCGATTTTCTGTTGCACCTTGCCTCCACGCGGCCGCCGCCAGAAGCTGAAATTTGACATCATAACACCCACGCGTGCGCGCGCACGCGGCCGAGGTCGGCCACAGCCGCCACACTGTTTCCGGGGGTGTCGGTCCCTTGCAGCGTTTGTTTAACCCTTTTCGGCGATCTTCGCACATGCTCCGCCCGAAACATTATCCCCTTCGGCACTCCACGCAGCTAGTGCGTCTTACATGCACCTTCCCGCGGTCGTCGCTCGGTATTGACGCGTTCGTCGCGGCGGAAGGAAATGCCCAGACATTGCTGTTATAACAGCGTCGTCGGTGGTGACACGCCACCGCACAGGTTTCCGAGAGACAAGAAGGTGCGTAAACTTTGGATAACTGTCTGTCAGCCATCACGCCCTGCCTGGAGACCTCTAAAAATTGACTTCATTGGCGCGGACCACTTCGTCGACGATGATTATGCGACCAGCCCGGTTGTGCTGAAAAGCCTCGGCATGCCACTCAAAAGGCAACGCCTAAAGCCTGACGCTGTGCCATCGGTCTTCTCACGAAAACGCAAGGCAGAAATGATCAGCGCCGCGTTTGAACAGAGGAGGCGAAAGGATGTCGGTACTGTTTTCGTTCACTTGCAGCCTTCTTGAGCAGTGTGAGGGTGAGGCTGAGAGAGAGAGAATAAACTTTAATCCAAAGAGCACGCGAGCGTAGGTAGCTCCTCCGCTCTGCAGTGGGTGGTCCCCTCAGTCCAGGAGTCCAGCGGCCTTAGCTGCCCTTCTCGCTCGATTGACCAGGTTGAGCTGGTCCGTCGAGTCGGAGCTGGACAGCGCTAACAGACTTAGGATCCTCGGCTTACACTTACAAAAGGGCGGGGGCGGAGGATACGCCATACAGAAGCATCAACACACGACCACGCAGATCTTGCGCATGATTCAACGAATTACCAGCAGGAAGAGGGGACTCAAGGAAAAGCACCTTATCCGATTAGTACAGGCTCTGATTGTGAGCCGCTTTGCGTAATCGGCACCATATTTAAATTTCAGTAACGCGGAAGTGGACGTAGTCGACCGGCTGATACGCAAGGCGTATAAGCAGGCGCTCGGACTCCCACCCGGAACGGCTACTTTTCGCCTCGAGGAGACAGCGGTGTACAACAACGCACGGGAAATCATAGAGGCCCACCTGGTAAGCCAGAAGGAAAGACTACTACGCACAGTCTTGGAACGTCTTGGATATTCCATACGGAAGACCAGCTGTGATAGGAATAGACTGTTTGAATTGCGCGGTGGAACCTGCGTGACTGTTTTGGTGCGCGATGGACGAGGAAGAAGAAGGGCTGGTGCCAGGCGCTGAAGGGGCATTCCATTGTCAAATCCTGTCTCTATTTCTCTTCATTATCGTAATCAACCGATTCCACAAGTTCAAACTTTGAAGTACTTAGGTAAAACTTATGATGGTAAGCTAAACTGGCAGCAGCAAATAGAAGCAAATGCTAATAAAGGAGAACGTGCAATGGCATTGTTGCGCCGGTTCAGCAATAAAAACTCAGGGATGCGTAGAACTACGTTGCTGATGATTTATAAGCTTTACGTCCGCCCCATTCTAGAATTTGGTTGTGTTCTTTTTTCAGGATGTGCAGCATACAAGCTAAGACCTTTAATTCTACTGGAAAGGCAAGCGCTGAGTCTCTGCCTTGGGCTGCCAAGTTTTGTGGCTAATAATGTGCTTTATCTGGAGTCTGGAATTATTCCGCTTGATTCCAGATTTAAGCTACTTACTGTCCTGACCTTTCCTGAAGCTTTATGATACACCCCTTTCCAATTTGCAACCCGTTTTCATCAATTCACCAGAATCATTTTTCAGAACAGGATGGCGGCGTTACCGACAGCCACAAGTTATTTTTATTCAATCGCTATTATCAAAACTTCAAGTTAGCCTACGGCGCCTGATTTCTCCAAAATCTAATTCATTCAAAATAAAACTCACTTTTGATGATATTTTTCCAAAACACGCGAAAATTCTTCCTGCGCGCATACTTGAAGATGCCCTTCAAGACCATCTTAGTCATTTTCCGTCTCATTTGGTTATTTCTACGGACGCATCACAAAATTTAGAGAAGGCTGGTGTTGGCATCTTTTCGAATCAACTCAACTGGTCTTTCGCACTCCGTCTCGCTGATTACACTCCAATATTTCTTGCAGAATTTCTGGCAGTTATTCTTGCCATCCGAAAATTGGGTCCACAGAATTCTAAGGTAATAGTTGTTACAGATGCGCTTTCGGTCTGTACACATTTAACTTCCAATAATCAGTCACACCTACTGCGTATATTTTCGACTCTTGCCTCAGAAAATTTATCCGAAGACCGCTTTGTCTGGATCCCCGGACATATAGTGGAATCTTTTTAAATGAATCAGTTGACTCGCTCGCTTCGACATCACTAAATGGTCCGGTCATAAATATTCTTCCTGATTTCTCTTTCATAACAGGAGCTAGATTTAAACGCCTTTTATTGCTGAATTGCAATGACTCGTCCATACTTTCTTCAGACAATTTTCAACATTTAAAATTTCGGTGGAACACGAGCAAGTGCCTTACACGCCAATGTGAGGTGACGCTGTCAACTTTCCGCTGCAAAGTTCCCCGCCTAAATTTTTATCTTCATAGATCCGGTTTACCAATCACTGACCTCTGCTCGTTTTGTAATCAACCGGAGACTATTGAACATTTCTTTCTTGCCACCGCTTCTCCTCCCTCCGTAGAATGTTTCTGTCATTTCCAAGCAGTAATCTGGGTTTGGCACTTACAACGCCAAACATTTTGTCTTTTGGGGCCTTTCAATTAGGCACAAGTCAGGGATCAATGATCACTGCTGTACACAAATTTATTGAAGCATCCGCAAGGTTACGCTGCTAGGGTACCGACCGTGGGACATGTTATTTTATGTTTATTTTTGTAGTTAGTTTTCTCTTAATTTTTTATTTAGTTAGTTTATGTATAGGACATCTTAAAATCTGTGTTAAGGAGTTGCGAAAATCTTAATTTTGATTATTCACCTTTATGCCTTTGTTCGTTGTTAGGTGTATGTTTTATTTCATCCATTAAAGCCAATCCCCCTCGCGGGTACGAGCCATGTTTTGAGGCAACAACAACAACATCCATGTCACCAGTCTGAGCTGCTTGGTCTGGGCTTACGTCCCGAACGAGCCGAGCAGCCCACTGCCCCAGGCCGGTGTTCCTGGTTGAGCTGGGAGAGTGGTCCGGGCTGTCGCTGTACCTGGGCTGAGCCTGTGCTCGGTCTGAGCCTGTGCTTGGTCTGGGCTTTCGTCCTGAACGAGCCGAGCTGTCCATCTACCCTGGGCCGGTGTTCCTGGGTGAGCTGCAAAACAGGCCGGACTGTTCGTGTGCCTGATCCGGCCAGCTCCACTGCTGTGTGGGCATATGACGCCGGCGTGTTCCGGAGCAGCCGTGGCGGGCTGACGTCCCGACCCCTCTGTCACTGCGAGTGGCTCGTCGTGTGCCGGGCCTCCTCCCCGGCCTCCATCCCCTGTGCCACCCAGCTGCTAGAGTCATCACTACGACTCCTCGTGATGTGAGTGTGTGATACCGACACGCTATTAGACTCCATGCGAAAGTGACGCTTATAAGCGACAGACAACTAGAAGTGAATTCTGTGTGTTATCGGGTTCGTCGTCCTAGTCTCGTCTCCGTGTCATTAAAGCCTCTCTGTGTTCATTGTGCCATCCTTGTGTGTTTGAGGCCTGGGCCCACATCATAACCATCACACCAGCGCACTGACCAAAATCCCAACACGAATACAAGAAACTATGCACGTCTCACCGATTCCCAGGAACATGCACCCAAACTTCCACATCGGACGGTGACAAGCCCGAGCGCAGGCGCTCGCGAGAAAGTATGGAAACCACCCCAATGTCTTGTACGTAGACGCGGCCAGCACCGCAAGAAGCACCGAATTCGTCACCAGCGTAGTCGACAATCACGAGACCGAAATAAATGCATCGTCAGTTTTCACAGTGAGCGCTGCGGAGGCAGAGGAACTAGCGATAGCGTTAGCCATCACGACTAGACGGCACTGGGATTGCGTCATAGTTCTGACAGACTCTCAGACGGCATGCAGAAGTTACTCCAGGGCCAAAATTTCCAGGGCTGCACATCGCATTCTGAATGGAGCGCACCAGCTGCCACCATACATACAAATCGTGTGGACTCCGAGGCATGAGTCCTTACGCGGCAATCAGCAGGCACACGCCTACGCCCGAGCGCATGCACACCGGGAGCCGCGAGATGACCGCGCCGAGCAGTTCCAACCAGAGCCCATACCATTAACCTACACTCACATCCTACAACACTATCGCCTTTCACGAAAAACACTACCCCCACCTCATAATGCTCTGACGCGAGAGCAAGCCGTAATATGGCGAAACTCCAAACAAACACATATCCACATTTGAGTCTTTACCACGCCATAGACCCTGCGCTGTATTCCTATAAATGCCCACACTGTGATCAATGTGCAACACTTTACCACATGGTATGGGCTTACGCAAACACACCACAGCTCACACCCATAACACACCCCACCACACGGCAATGGGAGGGTGAGGCTGAGGCAAGATGCCCGAGGCTGGGCACGAAGGCAGTAATGTCTTTTTAAGTGTTGGCAAAGCATAGTAAAACAATACAAGGCTATGCGAGCGCGACTCACGAGATCAGACACACATACAGCTCTGCTTCTCCACAGGCTAAACGCAGAAAAAACTGGGCAGAACATTAGACAGGTGCTGCCATCTGTCGGTCGGCTGGTGAAGTGGGCGTGAGAGTCTCGGAGGTACTGATACCTCAAAGCAGTTGCTCACGCCGACGGCATAAACTACTATTCAGTCATCCACGCAGTGCTGAAGTACCCCGCAGCTGCGTCGCCTGCGTGCGCTCTAGAAAAAGCAAGTTTACAGAGCAAATGACAAATAATTCTTGCACAAGTGTCTGGTGCAGAGCGAAATCTTCGCGCTACGATTCGCGAAAACCTGACCGGCACTTCCACGGCCACCTGCTCTTCTTCGTCGCTTGACGCGGAATGCTCGTAACCGTAAGAGGCAATATTTCTTACCAAGTTGGAATGGTCCTCGTCTTCAGAGTCTACTCATCGCTGGTATAGGGCACCAGAACTCGAATTCATGCTCGTGATGGCGGCGTTGGCGCGCTTCAAATGACCGCGGCCGGCCGGCTGGCTATCCCACGAGGAGCTCGTGACGTAACGCCTTCCAACTCCCGCGGGTCGGGCGGCGAGGCGTGCGCTGACAAAAACGCCATTAATAAAGCCATCAGCTCAAAAATGAGCTAAGTGACTACTTCTTATAGGTGTAATCACACACTGAAGATTCATTTTCAGCATTTTCGTACAATTTTCAGATTTTGTGTCCGCATCCCTTTAAGACGTTGTTAAGATCAGTCTGTAAAGCATGTTGGTTGTTGGTGTTATTCATGATCATCATCAGCCTATATTTATGTCCACTGCAGGACAAAGGCCTCTCCCTGCAATCTCCAATTACCCCTGTCTTGCGCTAGCTAATTCCAACTTGCGCCTGCAAATTTCCTGACTTCATCACTCCAACTAGTTTTCTGCCGTCCCCGACGGCGCTTCCCTTCTCTTGGTATCGATTCTGTAACTCTAATGGTCCACTAGTTATCCATCCTGCGCATTACATGGCCTGCTCAGCTCCATTTTTTCCGCTTAATGTCAACTAGAATATCGGCTATCCCTGTTTGCTCTATGATCCACATCGCTCTCTTCCTGTCTCCTAACGTTACGCCTAACATTTTTAGTTCCATTTCTCTTTGTGCGGTCCTTAACTTGTTCTCGAGCTTCTTTAGTTCATTTCTCTTTGTGCGGTCCTTAACTTGTTCTCGAGCTTCTTTTGTTAACCTCCAAGTTTCTGCCCCCCTATGTTAGCACCGGTAGAATGCAAGGATTGTACACTTTTCTTTTCAGCGACAGTGGTAAGCTCCCATTCAGGATTTGGCAATGCCTGCCGTATGCACTCCAACCTAATTTTATTCTGTAAATTTCCTTCTCATGATCAGGGTCCCCTGTGAGTAATTGACCTAGACAAACGCTAGACTCTGACTCTTGATCCCGATCCCTCGTTCCCTTGCCAGGCTATTGAACATTATCTTTCTCTTCTTCTGGTTGACCTCCCTGCCTTTCGTCTCCTTGCTCTCTCTCTCGCTTCTGCAGATTAATCTTCACCCCACACTTACACTTTCTCGGTTAAGGTCCTTAACCATTTGTTGTAATTCGTCCTCATTGTTTCTGAATAGGACAATGTCATCTGCTAACCGAAGGTTGCTGAGATATTCGCCGCTGATCTTCATTCCTAAGCCTTTCCGCTTTAAAAGCTTGAATAAATTTTCTAAGCATGCAGTGAATAGCATTGGGGAGACTGTGTCTCTTTGCCTGACCCCTTTCTTGATATGTAACTTTCTACTTTTCTTGTGGAGAACCAAGGTAGCTGTGGAATATTTGTACATACCGTATTTGCCAAGATATTCACGTATGCCTCCTCTATTCCTTGATTACGCAATGTCCCTATGACTGCTGGTATCTCTACTGAATCAAATGTCTTTTCATAGTCTATGAAAGCCATATCGAGAGGTTGTATAGTACTCCGCAGATTTCTCGATTACCTGATAGATGACATGGATATGATCCATCGTAGAATATACCTTCCTGAAGCCAGCCTGTTCTCTTGGTTGACTGAAGTCAAGTTTCCTGATTCTATTTGAACTTATCTTGATGAGTATTTTATACAGTAGTGAATTAAGCTAATGGGTCTATAATTATTCAATTCTTTAACGTCTCTCTTCATATGGATTAGCATAATGTTGGCGTTCTTCCAGCTTTCTGGCACACTTGAAGTCGTGAGGCATGGCGTATAAAGGGCCGCAAGCTTTTCAAGCATGGCGTTATTGCTAGTGCGATAAATGACGCAATCGTCAGCAAGCATACGGATGTTAGTTTATACGTTTGAAGGCAAATCGTTAATATAAATCAAGAACAAACGAGGCCCAAGGACGGATCCTTGTGGTACACCTTAGGTTACTGGGAGGAAATCAGAGGTTTTTTTACTAATGAGAACGGTTTGAGAGCGGTTAGCCAGGAATGCCTTAATCCATTCAAGAATATTAGGATCTATGTTTGTGGCCATGTTTTAGTATTGGTCTTTTGTGTGCTATTTTGCCGAATGCCTATGCAAAATATAAGAAATTAGCGTCTGTCTGTACGTTGCAATCGAGGTTAGCGTGTAAATCGTGAAGGAAGGTGGCCAGTTGAGTTTCGCATGACAGGCCTTTGCGGAAACCATGCTGTGAAGGGCTAAAGTGCCGGATCGATGTTTCCTGATATGAGAGTAAATGACGTGTTCCATGACCTTACAAGGAACGCGGGTTAGGGAAATGGGTGGCCAGTTTTGTTAGCTGTTTCGACGTGATGGAGAGGCTCGGCCTCTTTCGGTCCCGACGTGGGAGTGGCCCGCTACGCGCTAACTCGAGCCCTAAATGACCCTAAGTTTCTCATCCATTTGTAGATTGGAAGAACCTTTCCCACTTTCTAGTCCTCGGCTAAGCTGACAGGAGCAAGAGACTGTGAATATAATAAACACAGATAGGCAGCATAAATCCATTTAGTGTTTTTCAGGAACATTGAGGTAATATTATCTAGACCAGATGATGAGGAGAGTTCAATAGTTTCAATCTGAGATGCTATGCCTCAGGCAGAGAATACAATGGGCGGCAGTTGCGGTTCAATGGGGGGAAATAAAAAAGAACATGGTGCATCACTTTCTACAGTATAACCAGAAGAAAATGTACAATTAAATATATCAGTACATTCCTCGTCAGACAAAACTTCATTAAATTCGTCAGTGAGACTTATAGTACGGTTACTGTGAGGTTTAATTACTTACCAAAACGTTTTAGGCTTATTTTTAATAGTTTGGGCAGGTCAACATGAAATAATGAATACTTGGAGCAGCGAATTCCTTTCATGTAAGTACTCTCAGCGGCGTAGTATTTTTCCCACGCGTGTGCATTTCGTCTCAGTTTCGCAGCACAGTAAAGCCGCTTCTTTTTATTTTCTAACCATTTTGGTGATTTTGTAAACCATGGCTTTTGAGAGTTAGCGCGGAATGTAATTTTGGGAATATGTTTATTTATAAGCTCATCTATTTAATTTTGTAGATGATCCAATTGTCATTAACGCTTCGGTTCTCAAAGTTATTTTCAAAAAGAGGAAAGGACTCAATTAACTCGTCATTTATAGCTTCATAGTTACCTTTGTCGTAGAGGCGAATAGTCTATTTAAATGTCTGACGCGGAACTGTTGTGAAGCTAAATGCGGCTTGGACAACTTTGTGATAAATTAACTTCTCCGGAGGAACGTATTGATAAGAGGCTTTCAGGACTGTTTGTGAGTATTAAAACCAAGGTGTTTGCCGATTCCTGCGTGCTGTGTGTTGGTTCTGATACTAATTGCGCGAGGTTAAATTAAGGCACACGTCCATAAAATTTGTTGCAACGAAGTTACTTACTACGTAAACTTGGTTATGCCAGCCAATGCTTGGATAGTTATTATCACCGAAAAGAAGAACGTTAGCATTAGGATGCGATTCAACAAGCTGGCTTAGTATATCATAAAGTTTCAATGGGAAGTATGGGTTGTTTGGGGGTCGAATATAGCATACACCCAATATGCCTGTTTTTTGGAGTAGCGCAACATAATAACCATACTATTCCTAGGTCAGACACGATAGTAATAACGGAGCATGTAGGCTGCTGACTTGCAGCGATGATAACGCCTCCCCTTCGGGAGTGTTCGCGGTCATTCCGATAAAGATTGAAGTTTGGCAAGTCAGCCAAAACTTCAGCGTTGCTGACGTCATTAGTAAGCATTACTAAGTCGTCATCGTTGTGACGCAGCCACCAAGCCCACGAAGTGTTGAGTGCAGGCAGCACTCGGGTACATGTAGCGAAACGGGGGCGTTGATGACGATGGCGCCTCCCAAGGTGAACCGAGGGGCGGGTGCCTGACAGACAGCACTGGGAGGACCGGTGCAGCGCTGAAGAATTCCATGGCGCGTTGAGAGGGCAAGTAGCGGGCTTGCAGAAGAGCTGGTCAGGCAGGCATTTCCGAGAGATGGCAAGACGATCTGGCTGATTACCGGAACAATCAACTGTGTGGCGAAGACGATTAGTCGTCGACGTTTTGGCGCAGCCACCAAGCCCATCACCTGACGAAGCTGTAATGACCACGATGGAACGAGCACCATGGTATCACGACCATTGGCGGTATATGCAGAGTGACGCAAGCTAGTAGAGAGCACTTGTACCACTGGGTTGGCGTAAAAAAATAGATACATAGATAGATTTACATACATGCAGACAGACAGTAGATAGATAGATAGATAGATAGATAGATAGACTAAAAACTCCTGAAGTGGACAAAGGATGCCAATCCCATTAAAAATATGCAGATCGAATGCAGTCATTCGAAAGTATTTATTTATTCAATGCTGCAAACCTTGTACAGGTCCAAGCAGGGTGAGTAAAAAGGTAAACAAAGCAAATACAATAGAGTTATTAACGTTTCAAAAACATCAAATTGATAAAACATCAAATTGAGGCGAAAGGCAATAAAGAAGAAAAAAATGCGAGGAAAAAATGAAAACTTGAATAAATCTGTTCATGCCAAATGATGATGAATCATAATAGCAGGTGAATTCTCCGAGAAGCTTATATACCCTTTCTGGAGGACTCCCCAAGAATGGGCACATAGCCAGTGTCACATTCCAAAAGGAGGCAAAGAAAAGGAGCGCTTTAAAACCTATTATGGCAACGTGAAACTGCAACTGATGTATACTCAAATTTTTTTTCAAAAGGTGAAGTTCCGAAAATTAAAGAACTCTTTCTTATTTTTGGTAGATGACAACAACATATTAGCTACGTAATCCTAATAGCGAATAATACAATTATATATACCTACACTAAACAATTAAGTATGGGATTTCTACCACAGTATTCAACAGCCTATTCAATTGACGCTAGTACCTCTACCATGATCTGAGTAAGATGTACGTGGTCATTAAAGTCAGCGTTTCTCTTCAACTTCCAAGCTGCAGGTTTTATTGCAGAATGTCAGCGTTTAATCCTGCACACAATATAAAAGTCTTTATCAGACACCTACACAAGAGTGTCGAGCAAAAAAAGCGTAAAATAATCTAGGAGCATAACATTTTATTTCAAAGCGAAAGTAGACATATTAAAATCAGGTTCGCACCGCCTATTACACATATTCTCGAAGTATGACTGGACGGGCTATTCTTCAAGTAACACTAAAGAAAAAAAATGTTTCGCCCTGCAACAGGGGAATGCATGTCTCATTGCATTCCCCTTTAAAAAGACTAACAATCCGCTCTTACCGCGAGAAGATGCGGAGTAAGCCATAATAAGCGCAAAAATGAAAAGCAAGTGGCGACGCCGCCTTGAATTTCCCGCAGCAGCTTGCCGGGACGACTTTAATATTGGCGGTGTCTTCCTGAGCTTAGTTAAATTTGTGTCCATGACAGAATTTAGCAAGGCTGAGAAACGGCTATTGAACCACAACAGTTCAAATAGAAGAAACAACTTCCGCAGAGAAAGAGAGAGAGAGAAGAGGCGGTAATACGCAGGGAAGTCACCCATATTAGGTGTCCGGTTTGCTAAGGGCAGAAAAGATGGGTACACAAGTGAAGATAAAAAAATGAACGTTTCAATTCACACATACTACGCGTTTGAAAACACAATAGCACTTTTAAAACATGTTGCAACTTCATCGCTAGAAATGACAAATACAAAGTGATAGAGCCCTGTTTTGAAGTACATGCTTCTTCTGGTTGAGTTATCGCTGTAACAATTTTTTCTCCGCACGAATGCGCAAGTCTAACTATATGTTTGTTTTTCGCTTAAATAAACCTTCATTTATCAGCAGCGCTCGTGGTGTGTTTTTCCTTTGTCTTCGTCTTGTCTAGTGCTAAAGCGTCTCGATGAATCAATACAAAGATCCGCAGTTCACTCTCCTTATTAACTCTTAAAGCAGTTTGGGCCCACGTCGGTTGCGCCCAGGATCCCGGAATTCTGGCTTCCGTAAGAGGACGGTTGTATATCTTGTCGAGCGTGGTGTTGCGGACTTTTCTTTGTGCACTGAAACTACGACAATCACATCGAAACATGTGACGTCGCAATGGCGCGAACCTTTAAAAAATGAAACTTGGCCGTTTACTTCTATTCCAGTAATCAACCTCTTATCGTGAATTCAACGATAACAGGGTTTTTGGGGAATACGTTGTCAGTCTAACTGATTTACTGTTTCGCTTTAGTGTTCCTTCAAATCAGTGTTTTACTGAACAAATAAGCAAGGAGGCATAAAAACAACACTGAAGTGCGTACCCGTAGGATCAAGACAGCTTGCTCTCTGAGCAGTCTGAATGTACAGTCCACAAAGAAAAGATCCTGTTATTATCACGTATATTCTTTATCTGAACGACAATGCATTCCCTGATCGCGCCTGGCCTAACTTATTTTGCAATATTCTGCTTAATTTCTTCGTTGTCAGTTATTTGCTAGGGAATTGAAGAAAATATTTCCTGAAGACAGAAGATCGTAAAGCACACAAAAAAATTCACAGTTGCAATATTCGTGAGGTCCATTTCTCAGTAAAGCGCGACGTTTTCCACTTAATCGCAATTGGATCGCCATAAATGAATTTTAGTGCAGCGTTAATAACTTTTACACCACGTAAGATGATTGTGAGGCTCAAGTGCCACTTTAGTTTCTTTAACCTATTCTTTGCGAACTGCAGTTATCATCAGCCAAGCTTGATGTTTATATTTAACGTTAAATTTCCAACCCGGCGCTTCTCACGCAAAACATTCAAAGAACGCTAGTGCGAACAAAATGACTCCTGGACAGCGCTAGTATAGGCTTTCCCGCAATCCAACGGGCACGCAGCCTGCATAACGATAAAGACGTGGGCAGGCCCCCGCACTCCTCATTTGCACACTACATATGGAAGGCACTCTTCCTTATCGATCACACTACGCAGCGACCATTGCTGAGTTCGCCTTTACTCCTGGCGCATTATTTACGCTCATTTAATTTACGAGCCCCGCATCTGGCGGAAAGCACGTGGAGCATACTGCGAACTCCGACGTACTGAGATGTAACTGCGCGCAGCAGTTGGCGCCTCCCATCCCACATGAACGGGGTCTGCCCTGAATCAACAAAGAGCGCGGCCGGGTACTTTGGCTTATAGGGGAAGAAATTAGTGGGACGGAAAGCCGTGAAATACTCTTGCTTCGTAAGTCAGCTTGAAACAGAAAACTCTTGCTGAAATGGCAGGCCGGATATTCGCCACTTTTTAGCGTCCATGCCTTCCAAAAACAAAAACAAAAAAAAGTGAAGAACAAGCACGGACAGTGATTACCTAGCTGATATCTACTGTTCACAGGCAAATTATCAGGCAATTCGCCCAGGGTTGCACGCGATCGAAGTGTAATGGCGATAGCCGAGGAGAACGCACGTTTAGCTTGATGAATGCGCACACAATCAATTCAGGACGCGGTGACATTACTTACGTTTTAACACCATGTCACGTGGCGGTGAGACCGCTCATTCCTCGACATTCGCTCTTATGGGTGCACACACAAGGTTTCTCGCTGTACGCATAAATAATACTGTTATTTCCGCGGACTTGCATATTGATTCAATGATTGAAAAGTACAACTATAACCTTCCGCGAAGTATATTCACCGTCACCGGCGGCTTGATCTCTGCTTCGTTTACGTTTTGGGTAGAAACATTACGATGGCCACCTATTTAATTCGACTTGGGCGTGAAAGGTCCATCGGGCATTCTGACCTTTACCATTTAGGTTAATTCGCCAACATTACGTAATGCACAACGCCCACTTCGATTGAGCGAGAACACAATGCCGAAGTGAGAAGCATTCACGTCTGGGTGCCGTCGATGACATTTATACTCCGAATTGCCATTATACAATGCTTAGGACGGTTAACGCTTGCTCTTGACGACGTGGAGCTGTGGAACTGGGTGTGTCATTATGAAATTGTTCTTTGTCTTCTAAGGCGTTGGTTCGTTGCTAGTCCTGCACTGTAAAAACAGTTGCACCTTTCCGGGCGTATTTTGTCTTGCGTGGCTTTCCTATCTTTAACTCTGTGCTCCCGGTACTTCCAGGTCACGAACAGCAAGAGCGTCATCAGCGTGACACAGCGTTCTCGACAGCAAAGTAGCAAGTGCGCAGTTTTCAGGAAAGCAAACGCAAGCAAGACAGATGACGAGTATTGTTGTGTGGCAAGAATACACCCCAAAAGGGTGCAACTGTTTTTAGAGTGTATTGTGCAAAACGTATCCTACAAGGGCTCAACCTAGCCCTCAGGCAACTGTCGGTATCCCTGTCGGGAATCGAAAGAGTTCACCACACGATATACGCCGATGACATCACTATCTGGTGCACCGGCGGCAGCGAAGGGCAAGCGGAATCGAGCCTACAAGAAGCAGTCGACCGTACTGAAACCTTCCTCGATGGCACAGGCCTACGATGCTCGACAACGAAGTCTCAACTACTACTCTACAGACCGGTCCGCAAAGGTCCTAAACCCAGGGGTTGGAAGCCCCTGGACGAAGTCGACATAGAACTACACAAGAAAAGCGGGGCGAGCATTCCTAGGGTCGACACCCTAAAGGTGCATGGGAATGTTCATCGAGCTCTACCGGAGGTAACATCACGACGCTCAGAAAAATCACGACCAAGACGGACTGCATTATTGGATTAATCAATAGAATCTCCAACAAGAGGAGCGGTCTAAAGGAGGACAATCTCCTACGGCTATTCCACGCATTCTTAATGACTCACATAATTTACGTGGCTGCAATGCACAAGTGGTACGCTTCTGAAAGGCACAAGCTGGACACGCTCATCCGTAAAAGCATCAAAAAAGTGATAGGAGTACCAATAAACGCCAGCACGGACCGCCTTCTTCAAATAGGTGTGCATAATACACTCGATGAAATATCGAAGCTCAGGAAACGGCTCAAGTATCACGACTCTCTGGCACCCCTGCGGGGAGGGAGATTCTCGCGGTCTTACGAATCGGCGCCACTGTAGCGATGGAACACACATGTGAAATGTCAGATTACCTACGGGACAACATTACGGTTGCTCCTTTTCCCAAAAACGTGCATCCACAACACAATGCGAGCAGGCGCAAAGCTAGGGCTGTGGCATTGCTCCGGAGGATAAAAGCCTCGCCTCACACGGTCACTTTCGTTGACGCGGCCCAGTACGAGCACACATCGGACTTCGCTGCAAATGTAGTCAATCACGACGGACACGTCACTTGTGCGGCCTCTATCAGAGACAGCACCCCGGCTAGGGCAGAGCAGGCTGCGATCGCTCTTGCACTTCTCGACGATGAGAGAGCTGAAATATTTACTGACTCGAGGGTGGCGGTTCGGGCATTTGCCTCTGGTGCCATCACCAAGGAAGCTCATCGAATTCTCAAAGGCAAAGTCATCCAGTCACATACAATCATGTGGTTCCCGGCCCATCTCGAACCCCAACTCGACTCCCTCCGCAACCTCAATGACATCGCACACGTCCAAGAGCGCGAACTAACCCTCCGCGCTGACGCCACTGCAAGTCGAGGCTCCGTCGATTCTAGGCTCGTCGAGTTCCGTGACACTCTCTCCACCTTCAACGAGGTTACCAAACACTACTACCTTGGTAGAAGACTACCCTCCCCCACACGGGACACTAACCAGACCTCAAAATGTCACACTACGCATGCTTCAGACGGGATCATATCCCAACCTGAATTTATTTCACTACATGAATCCAGACTGCTTTAGTCCAGACTGCCCTAGCTGCGGACAATGTAGTACTTCGAAACACATGCTCCGGGGATGCCCCTAGCTACAGAGGGGCCCGCATCGATGCACTGCAGAGGAGTGGAGCTCTGCTCTTCGGAGCTCCGACTAGTCACGCCAATTTTGGGCTGTCCAGAGAGCCCACGATGCGGCGCTGGAGCTTGGTCTCCCCGTCCGGACGTGGGTGCGGCCCACGGCTTCGTCGCCTCCATGAGAGGGGGCAACATAGCTTCTCAGGACCTTCATTAAAGTTCTTTGTCTGTCTGTCTGTCTGTCTACAAGGGCGACCAGCGGCTAGCCACCAGTATCATAAAAATGGTCAAGGAAGAAACAGCTGCACTGAAGGCTACCATCATAACAATCTGAGTCTGTTGACATGCCATAGTAAATGTTTTGAATATAACGATTACATGAGAAGAATACTGCAATGACTGTTTTTCCCGTATTCTTGTCGCGCTATTTCACTATTGAAAACATTTACTACTGCACCACTGCACGTCACAAGATGCATAATAAAAGTGCGATGAAACGACATTCATCTGATACCATAGTGTGTTGGTATATGCGTCTTGGTAGCAACATTACAACAACAACTTAATATATGCTGCCTTATCGGGACTTTTTTATTACAGTACGCAACATGAATCAAAGTTGGTAATCCACGAATCAGCGTAACTAATACATGGCCAGTTTAGTTGCACAGTAGGAACTACTCAGAGGTCAAGTATTATTACGTCAGGAGAATGAAGCTACGAGATGTACACGTCGAGGCCGAATCAGAAACGGTCATTGTCTTCAATGACGGTGGAACGACACAAGCAATCTTTTTGTCTTGCAATAAAACAATAGTGTGTTTAAAACATGGGCGAGGCATGTATTAGAAATTAGGATTGTCACCATGAGCTTGCAATGATATTATGTAATGACAGGAAAAATTTAATCGTGCTCATATTTGGGTATCGCTTATAAACTAAGGGTTATGTATGTTTGCTGAAATTTCTTGCAGTTCTCCTTCCCTTCTATGTTGTTTAACCCTCCTCGCTCAATGCGCGCTGCGTTCTCATTTTTCTTCCGCTTAAGTTCTTACTCTACGCTCGCCGGCAGCTGCGGCCGACTTCTTTATACTTCTGTGTAGCAGATTTCTTCAATTCTCTTTTGCTGCATGTTCACATCTTGTCTCCTATACTGATTCTCTGTTCGGATATCTACCCCGTGGTATATACCAATTCTGGGGAACTTTTTCCAACCATGTTCACGTACCCAGAGCCGCATGCTCATTTCCATATACCCTGTGTCCCATGTTGTATATTGGGCAAGACAGCAGCATCCAGCACCTGCAAAATTGTGTAAAGAGGCCAAGAAAGATTCTGTTCAAAAGCCAACTGCGATGACGAGGGAATATACGCGTTTTAACACCTACTTGCTTAACGCTGCCATAGTAAATCAAAATTTGAGAAGGAAAATTTGAGGCAATGACTGGAGGGTTCGCAGTTGGGCTCACTCCGGTCGACTGAAAAAGCTTGGCCTTGCCGTCGACGATTGGTCACCATGAGAGGTACCCAGACTTCTCAAAACAGACGCTACGATTCAGCTGAGGCCGGGCTGGTCCAGTCTCACATGGCCCGCACTCCGCTTCCCAGCACCGTCACCACCTTGAGTTGGCACAACAGCCAAGGTAGCACACACCGTAGCTGGCTGTGAGACTAACTCAGGGCACCGACAATTGTTTAGCCGGCTTGTGGGAATCCTCGCGAGCCTGGGCCAAAGCGTGCTTTATGATCCCACGTGGTTGCTTCAGTCATCTATACTTCACTGTAGCGGCGTTATTTCCTTGCTTTCTAACTCCTCGAGTAATAGCTCTCTCCCAAAAGATGAATTGACCCAGAACCAAGTGTTTAGTGTAGGAAAGAGAGAAAAGTAAAAAAAAACATAAAAAGAGACGAGGAAAAAGGGGACATAGTGCTTACACTAATAAAACACACTCAATGCGAACACACTCATAATAGGGCAAAAGGAGTATGGCTTACGAAGAATAACAAATTTTGACGTAATAAATTTATTTGGCGTAATACTAGGTTAAAATATTGTTTCAGCAAACTAACGTTGTAATATATTTTGTTCCACAGAGGTAGAAGCAAACAGTCACGTAAGCGTTCCTCTGCCGAGGCCAATAAACAGAAATATGCTTTTTTAACCTGCTCTTTTCTTTGGAACTCTACTTTTAATTATATTTCCTGCCAGAGCATCATCTGTTCGAAATATTGCTTTTTAAGTTAATGCGATCATGCGTGGGTGCCGTATGTGTACGTTCATGGGTGTGTGTGTGTGTACTTGTGTCATTCGGTAGCGCACAAAGTGTGTGCACTAAACCGCCATCATCAACGTTGTCCTCTTCGCGCCTTTAGATGAACACTAATAATCTGGCGCTAGTCATAACTTGTTATCAGAGTGTCCACGCGATGGCTGCTTCGGCCAAGCCATGTTTGCGTCTTCTTGCTATAAGGGACCTCGATAGATAACCTTCCTCACGCGAGAAAATTCACGCGAGACTACATCGCAGGAATCAATGTCCTCTGTCACCAAATTGTATGACACAAAAAGCTGGTGCTGGCCATTGAAGCAGTGTGTGAGTGGAAGAACTAAAGAGAAGCAAGAGGAAGAATGAAACTGCGTATACGATGCCGTTGGCAGAGCGAAGAAAAATAAAAGTAGGGTGGAACAAAACAAAGTACGGACAGCTTCACGCTGGTGGTGAGGGAACAAAATCAGTAGGGACAGCTTCACGCTGGTGGTGCGAAGACTGCGCAAACAGCGAAGCTGGCGACCCCACGTATCTTTGTCTCTCTTCGGCCCAGTTTTTGCGAGGTCATGCTTTGAGACTCGGCCACGTTTTGCGCAAGATCACCCCGGAATCATCGACAGCCCAAGGAGCAATGAACACTCGGTCATTAAAGTATTTGGGCGCTCAAACTCTTTTGCTTGGTTTCGCGGGCTCGCAACACGGATCTTCTGCGAAGCACCGACGTTTCGCCGCCGCTTCGGCGGCGCGATGCTCAGGATCGGGCTTAAGTCGCCTCACTCACTCTCGAGCAGCGGCGCGGCGGCTTTTGCGCCGCGCTTACGCTTCTTCCGGAGTGACGCTCTTCTTCGGCCGCCCCATGTTCGCGGCGATGTGCTCGGCGCGGAGACGACGGGGCTTTGGTGTCGCCGCGGCGACGACGCGGAGCCATATTTCCCATAGGTCGGCGCCGTGACGTCACGGCTTAGCTCCGCCTCTTCGCAGCCGCGGCAACCACTCCGCACGGTGCGGAACGTCATGGCTCGGCAAAGCTACATGCCTGAGCTCTACGACAAGTCTTATTGCACCAATTGTAATACATCCCTTAACGTCTATCATTTACTCTGGCCGTGCTCGCAAGCTCACATACACTCCGAACCGGACAAGCGCAAATTTGAAGAAGCAATCTGGTGCGAAGAACTCGCTCCCCAACTCTGGGCCATCCAGCAGGTCCACAACGCCGCCAGGAAACTCAACCTCTCGGTTCCGTCGTGGGAGATGCCCGCTCCATGAGAGCTCCAAAGCTCTCGCGGCCTGCAGGACCTTTAATAAAGTTGATTTCCTTCCTTCCTAAGGCGAAGCGATGCAGCGCGCGTGATCACGTCACGGCTCACCCAGCTGTGACGAGGCTCGGCGTGGTCGGCGCAGCTGCGGCAAAGCGTTGCTAGGCGACGCATGGTGACGTCATCGCCAGGCGGAGGTTTTGCGGCTTACACTCGACGGACCATCCTCGAACTTAAACAGCTTCGCTAGTTCACAAGTGTAAGTGCCATTGCTCTTGGACCCTTTCTGCACTACCTCCAGGATCGGTCCACAATTTTTGTTCGCACTACGCGGCCTAACCAAGAGCTTAAACAGCTCCGCGGTTAAAAGTGAAGTTTTAAAACAGTACACACGGTGCAAAGTGACAGTGACGAGCTCAAGGAATATCATTCGTTGTATACAGGCCTCCGTAATTTAGTACCATTAGCGCCCAATAAATGCACGTCGAACTTGTGTCACTTCTCAGTGAGACAAACGACTGTGTAATGGAGTAAATTTGTTTAATAAGAGCCACACTATAGGTAGAGTGTACTAAATTGGGGGAGTGGGTTCAACGCAGGTTCCCCGCTGAGGCTTTTTTTATTGAAAAGTTGGTGGCGCCACCGTCACTTTCACCCGAATGAGTGGCTACGCGTGCCGGCCGGGCGCTTGTCGCGTCGGAGACCCTACCGGCGCTGCATGGAGCTTTGACAGGCGGATAACCGCTGGCGGCAACACTGATATTATTCCCCACCGATCTATTGTAAATAAAATAGAAAAAGAGCGGCGGAAAGAATGCAAACGACGAAACAACGACGGTGCGTCGAGCAGATGACAGCTACTCAGCCCGTGAGCTCGCTTCAGCCAATGAGCGCGGCCGAAACAACCGGAGCGAACGTTTATTGGCCGGAGATTCAGAATAAGAGGATGGCAGTGCCGCCACAATTTCAGCATTCTTTGCTTCACCCTCGGCGCTTAACAAGACGTCCGCTGGACCCACTCCCCATTCTAGTACGCTCTACTATAGGCAAGAAGTAGACGCCATGTTGTTCCACTGACAAAAGGAGCAACTGTGTCAAAGAACCTTGTGGATGAACATACCGCTCATAGGATAAGCGTGAAAGAGCGAGCAATAAATCCTGCAGGAGAGCCACTTAACTATCTCATAATGTTGCACGAAAATTGTATGAGCTGCGGTTATGACAGCTAGACAAAATTCATGACGGACCCCGACAGCACGGCATTTTCAGATGAATTAAAAGCAGCCCTGTTGTACATGGTTATATATGTAATATATCTTCTTGTTCTGCGCCGTTTAATTGGTGATTCTGTCGCAGGAGTGCACGGGGTACCTGTGTTAATCATTCTTCTGTAGTAGCATAAGTGATGCTCGCGGCTGGACCGAATAAATTTCTTACGCCCTTGCTGTTATGATGCATGGGCTGCACCTGATGTCTGCTTTCATTTCAGAAAGTACACTTCAATTTTAAATTGTCCCTCAGGAGGCACGTATAAGGTACTTTATCCGTCCTTCATTACCATAGGAATGGTGGGTGTGGCAACGAAAGTTCGCGCTGTAATATTGTTATGTGCACTGAAATTAGGCGGACATGAGTGCCATTGCGTGAGAGGCAGATTGAAAAGATGCTTGAGCTTTCGCCGACATTTTCCTCGTTAAGGAACAAATGGGTTGGGCACTCCAAGAAGCGCTCACATGTCTTCAGTATTTTAGGAAAGATTTAAGTTTCGACAGTGCCTCTGCTTCACAACATCACCATCATACAGGATGTTTCAGCGAACACCTTTCAAAAATGTTTGAGCACTTTCAAAAGCCGTGGAGCTCTCAAGGCGGATCCACTTGGAACGAGTCCTCAGGATGACACCAGTTTCGAGATATTAATTCTCGAACTTTGCGGAGAAATGCATTGACGTTCGATAAAACGTCGTTTTTTTAGGAAAGTAACTGAATTGTTAGGAAAGTGTTCGCTTAGACACCCTGTACGTGCTACTCTATTGGTATGTACCCGTGAGCGTTCCTGTGTTGGGAATGAACCTCTTTCGATGCCACATACTCAATGCTGCCATAAAAATAAGACTGCTGAGCTTGGAGCAGAAACTTGATCTGAGTTGCAGAGCTTAATCGTCAGTAGTGGGCATTGCCGATCCTTTTGCACCGCATAGGGCGATTTCAAAACACATTTAAGGCACTAACACTGTGCGAAAATAGCAGTGTTCGTCTGTTTTGTAAAAATGCTGCTCTTCTCTCATAGTTTAATGTTGCAGTCTCAAGGCACAATTCGCGCCTCTAAATGACAGATGACCTGCTGTCATTTCATTCATAATCAATGAGAAACACTAACCAGCAATATACTCAACTACAAATCGACATAGAACCCATTTTATTAGAATTGGTAAACTATGATTTAACAAGAAATGGCACTCAAGTGAACGTTCAGACAAGAAGTCTTGTTTCCGCCCTTTGCGAAACGTCAGCTCCAGCGACATTCTTTGTCCGACCAAAGCGTCCCTCTTCCTTGGCACCTGTCCCTTGTTTGCATATCTTATTGCAACTATTTTGCCAACAAAGCGCTCAATACCGAGGCATCAAGTCTTGCGGAAATTTCGTTTTCTAAACCTGAAAGAAAATCATGGTAGCACTCATCTCACGATGACAGTCTCCAGTAATGCGAATAGCAATCGAACAATGTAGCGAGAGACTCAATTCCTGAATCATGTTTATTTAGCACGTGTACTTGCAATTCTGAGACTTTCGCTGCTTCGACTTCTATATCGTCCCACTTCTATATCGTCCCACTTTGCTGTGGCCCTCGCTTGCCAAGGTTGACCATGAGCATGGAGGCATAACGACGTCTGTATGACACCGACGCAGTGACGACAGGATGACAAAGAACGAATGAAAGTGATGGATCGACAAAGGCGTAAAACGACGACGGCTTGACGACAATGCGATTTAGATTCTTAAATTATGACAGTGTTATAACGACTACCACGTGACGAAGACGACATGGTGAAAGTGAGATAACGATGACTGCATGATGACCATGGCGTGGGGATTATTGTATCACGAACGCAGTATGGACGACTATAGCATGACGGCAACGTCATGCGAGGAGTCGGATGACTAAAATGAATTGACGATGATGGCACGACCACGACGCCATTACGACGCCTCCCTGACAGCGGAGGCCAGATACAGGCTGTGTGACGCTGACGGCTTAACAAGGTTGGCATAATGCCGATTGATTGAAGACAATCTGATTACAATGCACTGATGAAGAAAGGTTCACTTCGTTGGAACGACAAAGGTAGTATGACGACGGCATAACGACAATATGGGACGGTTTTAATGAAGTGATGACAATGATAGAACGACAGCGTTGTGACTACGGCATGGCCATGACTGTGCGACGACGTTGACTTGATGATGGTGGCATGACGAGAGTTGAATGAGAAAGCTTGAATGGCGATGATGGCCTCGCGAGAGAAAATCATAAAGCTGAGATGATGACAATGTAAAGACCACGACGGCATCACCAGCAGGAGCACGCACCTATAGGCGAAATCAGGTAGACAACTTGGACGACGGGGCCGACGGAAGAGGATAGATAGATAGATATTCCAGAAATGGCTGAAGTACGCAAATAATGGTATTCTCATTAAAAATTAAATGTTCCAAGTTCAGCTTCCATGCTAAGCACAATTGTGGTAGCTTATTTTGTGAACAGCATAATTCCTTCTCTGACACTCGATAAATTTCTCTTCTATCTTAGCAACACCTAAACATGGTTTATGAATATGCACATTTTCATCTTGAAAAAGCTGATCGACACTCCGCCGCAATAGTTTACGGTACAGGATGATTACGAAAAAAATCACTCAGGATGAGTCCTTGTAGCGATGCCTAAGTGACCTTAAGGCGAAGTCATGCTCAAGACAATGACTTCGACCATCAACCTTTGGTCTTTCCTTTCACTTAGTACCACATTCAAACCCATTTCAGTGGTTTTTGAGTGTTAATCGTTTCTCGTTGAGTCATTGTCATTTTTGCCGTGTCATGATCATGACTGATTTCTACCATCATCCTTTAGTGTTTCCTTCACTTAGTGCACACATCCGAACCTATTCCAGCTGTATTACAACGTAAGCTGTTATGGGCTCATTCCAATAGCCGTTTCGGTTCGCGACGGTGTCCGCCGCCGCTGGCCGCTGTAACCGCTATCGCCGGGAATGCGAAAAAAAAGTACTGGGTTCCCGCCGGGATCGAACCTGTGCCAACTGCTTGCATTCAGATACTCTACCACTGAGCCACGCAAGCGCTTGCTGTGAGGTAGCCGAAAAATGCCCTATAAGTGCGCCCTATAGGCAGGCGCGCAGGCGCCGACGACGAGATGCAATTCAGATGAGGCGCTCAATGAGCGCGATCCCGAGCCTCCGCCATTAAGTTGGCGCCATGTAGTTAAGGTGCCTGCAAACGCATCGCGCCCGACATGCAAGTTGCATATAGCAGTTTCATGCTGTATGTAACTGGACCTGGTTAACTCAAGCAGGCTAGGTGACTATTTGTCCCCAGCCCGTTTTGAAGATTCCAATAAACAATCACTGATCATCATCATCAACAACAAGCTACCGTGCCATGGATCAAGGGATGTGAAATGTACGCCACATATTCTGGACACCTCATCGGTACACGTTATGGCGTCTCCTTGCGAGGTACGAATCGCTGTTGAAGAAGCGAATGGTAGAGCTACGTGCGTGGCTACAACCAGACATAATCGGGCTCAACAGACTGCTATGTAGAGATCAATGCAAGCCGCAGCTCATCGTCGACGCCGGGCGGTCAGTTCAGATCATTCACGTCAAAACGATGCGAAGAGACTTTGACGCGAAGACCCTGTTGTGCGTGGTGCTGAAATTGGAGCTACTCTTGAGCCGCTCCACCAGCTTACGCTGATTGGGCTGCGTTCGCTGCACAGGCCTGTGACTTTTTTGAGTGTTATCTTTTTCGCTGAGTCATTGTCAATTATTTATCATTCATGGTAATTATTAAGTCATTGTTGTGTTCTACTATCGTTATCGTGACTATCATAACCAGACTTGCACCCATTACCACCATTAATTCTTGATTATTTGGCATTGGTTTTCATTTGCCCATTATTCCCCATTGCCATATTCATTATCATACTTAATAAAATAATATCACGATAATTTATTGCTATTTATATTCCTCAAGTAATTACCTACCGGTTGATATATAATGTTATGGGGTAATGATCTTATTGAGTTATCGATTTTTTGTACATATTTTTGCGATTTTGTGTCCGATTCATGGCTCCACTTTTTCAAGGTCACCTCACAACGAGACATATAAGGCTTTCGCATAAAAAATTGCGCCAAGCCCGCGTGCATAGCATCGAATTTTATGTTTCCGTGAAGTGTAGCCCTTGTGAGCTACATGGTGTTCCAATAAATTAGAAGCGTAATGTATTAGAGTACAAATCCTGCTTTGGATCCTACGTTTTCTAGATTTATGTGGCCGATTGTACTACCTCCTCTCTCTGTCTGTTTTTATCCGCATACAATCCTGCCGTAAGCACGTACGTTCTACTGTATATAAAAATGAGTACAGTCAGTTACGCAACCCATTGGAGGATGTAGCAATATACATGATAGCCAAAAATGCGAATGCTCATTGCGTGATTTGTTATCCTGACCACACAAATGTAAGCTGCATTGCTTGGGATAAAACATTTTCTTGCATGAAACAATGCTTACAGTTTACTTTGTATTACGGCGTTTGCACCTAGCGACATAATGTTTCTCAAGGAGCACACCGCAATTTGGGCTCAGGCAACCAGAAGTAGAGGTGTCTCCGAAACCGTGAGAATGAAAATACCCATCCAAAAGGAGGTAATGGTTCAAGAGTTGTATAGGATAGATATAATATAGGAGCCGAAGTTTAGGTAATGAAAGGGTTAATTAACCGTCAGGTCTTTCTCATCATTGTGATCAATAAATATCAACATCAGCAATGGCTCGAGCGTCATCGTATTCTTCCACAGCTGGCTCGTTGGCGACCCTCGGTGCAACTGCGCGAACGCGTTCGTGCCACTACTCACGCGTTCGTCGTTTTCTTCCACAGCTGGGTCCGTTGCCGCTCATCATTCCAGCGTAGAATTTGACAATGGGACAACCCCGAACATCGACAAGAGCGCCTCTATAGACTTGACGCCGGTTTGCGATTCCGACTTCCACTTCGGATGCGGAGAGGCCAGGAAACACTTATCCATCGATTACGGCTTGGTGTGGCGTACACTGGCAAATACCTTCACAAGATTGGACGAGAACGGGACCCTGATTGTAGCGTCTGTCACACCCCGAGACAATAGAACACATACTTTGCGTGTGCCCTCAATATGCGACCGAGCGAAGGACACTAAAACATATTGTTGACTGTTTGGACTCCCGCCCCTTTTCGGAAGCGAAGGTTTTAGGCGCATGGAGAAGCGTTGATCATGCCCAGCGCACCATAAGATCACTTTTGAACTTTATGTGTGAGACGGGCTTAGACGGTCGTCTCTAGGAACTGTGCAGTGTGCAGTGCGCGAAATGTGTTTGTGGGATGACATTCTGTGTGGACAACACTACTCCTGCGTGTAGTGTGTGAAAAGTGCACAACCGCGTATTGGACAACGTGTGTAAATAGTAGCTCATTGTACATTATCATAATCACCTATCACCTACCTCTCTCTGTATCTGCCACTTCCCCTTACCCCAGTGAGGAGTAGCAGGCTAGAGACACGCTCTCCAGGCCGACCTCTCCTCCCTTCTCTTCATTAAAATCTGCTCTCTCTCTCTCTCTCTACTTCGCTTCTGTCGTCGTAATGGGGTGGCCGCGTCTACGGGGATGTGAGCCATTCCTTAAGGGAGTACGAGCGATTCATTGTTCGTGTAAGTTGCTCCTCTGGGTGTGGTAGGAAAAGGACGTGCGCTAACCCCTAATGTGTAGGGGTCAGCGTCATTAAAGAAACCTAAAGGGAACACTAAGGTCACCGAAAGATTTTTATTGCGATAGCAATTATATGGACACTCAAAAGCAGATTTCTGCCGTCGGCGTCGCCGTCGCCGTGAGGTTCCGTATGACGTCAATGGAGATGAAATCGTCGCCGCGCGCCGAACGCTGTATGTGCGAGTGAAAGGGCGCGAGGGACGCGCGCTTTCACGGGGAGTGAACGCACGGCGGATAACAAACGCGCGTTCTGCGCTGTGCTCCCTTAAGGGCTGCAGAAGTAGGCGTCTCTTTCCTCCTCTACAATCACCATATATGTAGAGCAAACGTGCCTTCTTCCGACGCACGAAAGGCCGTGGGGGGGGGGAGGGGGAGGGAAGGTAGGCGACGTTTAGCTGCGACACCAAGTGCCTATTTATATCAGAGGCTCCGGCAACAGTCACCAACACCGCACGCATTTTGAGCGAACGCGGGCAAAACGCCGACGGCGTCGACAACAGTTCTGCGTGTTGACGGTGCTGCTGCATGTCCAAGTTTATACAGCTGATAAAGCTGCTATCCTTACTCCGTATAGCTCTCTTCAAATTTGCTATCGCCATTGATGCTTCGCCTTACAGGTTAAACTGCGACAACTTTTTTTTTATTTCTTCTTTTCCCTTGAAATATTGCCAAACAATTTTGCATTCTTCAGACGCAGCCGCGGCGTAAAGAACCACTGTCGGTATAGGCAAAGTTAGGTAACTTAACGAAACGCCTTCTGCTATTTGGGACACCACTGAAACCCACAATGAAAGTTAAAATGCGAGCGTTCTTCTTAATGCACATTTTCTCACTTTTCTTTTATTTAGTACAAAGCTGCAAGTATGCACAAAGCAAGGAAATGGAAATCATACTGTGTCGCCATTTTTTCCACTTTCTGCGGCGCGAAATTGAACAGAAAAAAAAAACGCGCCAACTGATCACAATGCCAGCGTCGCAAAGTAAACTGGCAAGAAAGCCCATAACATGAGCGAGATTGCCTAAGGAGACAAAAAGAATGTCATCCGGCCATAACTTTACGGTTGAACGGCCACGTGCACGACGTGACAGGCAGCTTGAACCTTGATGCAACGCTACGCACGTATTGACCGCTAGAGTGCTTCATCGTACAGCAGGAGGGAAGTCGCTGATGCGCAACGCCGCTCGGCTCCCTTTCCGGAGGGGAGACCGCTATGATGCAAAACCACATACACTGCCTCCGGCTGTTCGGCGTACTGCTAGCAGCGATATTTTCTTTCAGGAGACTTTTCTCCTTCCCCATGGTTATATTGATTTATTTTTCTTGGTATGGGTACAGATATGGCTCAGGCCTCGTTAGTTTCTTACTTCTTTCGTTTTTCTGTTTTTTTTTTGTTTTTGCGTGGAAATTTCACAAAGACTTGCTTTTATAACTGATGGCACATTTCATTGGAAAACCCACATAAATCTGGTACGATTTGGCTTACATGCACTGCTCAACAATAGGAACTGTTCTGAAGGCGTGTCAGCGGTTCAGGCTTCCATTTCTCCTGCTCCAAAACAGCGTATAACTGGTTTCACAGAGATGGATTTCATTGTAATCTTTTGAAGAGCGGAACTCAGTGTTGGCTAAAAATTTTATCTGATGCTGGCTGGAAAGAATTTTAAATCGAATCTACATGCCGAAAGAAACTGCAGCAGGAGCGGATACAAACATATCTCGCTTGCGCATGTTCATATCCGTGAAAGCGACGAAACACTGCAGAGAGCAAAATAAGAAAGCACTAAAAAAACGTAGCGGGCCTGTGAGCTTTATGAAATCACGAATCGAGGATCAGGGAAACAGTCACTCCATACCGACATGGTAATTTCACTTTGGTTTGTGATGCTGCCATATTATTAGTGAGGCTGCAATTAGACGCATACTCCTTATCATTTCTTTTATCTGAGGCGTTTAACACAGTCGTCTCCTTCATAATGTTGGGACGCGCTGCAAGGCTGAGCTAAGCGAGTACAGGCAACACGCATCCCAAACAACAACTGAACTTTTATTCACTCCGAAGAAAAGTGACGTGGTTGCTTGCGCATGCGCCTCTTGGCATTGCGCACGGAAGCGCCGTTTCGTGGCGCTACAATACTCCCCCCCTAGTGGATGGATCCACAGTGAGCTGCGGTTCATAAGTTTATTCGCAACGGAGGTCTTCTGCGCCGTCCACTCCGTGTGAACCTTTCGACGACTGGTTGAGCCGGTTCAGTCTGTTCTGCTGGTAGTCCTTGTGGCTGTAGAACTCGAGATGACGAACGCAATTCACTGTTGCTGTCCACATGCGCTGGTTTTACGCGGTCAAGCGAAACCACGTCCTGACGGCCACCTCGGTCGATCGTGATGCGCTTTTCTCCTCGTTTCACCACCTTGAACGGCCCGTCATACGGGGGCTGGAGTGGACGCTGTACGGCGTCGTGCCTTACAAACACGTGAGAGCAGGAGGAGAGATCACTGTGGACGTCGACAAACCGTGGTGCTGGCAGACGCGGAGGGACAGCGCGTAGCTTACTCATAATGTCCCGCAGTCGCAGGGCGTAATCGTTGTTGGCCTGGGCGTTTGCATTTTTACTGTCAGCGACAAACTCCCCCGGAAGGCGAAGTGTTGAGCCGTATACGAGTTCAGCCGAGCCGCAGCCAATGTTCCCTTTCAGAGACGTCCTAATTCCCAATAAAACCAGGGGTAGCGCCTCTACCCAACTGTGACTTGAAGTTGGCGTCAGGCTAGTCTTTAGCTGGCGATGGAACCTTTCCACCATACCGTTGCTGATGGGATGGTAGGCCGTGGTTCTGATGCACATGATTCCTAGGAGCGGCGTAATGTTCCCGAATAGGGCAGACTCGGATTGCGTTCCGCGATCCGTTGTCAGTGTTGATGGATCGCCGAATCGCGCTACCCAGTGGTAGATGAAAGCGCGGGCCACAGTGTCGGCGGTCATATCTGGGATGGGGACGGCCTCCGGCCACCGTGTGAAGTGGTCTACGCAAGTTAGTAAGTAGTTTTGCCCTCGGAAATAAGGCAACGGTCCCACAAGGTCCAAATGCACATAGGAAAGTCGAGTGTCCGGCTCGGGGAAGGATCCTAAGGGGGTCACCGTATGGCGCTCAACTTTGGAACGCTGACATGATAGGCACTCCCGTGTCCAACGTCGGACATCCCGGTTTATTCCGGGCCACACGAACCTAGCTGTGCACAGCCGTTGAGTGGCTCGAATCCCCGGATGCGAGAGGCCGTGCAGCAATACATAAATGTTGCGGCGAAGATCATGGGGCACGAACGGTCTGGCCTTACCTGTGGACAAGTCACAGCATACCGATCCTGTCGGTCCATCCACCCATTGTAGCTTCAAGGCGCTGGTTGTGGACTTCAGTAGGTGTTTCAACTCCCTGTCGCTGTGTTGAGCGGTCGTTAGTGCGGTGAAGTCAATGCCGTTTGGTAGGCTGATGGCGTTCACTGTGCTGCGCGAAAGAGCATCTGCCGCTGCATTGTCCTTCCCGCTAACATGGCGTATATCCGTCGTGAATTCTGCGATGTATGACATTTGGCGGAGCTCTCGTGCCACGTGTGCACCCGTGTCTGAGTTGATCGCGCGCAATGCGTAAGTCAGCGGCTTGTGATCCGTGAGTACAAAAAATTCTCGCCCTTCTACATAGTGGCGGCAATGTCGTATAGCAGCCTATATGGCCAGGAGCTCCCTACCAAAGGTGCTGTACCGTCGTTCGGACGGGCTCAATTTTCTGGAGAAGAAGGAAATTGGTCGCCACCTTCCGCTCGACTTCTGCTGCAATACGGCTCCAATAGCTGCGTCGGAGGCGCCCACCATTAGGCATTGCGGAACCCCGGGCTGTGGGTACACGAGCAGAGCGGCATTCGCGAGAGCCTCCTTAATATGCAGGAACGCTTCAACGGCTTGGTCGTTCCACTGAATGGTGCTTGCATTACTCCCCGATGCTGCTAGTAGGCTGTGCAGCGGGTGAAGTATGTGGGCGCACTTCGGAACGAACCTACGGTAGAAGTTTACAAGTCCCAGGGACTCTCGGAGCTGGCGGATAGTCTTTGGCTGTGGAATCCGTCGCACTGCTTCGACCTTGTCCTGATGTGCTTGCACTCCCGCGCTTGAAATGCTGTGGCCCAAAAATGGTAGCAATGGTACCCCGAACACGCACTTGGCCATATTGATAACGATCCCGTGCTCTGCCAGTCGCTGTAGTACGCAGCGTAGATGACCCTCGTGCTCTTCGGACGTGCGGCTAGCAATCAGCAGGTCATTCAGGTAAACCTTGCAGAAGTCGAGGCCCCGGACAACGCCATCCATAAACCGTTGAAAAGTTTGCCCTGCATTCCGTAAGCCGAAAGGCATCCGTAGAAATTCGAACATTCCGAATGGCGTTGTTATTGCAGTCTTGGGAACATCCTCTGGTGCTACCGGTATCTGATGATATGCTCTCACCAGATCTATTTTTGAGAAAATGTAAGTGCCATGCAGGCAGGAGATGAGGTCGTGGATGTGCGGCACTGGGTAACGCTCCGGTACAGTCACACAGTTTAGTGCCCTATAATCCCCACAAGGACGCCAGTCGCCGCCTGTTGATTTGGGGACCATGTGAAGAGGCGACACATATGGGCTGGACGAAGGGCCTACTATGCCGAGTTCCATCATATGCGAAAACACCTGTCAGGCTAGCCGTAGCTTCTCGGGTGAAAGACGCCGTGGCTGCGCGTAGACCGGTGGTCCTGTGATTTCTATGTGATGCTGAACATTGTGTTTCACTTCGGCAAATGTCTGTTGCTATCGCGTCAGCTCTGGGAACTCTTGTACTATGGTGGTGAAGCGCGATTCTCCGGACAGACGGGGTAATGTCGGGTTGAGAGGAGGCCACCAACACGGCTTGCCTTTTACCAGTGCACGACATACAGGATCCTGAAGCTGTTTGTTCCGAACATCGACCAGCAGACCGAACTATTGCAGAAAGTCAGCGCCCAATATGGCGAACTTGACATCAGCGGCTATGAACACCCATTTGAACGTTCTGTTGAAACCGAAATTCTGCGTGAGCGAACGATGTCCGTATGTTCGTATCACCGTGTTATTTACGGCTTGGAGTGGGGACGTACTAGGGTTCTTCCTTTCGGCTTGTGACGCGGGTATCACGCTCACCTCGGCGCCTGTATCGACTAAGAAACGAGCCCCGTTCTTGCGGTCGGTAACAAAAAATACCGAGGGACGACTTGAAGGCAACATAGAAGCACTGGTCGCCCTCAGTGCTTGCCGCTGTCGTTTCCCGAGCGCGCGCAGGGTGGAACGCAGTTACGCGCAGCATTTCCGAACCGCCGATGATACCAGCATATATTCTCCCGTTGAGGTTGCGATAGCGACGTGTTTGGCTCGCTTAACTTTGGTGCATTCCTGCTTGTGCGCAAAGCTGATAACGTTTCGGTGAGCCGAGAAATATCGTCACGCTTTTGCTGAAGTTCGTCCTGAGCATGTTGTGCTCGCACGGAAGCCAGTAATGCGGGGTGCGGTGATCGCCATGAGACGATCAGCAAGCTCGGCGACCGCAGGTAGGTCTTTCTGTTTGACGCAGCGACAACCAAGCGGACATTTGACGGCAGCTTTTCCAAAAAGAGTCTCGGAATAATGCTCCGTCTCCATTGTTTGTTGTTTCGCCGCGCAATAGTTGCATCTGCCGCAACAGCTGACTGGGAGTACGGTCGCCGAGGTCCGTGTCGCGAAGCAGTTGCTGAAGTCGCTGCGATTCGGAGGGCGTGGCACGGCGGATGAGGGTCTCTTTTAGCGTTGCGTATGCTTTTTCAGCAGGCGGGTAGAGTAAAAGATCCCGTATTTTACTGGCTATGGGCGGCGGGAGACTGCTTACGACGTAGTGGTATTTGGTAAGGTCTGCTGTGATGCGTCGTGCTGCGAACTGCGCTTCTACTTGAATAAACCAGAGTGCGGGGTCTGCGGTCCAAAAGGGGGGCAGCTTACCGTCGACTGAAGAGACTGTCGGCGTAGCGTCCATCGTGGACGTCGAAGTCATAGTCGTGGAGTCCGTCGTCGACCACGAAGTCATAGCGACATTGATGCTCAACCCCGGTGGCTGCACCACTATTCCGGGTCACCAATGTTGGGACGCGCTGCAAGGCTGAGCCAAGCGAGTACAGGCAACACGCATCCCAAACAACAACTGAACTTTTAATCACTCCGAAGAAAAGTGACTAGGTTCCTCGCGCATGCGCTCTTAGCATTGCGCACGGAAGCGCCGTTTTGTGGCGCTACAATAGCTAAGCACGGTTACTGCTGTTCCTGCATCTGGCTGTGATTTAAGGTTCATACTAAAGTAATAACGCCAACAGTTTCACAGAATAAAGGCATTCCTTTAGAAGTTATGTGCTTTCTTCATACTGTAAGGCGAGGACCTTAGTTTGTTCTAATGTCTGATTATTATTTAAAAATTTTGCCTCCGTTGTGCAGTACATACACAACGCATTGTTTATGCCAATTTTTTATTTCACATTTGTGATTTTTTGAGCCTGACATTAGGACTGCTGTATTAGCTTCAAACTATTTGTATTCGTCAAGATATTCGTCACGGTCACAATTCAGACCTCTGTGACTACCTCAAAGAGATCAACTAGCTACTACTTGACGACTTGTAATAACCGACTAAAATATACATTTGACAACTTTGAGCACTTCAGCAGTGGTAAGATTCAGATTGCAAATAAAAAAAGCCGTCTGTGTACCCAAGTCAGATAAAACGTTCCCTAGCTTAACATGCAACCGCTTGCCAGAGTAATGGGTGGCTCAAGCAGAAACACGTAATCGCTGCATCTGATTTGAACAAACCGGTGGAAACAACACTCTGCCGCGAATACGCATAAATGCCACCACACGAAGCGCTGTGCCACGTATACAAGTTGCAGAAGACACGTGACAATAACTTCGTATGATAGTGGTCATGGTCTCAGGTCCAAGATGAGAGTTGCTCTGAACGCTTTGCGTCGAAGGGTGGTGCTTTGAAGCAACAAGGCGAATGTGTTCAGTGCGATCGATATCAACCAGATACGCTTGAGTCGCGACAGTTCTCAGAGCGCTGAATAGCAACCAAGACTTAACAATAAAGAACTATTGGTTTCTTGTGAAGCTATATAACTCTACTTTTCAGCATGTCAATCATAAAGCCTCGTCTTAGAATTTGGCAGGTTGCTTAAGTCGAACCCCTCGACAACTTGCTATAAGGCATTGTTGCTTTACAACAGAATGCTTTCTTTTTACATCTAGTGGCTAGAATATATGGTGACGGGAACGAAATAAACGCACAAGAGTGCAGCTTTATATGACAGGATACAAATATTACGTGATATTCTTGCGAATCGATATTTATGGCGGCTTCTGCGTTTGGCCGACTAATATTTTGCTTAGAGGCATTCAAAACAACGTTTTCTATGATGACACTCTAGTGAATGGTTCTTTTCTATCTTCAAATAAGCATTTCAGAAGCCCATTAAGTAAATTATCGTTTAATATTATTGTAATGGGCAAGTACATGGTTGATCACGTAAACCTAACGCATTATCCATAGGGGATGCGTGTGGTAATAAAGGTAATAAGCGACGTAGTTGTAACGTCAAATGCTATGCTATATTTAGGACAAAAAGAAGCAAGCTTAGAGAGGAAATTGCTTCTTTTTATATTGCTTCTTCTTGCACTGAAACTAAGGAAGACAGAATTTGGAATTACGGGGAAAGCAGCTGCTGCAGCTGATTTATGAAGTCCGAAATGGCGATGTCAATTGCCCTTGTTGCTTAGTTGTGCCGATTCCCCTCTAGGAAGCACATTATGACAAAGCTCGCGCGTGTGTGCCGTTTCGCGATTTTTATTTTTTCCATGCTGAACCAAGCATTGAATGCTCCTTTGTTTTAGGTCTGACTGCTTCGTGCTTCCATTTCACTTCACCTTTTTTAAAGACTGAAACTGCGATTCTAGTGGAGTCTACAGCCTGCTTTTTATAAAGCATAACTGCAGTTTCTGTTAGGAGGGTGGTCGTGCGGCAAACAGCGATATATTACTCTTCCGAGTTGCGGCGTATGACGTCAGCGATATCGCGGTTTTATATTAGTGTTGTTGTTCTGAGAGAAGAAAACATTTTAAGGGGTGGGAAGGGAGGGTAGGCATGTTTTAGAAGCCAGCGTGGTGCTTGTACGAAGACATGTTTGCTGAGTGAACGAAATGGGCAGTTTCGAATTTGTAAAAATGTAAAGGGTAAGCAGCATTTCTGCACCATCACATTGATCTGATGCGACAGACGTATGATCCTGTCTTGGTAATTGCGTGCTGATGTATGTTTTATGGGCGCCTGTCGGTTGTGGTTAAAAAAAGAAAGATGGAACACCCTAGGATATTTTCATCGCTGAACGCATTTACTGTGACAGCAGCATTTTGTCACAGTGAATACGACCATCTTAGTTTTGCTTGGCTCTTCATTTTTCAAACAAATTGCGCTCAACCACTACAGGGGAATATACAAGAATCTGAAGGTCTTAGTGTTGTTTTCTAGGCGGCGGTGGCGGAAGCAGAATTGAGTCGAATACTAATGAATTCACTCATATTAGGATTTATTAATAAAAGATACATTTAAAGTAATGCTTACTTGAGATATGTTTCACGTGGCAATGTAGTAGAAAAAAAGTTGTTTACATAAAAAGGTTGTGAATTTATCTTTTTCACATACACAACTATCATTCCTTAACGCCTTAGGTAGAATTTGCAATGCATGCACAGCAAAAGAACGCTAGTTAGGGCGTATTGGTTGAACAACGACATATTGAAGAAATAGCCCGAGCAACAGGATTAGGAGAAGACGACAACATGGATATTGTACGGCACGCTCCTTAGATAAGTATGAGCACAAGACGAGCAGCACCATACTAGCCAAATTTCTACCCATAGAAAGTAGCCCCGAAAAACTGAAGAACGAAGTATTGAAGAAGTGTAAATACTTCAACCTCACGAGACGCGCGACCTCAGTAAAAATCCGGGAAGAAAACCTATCGTTTTGTCCTATAGATATAGAAAAACTCCTTGAGAAAGAAAGCTTCCCGTTGCGCATCAACATCTCTGAGTGGAAAACATGGCGAAATAAATCTTCGCAGTAAATCATCAGTAAATCGCACTAAATCTTCAGAAGTTCCTCGACTTACCATGCGGGATGTGTTGCTAATAATCCCTGTGCAACTTTATGATTGTGTGAAAAATGAACGGCATTGAAGAAAAAGTGGATTTTCCAAATACATTAGGACCTATGTGATGCCCTGCCGCGACATTCACTCCTTGAAACTGTGGACTATAGCATCGAAATGTACAGCGCCACAAGGTTCCGAAACGCATGCGGAATGAATGTACGCAATTCATAAAGCTCCTTCACTTCCTCATTTGCACTTCCATTGTCGACTTTCGCGGAAGCATGAACGTACAATAGGAAGAAGGCTACATAGGTTCCTGCCTAGTGCCTGTGCTAAGCAACATTTCTTAGTATGATACGACATGAGTGTGGCAGCTGAAACTAGGAACTTCTCCAGTGTCCAAGAGATTGAAGTATGTGCATGAATGTCTTGTATTTTTCAAGACTTTCAGCACCTTTCACGATGAAGTGAAAATATGCTCACCTATTTTTGTCCACTTCCTCAGTGGCCTAACCCTAACAAAAAAGCAACTAGCTCAACGCAAGCTTCTGTTCCTTGACCTTGTGCTCTATATTAACAATGACCACATGTGCTGCAAAATAGGCCTTCGCTCAACAAATGCCACACTTTCGTTTGCATCAGCTCATTCCAAGCTAGTGAAAGGTGTCATTGCCTCTGCTGTCCCGAAGAACGCCCTTTGGACGTCGTGTTCACATGAAATCAAACCGAGCTTTAGATAGCAAGTTTGACGCCTGATGTCTCCTGCATTCAGTGAGGACCTCCTGAGGAGCCATGCCTAACATCAATTGAAAACATTTTTAGGACTGCTACGAAGAGACCTCAGAAAGGGAAGGCTCGAAGAGCTGTGATTTCTCATCTCCATGCTGTATTGGATAGCGTAAATTAATCAGAAGGGGGTATCGGCATCGAATTTGAGCAACACCAGTGTTGTCATCTTTACGTACTTTGTTGTTTGTGCTGTTTGTTTATTATCTACATTGGCAGCCTTTAGGTCTGTCATACTCCCCATATCTGAGTAGACTGCAGCTTTTTGGCGCCATTGTATATCATTATGTAACGTTACTTGTGCAGCTGTTTGGCAAAAACCTGATATTATTTTAGTTTGACATTGTCCATCAATTTCGTATTTGAAAGTAGGTGTACTTGATGAAGACATTCTTGGTGCATTATGTGTATTTTAATTTCGCTGATGTGTCGTCGTGATAAGATTCCCTGGTACTCAGTGTAAAAAAGTTGCAAGTGTGCGAAATCAGTAACATTTTTTGTTTCCATTGTTCGATAGGACAAAGTTAAGGTACAAACCTTTCCGACGCTACGGAAGCGCGGGATTTGACATTACTTTTAAACGTAATGTTTCATTTCACAATTCTTGAAATTCACTGTAGGTGTAAATGAACGTTTAGGCCAGCGGTGAAGAGAACACTTCTTATAGAGCTTTTTGCTTTTCAGGCTTGATGAGTAGTTTTGAAGGCCCTTTGAAGAGCATTCTTGAATTGTGACATAAGATGTTCCACTGAAATTGATTTCACAGGCGAAATGACGCAGAGCCATCAACGAAGCGTGAGCTAGTGTTTCTCTGTATTTCGCAATTCAGCTTTATCAGGTACTTGGTGGCTGTGTACCCTGTGAGCCACTATGTAACGTCGTTGTTTTCCGCCAACCAGAGATTCTCGGTGCATCCTCTAGATGGCGATGTGTTAGGTTTGAAGTTGATCGTCATCATCGTCGTGTGTGCCTCTTTTGTACCACCAACACTGTTTTCACGAGCTTTACGATGACACATGACACTCCTATACATTGTCACAACAAAAGCGGGCAATTGCCTAAATGCAAGGAAAGCCACAGGAAGCGTTTCTTACATTTCAGGGACACTTCATGCTCCTTGCTCGCAATGAAGGGCAGCGTTCTGGGGTCAACTACACATACAATTGCTCGCGCATAGTACAGTTGTACAGGGCGCAGAGTACTCCGAGAAATTGCCTCGTATCCGTTTGATCGTGTGATTAGCTGTTTCAAATAATTAAACACTTCAAAAGCAAACGGGAACAAGGACGCATCTCAGGGGTGATACTATTTGCCGAGTCCCAGTCAATGCTGTGATTATATTTCTTATGGTGTTCAGCCAAGGCGTTTGAGATAGCGTTTCCCTTCCTGACATAATGGAGATGCATCTTGATTGTTCTATGAAGTTTCCACTCTCACAAATGTATGACAAGTTGCAACACTTACTCTGAATTTTGTAGATAACCCCTGGATATCTTGAGACCTCTAGGTGGTCTTCACGCGTGCAAGCTGCTGCTTTGGCTTCTTTGTCGGCACGTACGCAATCTTTACGGCGTAGCTGCTGAAAGTTTTTTTCTCGGGCTTGGCTGGTTCCCGGTATGTACGGGATAGCTGCTTTCGTTGCTACGTTTTATTGGAAAAATTTTCCAGCCGCCTAGGGAAGAGTGAAATTCTTGCGTTTTCAGAGGTTAGGAAGGGTAGTCATTGCTAGAAAGTTCTTTTTTCACTCTGGCTATCGCTTGTTTCCGCTGTGCAGTGTTAGAACAGATGCGGTGCACACGGGAGAAGAGTTCAGCCGCCACGGAGCGTTTGTGCCCATTTGAATGAACCGATTTGAGTTTTGTCTTTACTGGTCTGAGTTTACTTCCAGTATGCACTGCCTTGAAGTCATCATCTAGTGCGTTCGATAAGGACGTCTAGGAAGGCAATCGGCACGTCGTTTTCCTATTCCATAGTTGACTGAATATTTGGCACTAAAGAATTCAGATGATCCAAGAAAGGTGACTCGTCTTGCCAGCGAATCATACAGAAGCAATCGTCCTTGTACCTAACGAAAAGCTTCGAGGCCGGTCTGCATGAATTCAAAACTGAACTTCACACTGTTTTCAGCGCATTATTGACAGACTGCTGAAACCGGAGCGCCCATTGCTTAACCAAGCTTTCGACCATAAAACTGGGTGGTAAAGAGCCAAATATGTATTCCTCGGGCAGAAGTGTAAAAGGTGGCACATTTAGTGCGTCTCGAAAGCCGCGCGTGAAGGCAGCAGTGAGTCGTCGTCGAGTAGTTCTTGGCAGCACCGCACAGCATATCTCATGGGGGCACACACACGACGATCAATTCCACGTCAAAAGATACAATCTGCACCTTTTTATCACTGGAGACATCTTTTAACATGTCAATCATGTTGGCTGATTCCTTCATATATGTGGGCGTAGGTCCTACCAAGGGCCGTAAGACACGGTGCAGGTTTCCGGAGAACTCATACAATAGAGAGCGCGTAAAACACACTATTGCCCGTAAAGGCCCACCAGGTTTGTGGATTTTCGGCCGACGACAAATTTCGGGAAGCCGAAACATTGTGACACAATTACTTGTTTTCGGAGGCACGATTTTGAACACGTTGGACAGTAGCTCTTAAAGCTGGGCCACAGTTTTTTTGACATTCAGTCTAACCCGTCATCGAGCTACGACGTCTATTTGCCATGTAGTCCACACGACATTTTCGTGAACAACTTCTGTGCCATGTACACCTTTGAAATTTCTTATTACTATCACGCGAACGTCGAGCGCACGGCGTTTCAGTGGCCTTGTAGCGGTGAGCGGCATTGCTGAAGCGAACAGCGCAGCAGAATACCTTCCAACCAGAATTCGCCTCACACGACCCCACATAAAGTTGCTAATTCCGCAGTCCCTTGCCCCTACAAGACCGCTGACACGCAATACGGCTGACGCTCGCATGATATTCCTAAAAGATTGCAAGGATGTACATGTCATCCTTGTCCACTGCACTATTCCTCCTTCCTCCCTTCGAAATACTTGCGCTGTTGCCACCTATCACGAGGTCTGCGTTAGCGCAATACCTTGCGCTGATTCATTAGCACTGTTGCTGTGTGGTAGTGCTTTGTAGGTCGTTTTCAAACCAAGCTTGTGTAATGTGTTGGCTAGTGCTTGTGGAGTTTTCGTATACAGTGCTAGACTCGATGCTACAAATTTCACGTAGGAAATAAAGGTTCCACTATAGCGCAGTATTTAACACGCCCAAATACGAAATGAACATTACTGTAATCATATATGTTCTAGACCCTGCTAAAGTGGTTGGGGACAACGTTTTTATTTTATTCACATTATGACGATAGTGAAGCTGGAGATTACGAGGAGGCCTGACGACAACCGGAGAACACCGATGACGACAATTGTCGACGTAACCATAACGAAATGGCCCGGCATACAAGGCATAACCAATTTCAAGCAACTAACTACTCTGAGAATAAATTTTCTAGTCCACCGAGAAAAATAACCTTGCACTCGGCTGCGCGACGCTTGAAACAGCCAAGCTGGGCGATCTTAGCCCAGTGGTGATGATATTTTCTTTTCGCAACGTCTCTGACTTACGGCCGTCATAGCGCGTTGCATAGCGCAGCTTGCAACAACGACACCACGTTCCAATGCCGGCATCACGTTCCAGGCCACCCGCTCCGTGAATGCGTCTTTCGCTCTCTCTCTCTCTCATAGAGCGCATAACCTCTTCACCTCACAGAGCACGAGCGTACGAACGCGCCAGCTGTGGATGAAGACGACGACGCTCGAACGCAATCAGATGGCTCGCATAAATGCATGCTCTGCAAGCGTGGCTTTATAGCCTACGCTTGCAGAGCATGGGTTGGCTGTATAGCTTAAGAAGAAGAAGCCGAATCGAACGGCCACGTCTGCGATGAGCTCTGCTGGAAGCAGCGCATCGGCCCTTGGCCGAGGATTCCACCGCCGTCAACTACTGATTCCGTTAATATAAGGTCGTTCTCCCTCGTCTACCAACTGGCAATACCGTTCAGTACACAATTCAGATTTCCTGCATGTAGACCTGTGGTCGCCGTATCGGGCCCCGGACTTTCGCGATGCACTCCTTTGAGCTCTGAATGCAGCTGATATCCTCGGCGCTGGACAGTACCAGATGAGCCATTTGTGGCTAGTAACATGCGTTAATAGCACCGCGAAACAGAAACTTGTCGACAAAGGCGAGTTGCTGGTGAAGGGCCTCAAGTGCCTTGTCATAGACCCGGAATGCAAAAATATCAAGATGAAGCTTCTTTGACTTCCCCCGCACCTCGAACAGAGGCGGATTGCTGAAGCGCTAGAACCTTATGGAACAGTGAAGTCTATCACGACAGAAATGTGGCGGTGTGACGGCATGGAGGGTTGGCAAATGAATAATCGCGACGTGGCGTTTACACTGAAGGACGGAGTCTCTGCTAGTAATCTGCCTCACCTATTGAGCATATACGGACACCAGTGCCTTGTCTTGGTTCTTGGCCGATCCATAGTCGGGCATATCTGGCGACAGTGTAGGACACCACGCACTGTCACCGTAACTGTCACCGCTACGCTCACATTGCAGATGCATGTATCGGAACCTATGCTGACAAGCTTCGTGGAAATAGACCAGCTGAGGATGAGACCATCACCGATCATCTAATGGATGTGAGTGAGGTTGCGGATGCCACCGGTGAAACACCCGCTGATACTCATCGACAGGAAGAGACAAAGCCTTCATCGGCTGACGATAGCCTTAGCCCGAAGCCTGCCGCTGTGGAAGATACTAAGTTGCCTGACGATGAACCAACTATGTCATGGGCAGCATTGCCACCAGTTCAAGACCGCCCGCCATCAGTGGAATCAGGATCGATGTGTGAGGTTACTAAGAAGCGTCCAGTGCCAGCTGATAACCCATCGCCCGCGGGAAAGGAGGCCCGGGTTCCCAAAGTGTCAAAGTTGACAAAACCGCTCCGGGGAACGCCTACGCCCGCAGATGTCTTTTGTGTTGAAGTGCAGCAAAAGGTCGCCAGTGCATCACCTCATCAAGAAGGGAGTGATGCACCCCTAGAGCAGCGTGTGAAAGCTGCACCAACATAGGTGATCATGGCGGGCGTTCTTCCCTTCGACTTTTGTACTTTAAATGTGCGTGCCTTACGCAGTAAACGACGGCAAGTTCACCTCCTTTAGTTTCTACGCAATAGGAAATTAGATATTGCTGCTATCCAAGAAACAAAAATTGAATCCGATGAAAACACAGAAGTAGCTATAACTCCATTTCCATCTGACTGTGTTTGTGTTCCATGAGGGAGGTAGTGGCCGAATACTGCCCAAGGGAGGCCAATTCCTGTTCTGGTGAGAGAGTGACTTTTGATGAAGCTTAGCGGGCCTTCCTAGTTTGGTTGTACCTGAACTAGCATAGCCCCGCTAGCTCTCGGCAATTATTTTCTTTTCTTGCCGGTGTTAGGCACCACTCCATGCCTGAAAATGTAATGGACTGGAGTAGGATTCGAACTTATGACCTTTAGATTTGAAGCCGGGTATTCTACCTCTACTCCACGCCACCACTACGCTAGCGCTAGGAATACGCTAGCGCAAGACAGGGGTAATTGGAGATCGCAGGGAGAGGCCTTCGTCCTGCAGCGGACATAAAATAGCCTGATGATGATGATGATGATGATGATGATGATGATGATGATGATGATGTTTGTGTAAGCCATGCAGTAGGAGTTTCCGCTGGTTGTATGTTATTCGTTAGAAGACAATTACAATGTGATGTGCTGCGTTTGTTTACAGATAGAGAAGGGCGCCTAATATGGTGTGATAATGATATCAGTGGTATTACTTTATATTTGTGTGTGTTTATGCCTCGAACAAGCTACGTGAACGAGAGTTTCTTTTTACGTCTAGAACATCATTTTTATTTATTTTTTTATTTCATAATACCCCTAAAGGCCCCCGAAGGGGTATTACATAGGGGGTACGGATACATGAAAAAATGCGAGCTTTGCGCGTTACCGAAAAAAAAGAAAAGGAAAAGAATTATACATAAGTACGATGACTAGCAACATACACAAATAAAACAGTATACGAAATAGATTAGTCGAGTTACAACTTAAAACAAATTAAGGGCATAAATAGATACAGTGTACAAGAAGCAATACGAGGTCTTGCTGGAAACTGCGTCAGTTGTCATCTTAACAAATTAATAAGACATGTATACACTTATACAACGTACACGCAGAACGGTAAAACAAATGATCAAAACAATATATACACTGAACAACGTATGAAGAAACGCTAAAATAGTACATGATGGATATTTACGCGTAACCGTTGCGTAAAAGTTTCTGAAAGGTTGCGAAATCGGTTTGAGTAGCAATGTGTGATGGCAGGTTATTCCATGCAACTATTGTTCGGGGAACGAAGGAGTTAGCATAGTGAGCTGAGCGACAACTTATGCGTTTTATCTTGAAGATATGGTCTGTGCGTGGAAAGAAGGCTGTCGCTGGTTCGAAGATATGGTGAAGGCGCGGATGCTGATGAAGTTTGTGCAGCAGCGAAAGGCGGGCAATTCTGCGGCGATAGGATAAGTCGTCAAGCTGAGCGCGAAGTTTTAGTGCTGAAATGCTAGTATAGGGTGAATAATCAGAAAAAATGAAACGGACCGCGCGGTTTTGCAGTGATTCGATTTCATGGGTGATATTTTGACAAGGACCCCAGATGGCTGATGCATACTCTATTTTTGGGCGCATTAATGTGATGTATGCTAGTCTGCGTAGTTTAGCTGGAGCATGCTTAAGGTTGCGTTTGAGGAGGCCTAATGAGCGGTTAGCTGATGCCAACGTCAGGCGGATGTGATGATGCCACATTAGATCAGACTGTAAGTGAACCCCAAGATACTTATATGAAGTTGTAAGTTCAATTATGTTGTTATTTATTACGTACGATGTTGGAATACGGTGACTGCGCCTAGTAAATGATAACTTCGTTTTAGCTGTATTAAGAGTCATCAACCATGTTGAACACCATGTGTTAATAGCGTTAAGATTGGTTTGAAGAACATGTTTGTCATTGTCACATGAAATTAATCGATATATTACGCAGTCATCGGCGAAAAGTCTGATGTGGGAAGACACACAGTTAGGCAAGTCATTATTATATATTAAGAAGAGTAAAGGGCCAAGAACGCTGCCCTGCGGAACACAGGAGGTTACTTTGGTAGAAGGGGAATTGCTGTTGTTAACAGATGTGTATCGTACTCTGGATGAGAGGAAATCCTTGATCCATCCAATAACGGTTGAGTGTATGTTAAGGTTCATTAGCTTCAGTACAAGTCTATGGTGAGGAACGCGATCGAAAGCTTTTGAGAAAACCAGGAAGATAGCATCAACTTGAAACCCGAGGTCTAGGTATGAATGTAAGTCATGTAAAAAGCCGGCTAACTGTTTGTCGCATGAATAACCCCGACGAAAGCCATGTTGGTAATCAACGATAATTTTGTGGTCTTCTAAGTAGTTAATAATTTCGGTATACAAGATGTGTTCAAGTAATTTGCAAATAGTACTAGTTAAGGAGATGGGGCGATAATTCAATGGATGAGTTCGGTCTCCAGTCTTAAAAATGGGTATGACTTTTGCCACCTTCCATTTGTGCGGAATAGTGTTGGTTGATAAAGACTGCGAGAAGAGTGCACACAATAGAGGTGATAAACTAGGTGACAAATGTTTTAACACTTTATTATTAATGCCAGTGTGATCAGATGCCGAAGAAACTTTAAGTTTATTTAGTAAAGAAGAAATACCTCCTTCGCTAACAATTATTTCTGGCATTGATATGTTAGTGAGATTGTCAAGGGATGGTGATAATGTGGTGTCTTCCTGTGTGAATACAGATGAAAATGCGCTATTCAATAAATCGGCACACTCCGAGTGGTGGACCATATCACCGTGCTCATTAACGAGTGTTATATCGGGATAGCTCTTCGGGTTTATTACGCGCCAAAAACGTTGAGGATTGTTAGTGAGCATAGAATATAGGTCATGGGTAAAGAAATGTCGTTTAGATGATTTTAGCAGTGACATGATATTGCTTATCGCAGGTCTTATAACGATGCCAGGAATCTGAGACGCTGTCTTTGTTGGTTTTACGATATAAACGCTTTTTCTTATTATTAAGGCGCCGAAGCTTTACAGTAAACCACGGGGCTGTCGGAGTGCAGGCTATTTTTGTTAGAGGGACGAATCGCTTAATTAGTTCAGTAAGAGTGGTTTTAAGTTCCGCCCAGTTACGTTCAATGGTTTGAAATTCGTATCTATTGAGGAAATGTAACAAAAGTCAGATAGTGCGGAGCTTATGCTGTCAAAATCCGCTCTATTGTAACATTGGATGTATTTATCATAGCTCGGACGTCTTGGAAGGGAAACTGCAAGACTACCTGTTATGATATCATGATCAGATAGCCCATCTTGATGAGTTAAGTCGAAGCACACATCAGGATCACTGGTTAATACTAGATCTAAAATATTAGTGGATGTAGCCGAAGATCGCGTGGGACGGGTGATAAGCTGTGTTAAAGAAAAGTCGAGACATGACTGCAGGAAACTGTGTGCCTCAGATAGGTAGGTTGCAGTTGAAAGGTTAGCCCATTCAATACCGGGGAAGTTAAAATCACCGATGATTAGTACTACAGATTTAGGAAAACGAACAGTAATGATTTCAAGAAGCCGTTGGAATTCACGAGAAAACGTATTGTCCATGTCAGGAGGTCGATAAAAAGCACCAATGATTATAAGGCCTGCTTTATGTTTTTATTCAAACGTATAGCTTCACTGGCTTTACTCAACAATAAAACAATAACAAAACATAGACGTTTCGCCACCTATGCGGGTGGCATCGTCAGTACACAAATGGCGTCCCATGAAAGAGTACATCAACTTATATCTTGCCGTAAACATCCGGCAAAGGACCACGATTACTGTTGCATGCATTTTGATTATGACGGATGAACCATGATTCGATGAATTTCCTTGGGCCCCATCGTTGTTCCCGTGCCAGCGTCGTCACATTATCGAAATCGAACACGTGTCCTTTCGTCAGGCAGTGATCGACTAATTCCGTCTTGGCACGTGTTGAATGTGTGGCTTTGGTGACGTCCCTGACGTGTTCCTTGATGCGAGTATGACGTCGTCGACCGGTCTCACCGATGTAGCAGGCATCACAGTCCGTGCAGTTAACTTTGTACACAACTCCGCTTTGTTCGTCGGAGGGGGTGCGGTCCTTTGGTTTTGGGAACACGTTAGCCAGTGTGCGCATGGGTTTAACACTATTGAGTGCATGATGCACTCAATAGTGTTCATCCTGCCATTCAATTCACGTGTGAAATGGAAGATGGTGACACTTTGGCGTTTCTAGATGTGCTGGTGCGTCGGAACGAGGGCGGTTCATTGGCGACATCCGTATACCGCAAACCTTGTGACAGTGGCAATGTGCTGAGTTTTGACTCGCACCACCCTGCGGAGCACAAATATGCTGTTGCCCGTACACTTCTGTCACGTTGCGACGCGCTGTCGTCGACACAGACTCTGAGGAAGCATGAAGAAACTAATGTTGCCACTGTCCTGAATAAACGGAGCTACCCTCAGCGGTTTGTCGATGACACGCGGCGCCGCATGCAAAGACCTCGCGAGAGCAGGGCTAATAAGGAAAAATCTGTTGTGTGCATCCCGTATGCATGCGGCGTGTCAGAAGCTGTGCGTAGGGCCTTGCGACCTCTGGGCGTTAGGACTGTGTTTAAACCCATGCGCACACTGGCTAACGTGTTCCCAAAACCAAAGGACCGCACCCCCTCCGACGAACAAAGCGGAGTTGTGTACAAGTTAACTGCACGGACTGTGATGCCTGCTACATCGGTGAGACCGGTCGACGACGTCATACTCGCATCAAGGAACACGTCAGGGACGTCACCAAAGCCACACATTCAACACGTGCCAAGACGGAATTAGTCGATCACTGCCTGACGAAAGGACACGTGTTCGATTTCGATAATGTGACGACGCTGGCACGGGAACAACGATGGGGCCCAAGGAAATTCATCGAATCATGGTTCATCCGTCATAATCAAAATGCATGCAACAGTAATCGTGGTCCTTTGCCGGATGTTTACGGCAAGATATAAGTTGATGTACTCTTTCATGGGACGCCATTTGTGTACTGACGATGCCACCCGCATAGGTGGCGAAACGTCTATGTTTTGTTATTGTTTTATTGTTGAGTAAAGCCAGTGAAGCTATACGTTTGAATATGAATTCCCCTGGCTTCTGGAACATTTTTTCACATGCTTTATGTTTTATTGAAACCCACACACACTCTAAAGAGGTGTCAAGGTGAATACGTGCGGCAAAAAGATTTTTTGCACTGCTACCAAAACGCCACCACCTATTCGATTGTTCCTGTCACAACGAAATTAGTTAAATGAAGTCCAGCTTTCGAGAATGGAGGTATCGGGGACGGTATCGGTAAGCCATGTTTCAGTTAGTATCACTATCGATGCTGAACATGAGTCAATGATGGATGATAGCGGTACTGTTTTAGAAAGGATACTTCTTATGCTCGTGTAAAGAAATGGAATGTGGCCTGGGGCGTCATTTTTCCTCGGTATTGGTCCAGTGGATTGATGGTTAGTGCGATTACATGGCACTCGTCATTTTGTACCTTGTTTAGACACTCGCGTCGCACGTTTCTGATCGCTATCCCACATATAAACGTCATTATTGATAAACAACTTGTTTAACACGAGTCTCACACGATCACCATCCTTTCGTATTGTATTGGAAAATAGGAGAAGGTTGCGGCGTTTATTTCGCACAGTTTCAGAGTAGTCACGTGAAATGCTAAATGGTTTATCTTTTAGTTTGTAACCATAGCTAAGTAGTGCATCAATTTCTTTGTCATTAGAAAACTTTGCAATAATCGGTCGATTTTCATCGTTAGAGAAACGACCTAACCTGTGCGCTCTTGCTATTGAGGACACTTTCATACCAAGATGGTTATCACAAAATTGCTGAACCAGGCACTCAGAAGTTTCCCATCTCTCATTCTGTTCAGGGTCAGAAAGCCCGTAAAATAATAAATTTCACCTGCGGGAGCGGTTCTCTAAATCGTCAACCTTATCTTCTATTTTGGAAACGCTCACTTCGTGGGTTGGAGGGGAGTGCGCATTAGCCTCTCCTGACACAAGCTATGTGGTTATCTTACGCTCGAAATCATCGAGTTGATTCTGCATTTTAGAAAACCGTTCTTCGCAGTTAAGTGCTATTTTCTCAGAAACATCGGACAGAATTTTAGCTTCAAGTTCAGAAACACGTCGACTTAATTGGTCTAGGTCACTTCTTATGCCGATGTGGATTTGTAGCACCTTATTAACAGATTCCAAAATACCCATACTATTAGAATCTAGTCTCTGAACAGTGCTGAATACAAAATCAAGTTTTTCTTCTTGTGGTTTAGTCATGGGACCCGGGTTTGCCTCTACGTCGCCCCCAAGCAGCAAAAGGCGCCATAGATGCAAGACACAATCACGAAAACGCTTCATTGAATCGGGTGGCCACGATACCGCTAATAAGAACACATCGTTGTTACGAAAAGAAAAAGCGCCATTTAGGCTCACCTGCACAAACATGAAAAGTGAGCGAGGCATCACAGTTGCGGTGTCGTGGCCAGAAGTGCTGTCGAAATGGGTGTGCCTTAGTACTGTGCTTTTCGTAGATAAGGTTCCATGTTGCCATCCGAGCAACGCAGTCTTATCCAGAACTGGTGGTTGATCCGGTGACGGACTCGACGATTGACTGCACATCCAACGTAAACCCTTCAGCTCGGTGTCTTCATTAGGTCCGGTATTTTCTGATAGATAACACAGGCGCTGGGGTGCGACGGCCGACGGTGAACCGAGCGCCGCCAACAACAACACCTGCACAAACATGAAACGTGAGCGAGGCATCACAGTTGCGGTGTCGTGGCCAGAAGTCTACTGACCGTGCATTGGTCCTTCTTGGGGACTTTAATTGTGATGTTATGTGCAAGATCGTCCGTCATTGAGGCTGAGACGTGATCCAAGTAGTGATGCCTTGCAGCGCCTGATGTGTGATTATCAGCTTGTGGACATTGTTGAACATGAAAAAGCGGGGTGTCGCTACACGCATTTCCAAGGTATCTCGCATGGAAGGCTTGATCGAATTTACGTTTCGTCTAGCGCCCTATCTCTTATTCATGGTTACACTGTGCACCCTGTGTTCTTTAGTGACCATTGCCTAGTTTCAGCATCTTTTGGTAGCCGTCGATACCAAAGCCGGCGTATGTGCTGGGAGTTGTGGAAATTTAATAACCTACTACTTTCGCGTGATTGCTTCGTAAAGCGTGTTACTGAGCTTATAGCTTATCTGTCGTGCCACAAGTACTTGCCTCTTTTTGCTGTGTGGGAATTAGTCAAACAGGAAGTTAAAACTATAGCTATCGAAGAATCATCAATATTGGCCTTTGACCAAAGGAATAATTTCAAAGAATTTTATAGACTTCCGAGGGAATTACATGAGCTTGAATGTCTACATCCGGGTCAATATATTGATGATATTCATAACACCAAGGCGCAGTTACAGGCTTTGTACACAGAAAAATACAGAGGTGCACTAGTGCGTGCGCGAGCGCAGCGCTTTCTGGAAGAACAGCCATGCAGTAGGTCCCTAGGTGATGAGCGCCAACACGTGCTGTCTAAACAAATCTTAGATATAGACTAGGGTGGAATCGTTGTTAATGAGCCGACCCTAATAACTCAAGCGTTGTTGACCATTACCAAAAATGATTTCGAAGCCATAAGCCATTGGATACATGTGTGTCTGCCACCAAATATGTATCCTTGCTGCCCCAGTTAAATCAGGACGATTATGATTATACAAACGATGGCATTGATAATAATGAGATAACTGCATGCATAGACTCATTGGCGAAAGGCAAGACGCTCGGCCCGGATGGCCTTACTGCCGAATTTCATCAGTGTTTTAGTTCCCTCTTGACCCCATTAGTACTTCAGGTGTACCATGAGGCCTTGGAAGTGGGGTACCTACCTGCCACAATGTACGAAGGGCACACTGTCCTCATAGCCAAAAGCAATGATGAAACTAAATTGCAAAAAGTGTATGCATACCGGCCTATTTCCTTATGCAATGTGGATTATAACATTTTTGCAAAAGTATTAGCTAACCGTTTACAAGTCGTTTTAAAATCTGTGGTAGGGGATCATCAAACATGTGGCATCTGAGGTCGGTCCATTCAGAACAACATTCATGTTACGAGATGGGTGCTTGAGTGTGTAGCTGAGGGGATTGGACAGGTAGCAATGGTACAGCTAGATCTTGCTAAGGCGTTCGACAAGGTGAATCACTCGTTTCTTTTTAGTGTACTA